>NC_088813.1:19205828-19514098 GCF_011386835.1 Chrysemys picta bellii
ACTATCAGGGGGGACGTGTGCTTCTTCGCACACGGGGATGGATGAAAAGAGAACCCTTGTCGAGGAAGAGCTACAAGTGCTCCGTGTAGGTGTGTCCTAGATTCCCAAGCCCCATGGCCGGTGGGGGGAAATGGATCAGAATATCAAAGTACTAAAAGGTGGGAGAAATTCACCCACAATCTCATGCCAGGTAGATCAGAGGACATTCCCACTGCTAATAAATGCACATTACCACTGGGTGATCATCTGGATCTGGGACAATTTCCCCATTTTCGGCACTCACTACACATTCAAGCCCAGACCCACGTGTTCCAAAGTGGTCTCTAACTTTGGGTTCCCACCTTGAGATAGGAAAGGTCTGGTTTTTAGGAGGCTGAGCACGTGGGCTGTTAGTGCTCAGCACGTCTGGAAATCTGCCCCTTGCTGTCTCAAATTTACTTTAGGTAAATTCAAGCCCAAGATCTTCAAGGAACTAATCCCCGGACAAAGCACCAAGGCGCCTCCTCCATCCTGTGAGCGCAGCGGAGGTTTTATTACGTGCCTCCAGCACTGACAGGAGCTACGAGGTGCTGCAGATTTCATGCAATTAAGATTCACACTCTAAAGATTACATTTAAATATCATTAAGGAAGTCCGGGCGAGAAGCGCAGCAGCTCGGCCCTGGGCAGCAAACCAGACTCGGATGTAGAAACAGGCCAACTAATTTCCAGCCAAAGCGTCTCTGGAGTGCAAAGTCAGTCTCCCAAAGAAGCATCATGCCCTGCCCCTCACCCCACAGAGGGCAGAATAGCCCTGATACCCCCAAAGAGACACCTGGAGGATGGGAGGTGGCCACGTACCCCTCTCCTCCCCATAGGAGCTGTTGGAGGGGTAGCAGTGTTCATTTCCCGTCTATTTCCGACTGGGGGGAAGGGAGTGTCTCTCACACACACACCCCTTACCGGCGCCAGAGAGCCAAGGTGGCCCATGGAACATGCGACCTATGGGTCGAGTAAAGCTCAGACAGTCTGGATAACTCTGCACGTTGAATGCTGAACCTGGAGTTTGCCTTTGCCGGCTCACTGCCGGGATGGGAGTGTCTGAGTCCCAGCACTGGGGCCAATGCAGCCGTGACCCCTGTGAGCATCAGATCATCGCACTGAAGCTGTCGATCATTCGGGTTTCCCTCCATTACCACCGAGACGTATCAGTTACTGACAAAGGCAGTAAATGCCAGCGAGCTGCCACTTCCCTTCAGTCACCTGGCCCCGGGGGAGGCTTTGCCAGCTGACCTGTAAAATGCTATTGCCACGTGTGTGCTGGCCCTCCTCACACGTTCCATTTGAACTGTCTTTCTCCAGCACATCTATCCCCGCCCTATACTGACTGTTTGAATCCTTCCACACCAGGGGTCTGGCAATTACCTGCAGTGCCGAGGAGATCAAGGAAAGGAGTCGTTTCAGGGGGGAAGGAGAAGCCCAGTCTAATGAACTGGAATAACCAGAGCAGAATTTCTTGGTTTGAAACGCCCGCGGGCAGGAGCACCTGTCAGCGCTCTGGAGAGAGAGCCCTGCTAGTGCTCACACTCTTGGGATGCAGCAGAAAGCAGAGGAGTCTAAAGACATTTATTTTATTGCCCACAAGGAAGCAAGTTCTGGTGGACCCTCCCCCCCGCCCCCCGGAAGGTCCTGGACTTGTTTCTGAACAAGCCTGGCCTGGCACTGTGGGCAGTGAACGCCAGCAGGAGGATTAACCAACACACACGGCCTCTGCAGAGCGTCAGCTTCATCCGGTGCTTTGGGCGGGTTTGAACGAACCCGTTTGCAGTCAGACTGGAACGAGGTGTCGTCCCTACAGAGCCCTGACTGCTCCCTGCTCGGGCTCTCGCAGGCTCACCGTGACCGCTCCAAATTAGCAGCAGGTAGCACAGGCTCCACTCCACCCCCCTCCTACAGTGCATAAAGAGAGCGCCCGGAATACGGACACACGCATGGACAGACAGCTGCTCAGATGCCGAGACGCCCGCAGGTTAATTTGGCAGCACCGTGACAGTCATGTGTGTCGGGGTGGAGGGCAACAGCAGCAACCCCTGCCTCTCCCAAACAGCAAGTACAGACAGAGTCCTATGCAGCTCCGACCCCTGCCAGGCCGTGCACAGAAGGGCCATTCCCTCCACCCCACCCCTGGTGAGGTACAGATTGGGGTCGTAGCACTCAGACAGCAATTCACAACACCAGGTACGCCCGGCTAGGGGGCGGATTTCTGGGCAGCACACTGGTCTGCTCTTGCAAGTCTTTTATTTTCTGGTACTGCAAGAAAAAGCTTAAATACAGCAGAACACGATCCTGCTGCTTAGTGTCCCATCTGGCTGCTCCAGACACAAACTGGCCCAGCCCCTGACTAAACGAGAACAAACGGTTCCACTCTCTACACCTACCTCGGAAGAGAAAAAAATTATTCTTCCGATAGAAGTAATTCCAGGTGAGATAGATTGCTCAAGTGCATTTTCATTAGGGCTGCGATCTCGTGTGTTTTACTCCTGGACGACACACACCAATTACACCAAGATGAGAAATACCAGGAGAGCGCGCAGGACACTGACCCTGATTGAGAGACGGCTGAAACCAATGAGTCACATCTGCCATCACTACTGGAAACGTACTTGGAGGAAAATGGGAAGAGAAGCCTTCATGTCATTGCTGTCTATGCAGACTCATTCAGAAGTCTGACAGATCCCACTAGCTTCCCAGCTCCTAATCCCCGGCCGGGTCTACGCTAGGGAATAGCTCTTGTTCAGCAATCAATGCCCCGCACCCGGTACGGCTAGCCCAGTGCTGACCCATAAGTGTAGCTTGCACTGATGGAGCTAAATGGAGTTTATGCCGCTTGAAATTGCCTTTCCCTGATATTTCTGGGGGGGGGGGAACCCATCAGGTATTTGTTCCTTAAAATTGTTGCAATCAATCAATGACTTAATGCAGCAGGTCTTACTTTAAAATAAGGGTCAGCTCCTTTGAAGAGTGCCTTTTGAATCGAACAGCCGCCACGTGCCTGTTCGAGAGGAAAACTCAGGTCGCTCAGGAAAAATAATCTTCCTGTTTCCTGTCCAGACTTTTGCCCCTGCACCTCAGATTAAAGCTGAGCTGCTGTTCAGTACTAGGGGCTCTCCCGAATCACCACCAGCCCACTTGTAACTAAGCAAGCGACACCTGGCATCTGCAAGGAAGAGGCGGAGAGACAGGCAGCGGCAGGAGGGCTCAGTTAGTTAAGGACACACCAATCTCTACAGAGCAATTCCTTTGCTCAGATAGGCATGTTATTGAATGTCTTATTTCTAAGCTGCTCCAGTACCTACCATGAGAACCCCCTTGAGGAGGGTGGGCAGGGCAGGTAGGGAAATTCTACGGGCTTCCCTCCTGCCCCCATACAGGAAGTCAGGCTAGATGATCACAATGGTCCCTTCTGGCCTTGGAATCTATGATAAAGTGTAAGTGGTACAGCTCATGAGCTGGGGAAAAAGCCTAGTCAACAATTGTCACTGTCTCACAGAAAGAACAGGAGTACTTGTGGCACCTTAGAGACTAACAAATTTATTAGAGCATAAGCTTTCATGGGCTACAGCCCACTTCTTTGGATGCATATAGAGTGAAACATATATTGAGGATATATATATATATACACACACATACAGAGAGCATGAACAGGTGGGAGTTGTCTTACCAACTCTGAGAGGCCAATTAAGTAAGACAAAAAAACTTTTGAAGTGATAATCAAGATAGCCCAGTACAGACAGTTTGATAAGAAGTGTGAGAATACTTACAAGGGGAGATAGATTCAATGTCTGTAATGGCTCAGCCATTCCCAGTCCTTATTCAATCCTGAGTTGATTGTATCTAGTTTGCATATCAATTCCAGCTCAGCAGTCTCTCGTTGGAGTCTGTTTTTGAAGTTTTTCTGTTGTAAGATAGCCACCCTCAGGTCTGTCATAGATTGGGGGGTTGTCTGTAAGCGAGGACAGGTCTGTCTCCCAAGATCTGGGACCATCAGGGGCTCGTTCACCTGCACATCTACCAATGTGATATATGCCATCATGTGCCAGCAATGCCCCTCTGCCATGTACATTGGCCAAACCGGACAGTCTCTCCGCAAAAGAATTAATGGACACAAATCTGACATCAGGAATCATAATACTCAAAAACCAGTGGGAGAACACTTTAACCTGTCTGGCCATTCTATGACAGACCTGAGGGTGGCTATCTTACAACAGAAAAACTTCAAAAACAGACTCCAACGAGAGACTGCTGAGCTGGAATTGATATGCAAACTAGATACAATCAACTCAGGATTGAATAAGGACTGGGAATGGCTGAGCCATTACGAACATTGAATCTATCTCCCCTTGTAAGTATTCTCACACTTCTTATCAAACTGTCTGTACTGGGCTATCTTGATTATCACGTCAAAAGTTTTTTTCTCTTACTTAATTGGCTTCTCAGAGTTGGTAAGACAACTCCCACCTGTTCATGCTCTCTGTATGTGTGTATATATATATCCTCAATATATGTTTCACTCTATATGCATCCAAAGAAGTGGGCTGTAGCCCACGAAAGCTTATGCTCTAATAAATTTGTTAGTCTCTAAGGTGCCACAAGTACTCCTGTTCTTTTTGCAGATACAGACTAACACAGCTGCTGCTCTGAAACCTGTCTCACAGAGGAGCTCTCCCGTCTTCCCCATACATGCTGGGTTTGCAGTCTTGCCTTGTCTTATTGCAAAAACTGTCATCAATATTTTGCAGACGGTGAGCAATTCTGGTACAGAGCCCCGCTGTGAGGAAGAAAAGAAAATCTTGTACAATCTCCGTGCCTGTGGAAGAGGGACAAAGTCTGTGGGAAAGGGAGATCAATACTAGCAGTGGATCAGTTCTTCAAGGGACAGTCATGCTCTTCCCTTTTAAACTCCTGTTATCTTGGTACCTTACTGTTAAAATGGATCTTTCAGACTGTGCCACTTTGGAACAGGAGGGAAATCAAAGGTAGTTTTTCTTCTGTTAGAGAACTGGTTTTCAACAATACTTTTCAAAGTCTACAGTCTAATGTGTTCTCAGTATTTTTGAAACTCTTAGGACAACACTACAGTATATTTTTTGCCCTTCTTAAATAATTTTAAGAACACAAGTGAAATAAACTATGTGCAGATGCCAGAATTGTGTGCATCTCTTGAAATATTAATAAGCTCTTACTAGGAGAAATTAAATTCAGTGATTTTATCTAAAGGAAAATTAAATACCCCAAGTGTTATCAGTATGGCAGCGCTGAAATATCCCACGATTTAAAGTCCGCAAAAATATTCACTTGAATTCAGTGTAGGGTGACCAGACAGCAAGTGTGAAAAATCAGGACGGGGATGGGGGGGTGGGTAATGGGAGCCTATATAAGAAATAGACTCAAAAATCAGGACTGTCCCTATAAAATTGGAACATCTGGTCACCCTAATTTGGTGCAATCCTCAGTTTTGTTTACTGAACAAAAACCTTATAAACATTTCTCTTTATGTAGAGCCTTCCTCAAGGCCACATAAAAGCAGAGACAGCAACAGAAGCCTAATGTAGTTTACTGTTTGTTTCAATTTCGTAACGTAATTCACCAAGTTACAGGTCAGGGCATACATTTCACAGGAATATCCCCAGCCTACCCCCGATAACAACCTGGAACCTACCTGCCTTCCAGCGTTCCCCCGGCTCAGAGTGAATACTTATCGCCTGCCTTGCCTCTCAGCAGAACAATCAGTATGTCCATCTAGGAGCCAAACATCTATAACCTTAAGCTTGACAGGAATTTTGCAAACAAGTTGTGATTCTTGTAATTTTCTGAGTATTTTACACTAAAATAAAGAGTCATTGTGTCTAGCTCTGCCGGGATTTCCAGGGCCCTAATTATGTCAGACACACCGTAACATAGTGATAGACTATGCAGGATAATAAAATATCCCCAAGCTCGATAAGCACTCCAAAAAGGAATTTACAGCAGAAACATCTCTCATAAGGAAGGCACAGGAGAAAGTGTGCGTGGGAGAGAGAGGCACCTGTTACGGGGTAGGGTAGACTCAAACTGTAGGTTGTTAAACAGATGAGAGAGGGCTTCAGTAAGACAGACGTTCTCAATGCAGTGTAAAGAGTTGCTTTGCTTGGGTTGCAAAAGCCCTGCTACCACAGTATGCTAATATGCAGAACCTGACTCGGGAAAGTGACCTGTCTGCTTTTACTGTCCAAGTTGCTAAAGATGCCAAAACAAAGTCATGGAGCAAAAAGGAAGTTAGAGTCAATATAAAAGCTCTCAGATTACATGGACTCAGGTGGTTTTATTATTAAGCGAAAAAAAAAATCCTTTACTAGTGTTACTAAATCAATGTATATATTAAGAATGTCCCTTTAAATGCACAGAATTCTATCTGCCAAGGAAATTATGCAAAGCTGTATATTGTGAAGGATACTGGATAAATCATGAAAGTAAAGCCTGGGTGTTTGGTGCAAGTCACCAGAATCCCAAGAGAAAAATAAATCCTTAAACTATATGCAGTTGATTATGCATAATACTCAGGCATCAGCCAAAAGACAAAATAAACTCAGGTTTCTAAGCTAATGTATAAAAAACTAAACGCATTTAAAAAAACAAAGTGCTGTACATATGGATCCCTTTCTTTAATTTAAATGAAAAAGCAGATTTGAGGCTTCAGAAGACTTTTTGCACTAAAGAGCTACAAGAATCCCATATTCAATTTAAAAATTCTCTAATTTTCAACTAAAACATTTTGTTTCCATTAAAAATTAGAGAATTTTCAAATTAAAGATGTGACACTAAAATATACAGCCTTTAAAAAGGCCCCCAACACTATCCTCCACCCCATGCTTTGACACAGCCAGGTAAGATCCCAGTTTCGGAAAGCACCTCTGTGTTTAAAGTCAGACACATGTTTAAGAGCTTTGCTGGACCAGGTCCTAACCACGTGTGGTACCTGGAAGCCATGGACAGATGGGAGGAGGCGGTATCAGACACATACCTTGGATTACTTAAGGCTTGCATGTACCCATGACACTCTCTGACCTCTCCCAGGCTGTGGCAATCACACATACTCTACTAGGAAGAAAGTCATGTGCGTAGGGTGACCAGATGTCCCAATTTTTGGGTCTTTTTCTTATATAGGCTCCTATTACTCCCCACCCCCCGTCCCGATTTTTCACATTTGCTGTCTGGTCACCCTATGTGCATGCAGTGCATGGCCACACTGGACTAAGGAACTTGCTGCTGTCTGGTTTCCATTGGAAGAGCTATGACTAAAACCAATACACCCTCCCTAGGCGTTCCCATTTCACCTCCCACTCAGTCACAGGAGGGCTTCTCCTGGCTTGCCAGCTTAGTTTCTGCATGGCTCTGGACATCTGCCGGTCTCTCTGTAAAGAGGCCCCATTGTTCCTGTTGCCCTTTTACAATAAGTGTGTCTTTTCCTGTTGCTTTAGGTTAGATTTGGGTTTCTGTTGCTATTTCTATTCCAATGGCTATAACACCAGCTAGCATTTATTAGAAGAGTCCCCCAACTTCCAAGACTGTTTGGAGGGGAGTTGACCTGCACGGGGCCCCCCCCATCAAATCTAAGGCTCAGATTGTCTTCAACCTTTTTGCATTCTGCTTTCTTACCTGGCTAATGCAAGTGCCTCTGTTCCCAGCATGGCATGGAGCACACCAGGAGTTAGGTATTATTATCCTGAGTTATTTGTATTATCACAGTGCCGAGGAACCCAAACACAGACCAGGACCCCACTCTGCTAGATGCTGTACAAACAAAACAAAAAGACAGATGTTGCACCAGACTTCCCATCTAAAGAAGCACTAGTCAGGCACACCGTCCCAGCCACATGGAAAGATGCCACAAAAGCACTTTCCCTATTTAGCGAAGATGGAGTCTTTCTTTAAACACCTGTGTTCAAAACCTATACATTGTATATAAATAAATATATTCTATTTCTGCAGCTCCTGATTCCCCACATCTGCCTCTCTCATCTTGGCTCTAGTGCAGTTTTATTTGTTCCACATTCCAGTAATTCTGACATTCAAGTACAGGATGAATACTGAGGACAGCGAGAGAATGGTTGATGTGCAATGCAAACAAATAACCCTTAGGATTTACAAGGACACAAGCGCAGTACGCATTTGAGTGCCAATACGGGAAAGACATTGCCAATAACTCACTCAGTGCCAGCAACTGCCTTTTATAAAGCTGATGTTTGCATTTCCTCTGTATGAAGAAACTTAACTGCCAGTTCTGGCAGAAGACACTAAATCAAGTCCTGAGTTTAAGGCCCTGGAGGGGAGGGGAGGCATTCTGATTTACTTGCCGCTACGTCATCCTCATCTGACCTCTGGGAGTGAGCGATTATAGCACCCACTAACCTCTCAGTGAGGCGCTCACTGTGTCAAGACTCTCACCCGTCAAGCAAGCACTGACGCTCAACTCAGTTCCTGCAGCTGTGCCATCTCTTCCATTTTTGTTGAGTCCCCCATCTTAGGGTCTGTGGCAGGAAAACCGTGTCTTTATTTGCTTCTCTATGATGGGTAGCAGGGCCTGAAAGGTTTAATCTCCCCCTTTCAAATACAGTGGGGGCATCGCTGCTTTTTTAAGAGTAACAGACATTCAGGTCTTGTTGAACCGGTCTTAAAAGTCTCCATGGATGACCAGAAAATGAACAAAGGTTAAGATACTGGACAACTCCTGCATGTAGCACTGGTTGAAAACCCGATTTCTCTCCCCGTCCCCCTGTGAAAGAGTTCAACATGAAAAATTTCATTCAAAAATTTGACTTTTTTTGCAGGAAGACTTCATTTTGATTCAAATCAATTTTGCTGTTTCAAATCAGTATTCCAAAATAGAAAAAAAGTTTGGATTTGTCTCTTCTTTTGGGCATGGAGTGTAACAGAATGAATGAGGCTACGTCTACACTGGCAAGTGAAAGACAAAACTTTTGTTGTTCTGTTAAAAAAAAAATAATTAAAACCTCCCTCCTACCCCACAAAAGACAAAAGTTTTGCCGATGACAGGCGCCGCTCGTTGGGGGTGGAACTTCCTTGTCAGCAGAAGAGCTCTCTTCTGCCGACAAACAGCGGCTACACTGTGCGCCTTTTAGCAGCACGGCTGTAACCACCAGACATGTCGCTAAAAACTTCATAGTGTAGACATAGCCTGAGGAAGAGGTTGGGTTTTCTCCCACTCTTTCTTCCCCCATTAACATTCTGTAACTTCCCCAGCTTTGGACAAGTTAGAGAGAAGCAAAAGGAAAACTGAAACCCTAACTTTGCCACACTGCAATTCTTCCAAAGTTGGGAAAGTTTTGAAAAGTTACAAAATGATAAAATAAAACAAAACCCCACATATGCCCTGGGCATGATACATTATTTAATGATACATTTATTGCATCCAGTGTCAAAATGGGGCGGGGGAGGCAAAGAAGGAAGAAAGATGGGGACACACCAATTATTTGTTTTCAAAAACTAAAATGAAACAAAATTTTAATTTCATTTCAATTTTTTTTTTGAAGGAAAAAAGTCTAACAATTGAATCCAAAGTGAGATTATCTTGTTACAGTTCGATAAAGCCCCTTTTTGACAGGAAAAAAAATTTGGTCAAAAAATTTCAACCAGCTGTGTATGTAAATAAGGCCTGATTAAACACCATGAAGAAGATTTGTTTCCCTATTTAGTTAAAGCTTTTTTGTTGTAGCTGCGGGATAACTCGTTCTGCAGCTATACACACACGCTTCGACTGATAACACGTGTTAAAAAGCCAGATTTGCAACACACTGTGTGGACTTTTAACACAAAGATTCAAGTTGACCCACAACCAATCTGAATTGTAGAGAAGTCCTACAGAGGGAAGCTTTTCATGAAGGGCTCTGCACACCAACCCTTCAGCTAAAGGGTTCAAGAAGCCAAATACAGGAAAGAAAAGACTCGCCTGAGATTTCTGCAGTAAAAACCAAAGCAGATACTTCAGGCCTTCTTTATATATCAGTGCAAGAAAGGGCCCAATTGAATTGCCCTTTGCAGAGCACCGTTCCAAGCATGTGCTGCAGCAGGATCTTCGCTGGGTGAATCACGATGGGGAACGGTGGGGAGGGATTTGCAAATCAAACTCCTTGTTGCGTTTGACAAAGGGACGGTCACTGGGCAAAGATGGTGGCTGCTCAGCAAGAGGCATTTCTCCAAAGGCTGAGGCAGAATGGCAGCATCTGAGAAATAGCTGGACCGCTAACAACTGCCGGAGGAAGAGAAGGAAACACCCAGAGCACAGGCAGGCTGACGGTTTCCTTGCTGTGTTTGCACTCTCGGGCAATAGTCTAGCTGTACAGTGCAGTGTTGCTGTAGCTGGGTTGGTGCCAGGCTAATAGAGAGACAAGGGGGGACGGGATTGGTTTTATTGGACCAACGTCTGTCGGTGAGAGAGACAAGCTTGCCAGCTACACAGAGCCTGCCTGTGTAAAGCTCAAATCTTCTCTCTCACCGACAGAAGCTGGTCCAGTAAAAGCTATCCCTTCCCCTCCCGCCCCTTGTGTCTCTGGATGTTCAGTGTTCGGAGCACGTAAAGAATGGGTGAGGAGCCCCGATAACAAGCCAGGCTTTGCCATCGTAAATCTTGTCTCGTCATTACCAACAACAATTACATGCTGCCAGAGAACATAATTATACTGTGCACACGGTTAGATTCAACAGCCAATTCAAGCTATTAATAACATGCCCTGGCCTAATCACCCAGCAGAGATACAATGCCGCCCACTGCTGAATCCCACTGCATAACCAGCACGACGTTGGTTGTCCCCATTGCACAGCTCTGTGCCAGTACCAGTGGCACCTACCGTTCTCTGGGACAGTTTGCTTGTAACTGGAATGACATCGACCTGGGCCTTGTCTCTCATTGGGAAGTGCCTACGATGCTAGCTGAGTTAGGGGTTGTAAAGTCCTTGGAACCCTTCAGGTGGAAGGTGCTAGAAAGGGCACAGAACTGTTACTAATTAAAAACACATTGCAAGATACAGGGCCCGTTTCAGCCAGTGAGGAAGCCTTCCAAAGGCGCACCCCATATCTGCGGGTTGTTAATTATCCCATTTGCTAATCCCTTCCCCAGAGCACCCAGCAGCACGGCTGGGAGGCTCTCAGCAGGAAAAGCAGCCTGCTAGCTCCTGAACAGCTAATGACTTTACCTCCAGTCCCACGGACTCTGGCCAATGCAGCAATTCCCACATAAACAAACATGCCCAGCAGCGTCAGGCTGGTAGGAGTGCAAGAGAGAGTGATGTGACTGGCCGGAATCCTCCCCCGACACGGGGCACAGCTTTCATTTCCCATCTACAGAATTTAGGAAAAACGTGTGTATACTACAAAAATCCACACAACTGGTGAAAGTTCTGCACCAGCAACCCCACTAGCTCCCCCGCATTCCCTTCCCTCCGCCTCGGGCTCCTTTTAAACTAGTTGGAATGTTTCTCAGAAGGGACAGGTGGGAGAAGCGTCACATTTACAATACGAGCGGGGACTCAGAAGAGCGGCTGACCCATGTGTCTGGGGGAGAAATGGGGGAGAGTTTGGGGCTAGGTGACCTGTCTATGGGGACTCGAACTGAGTGAGCAGTGCGACATTTGTAGCAGTTTGAGCACAGCAGTCTCAAGTCTGGCAACAAATGTTCAGCTCTGCAGGAAGTTTTGCTTGGCTGTCCCATCAGACTCATTTTGTCCATTACGAAGCTCTCCCAACATCAGCTCTCTTTCTATCACAGTTTCATGGCAGAAGCTGCTTGGGCAAGACTAGAGGGAATGTAAGAGTCAGGAGACACCTGGAGAAACAGCAGGGTCATTGGGAGCATCTTGACTTCCTGAAGAAGTACAGTTTGCTCACAGAGGGATGGCACGCAGGGCATGAGATGGAGCCTGGCACACAGACTCCCCTTTTCCAAACATTTAACACAGCTAGGAGTTATTTACTTGTTCCCATACTAAGAACTAGGGGCCACCAAATGAAATTAATGGGCAGCGGGTTTAAAACAAATAAAAGGAAGTTCTTCACACAGAGCACAGTCAACCTCTGGAACTCCTCGCCTGAGGAGGTTGTGAAGGCTAGGACTGTAATAGCATTTAAAAGAGAACTGGATAAATTCATGGTGGTTAAGTCCATTATTGGCTATTAGCCAGGATGGGTAAGGAATGGTGTCCCTAGCCTCTGTTTGTCAGAGGGTGGAGATGGCAGGAGAGAGATCACTTGATCATTATCTGTTAGGTTCACTCCCTCTGGGGCCTTTGCCATTGACGCAGCGAGTCAGAAGATAAATGTAAATCGATTGTTATTCAGAAGTAACTGCAACACAGGACAGAACTCCCACAGGGCACTTGCTGGTGGGTTTGGCGAGATGGCGGGTCAAGCGGTGCTGACTCTCCTTGTTTCCAGCTGTTGCGTTAGACAGGAACAAGTTAGAAGTTCCTGAATGGCACTTCTGCCTGTGCGTGTGATGGTCTTGGAATTGCTATGCAACAATCTAAGAATGCTCAAGGGTAATAATTTCATGAACATTGACTGGGACATGGTCAGCAAGGGGAAGTTCCTGTTTACTGGGTTATTAGAATTTCCTGTAAGACTGTATTAATCTAACTTAACAGGGGCTGTGGGAAGAGCACACTAGATATAGGCAAGGACACCCCAGCACACACTTGAAAGACAATAGGGCAAACCGTTAGCTTCAGGGATCAACAGAACACTAGACAGTTACACAGCTCTTCTCCAGGGCAGGAAGGCGATGTGTCTTTGGAGAGCGAACCATCAGCAGGACGAGCCGTTCGCTCTTCTAAAGGAGATGAGGAGTCAAGCAGAGTCCTGCTGTTGCAGCCACTTTTCAGTGAGTGGCAATGGGGGACACAAGACCCTCTCACACTCTGTTGGACGGCTGATTTTACAGGATTACAGCCCAGCAGGTACTACAACGTGCCTATTGACAGTCAGGTACACAACCTGAGCAGAGTAACAAAGAAAACTAAAGCTCCCCCTACTCCTGCCCAGACTTGCATGGCCTCAATTATAAGGGCACCTTTCAAACTGGGATTAGGTGAGTTACCTGAATATCTCCCTTAAACAAGTGTGGTGATTTATGCTCCACCCCACATTCCACACTAGTGAAAGGGTGAGACCCACTGTATCACTGAATATGCTTCTCTTACCACCTATTGATTCCTGTAGAGTGCAGAATCTCCATCACCAGTGGAGGGTGCGGGGGGGTCAATGGCCAATAGAGAGTAGGGGGGGAACCACGAGACTCCCCTGCACCCCGAATAAAGTGAACATGTCTTACCAGAGAAGCGAAAAAAATCCATATTTAAGAGGTTTTTGTCCCAGCCCAAGTTCATGGGTAAGTAGAGATTTGGGCCATTATTTGCTGTAGATATATTAGTGAGTAATCAACATCTGCAATTACTCACACAGTGAATTAATGTCTCCAGTGCTCTGTGCTGTGTCAATTCTGACTTGCTGCTCAAAAATCTAATCAGCAACTTGGGAGGAGAATGTGCTTCACCCCTGTTCCCCAACAACAATTTAGATAATGAGCTGATGCGGCCAGTAAGTTGCCAATATGACTTGTGGGACACGCATGTCCCTCAACAGCAAAACAGGCACACACAGCGCTGAGTGTTACCATCACCCTGATCTGTTAGGAGAGCGTTTATGTATTTTCCTCCTCTGCATTAACTAGGATAAGCCCAGAACAGAGCTCATGACCAGCAAGCGTTTGACAGAATGTGTCTCCAGAGCCTGCTCCTTTGTAGTAAGCATGGCTGCAGGTACCACAGTAATTCATTCAATATGTTAAACAAATGAAGAAATCAGAGGAATCTCTCCCAAGAACAGGTTAGCAGCTCACGAGCTGAGCCCCCCATCCCTAAAAGCCCTTTGGAGCACAAAGGGCTCCAAGCTTAGGACATTGAGGGAGGGATAGCTCAGTGGTTTGAGCCTTGGCCTGCTAAACCCAGGGTTGTGAGTTCAATCATTGACGGGGCCATTTAGGGATCTGGGGCAAAAATCTGTCTGGTGATTGGTCCCCCTTTGAGCAGGGGGTTGGACTAGATGACCTCCTGAGGTCCCTTCCAACCCTGATATTCTAGGAGTCTATGTACAAGTGCATTTTTTAAGTGATACATAATACAGTGCGAATTCCCTTATGACAATATAATACTAGCCCATCACCCCTCTGGGATGGTGCCCTGATGTTCTTCAGTGAGCACGTTCGTTTCTAATTGCCATCTCATTTGTGCTGTTCCTGAGCACTGGGCTAAACCCAGGCTATGTTCCACTAGTGGAAATCTGTTGGAAAGTTTGATTAAAATTTACCACAGCTTCAGGTGTCCAGCAGCAAAATCCACGTTTCCATCTCAGCGTGCAGAGTGCCAGACAGTCAATTAGTACACACCTTGCTTCTTTGTTATGTTAATATTAAAGCTATTTCCATATTCATGTCCGCGTGTGTGCTCTTCCCATCATTAACCAACACTGATGGTCTGTCATGGCCATGCTTTCTAAGGGTAGGCTAGGTCTTCCTGTCAAGAATCTCTCTCTACTTAATGTCACCTGAGGATTTGATTTAATTTGAGTTCTTGTCAGCACCTCTTAAGGAAAAGACCTAGTGACCTAGGACCAGGAATGACTAAATCCAACTCCCTGTCGTTGGGAGGAAGAGGAGAGCTATAGGGGCAGCAAGGCACAGTGTAAATGGGGACTGCTCGCAATCTAAGCGTTGCTTTCAGCGTACTAAGGATAGAGAAGGGGAAAGAGGGTTAGTGAGGCAGGCACTTGGAGAAAGCAGCATTGCTGCATTTATAGATAATTTAACCCTTCGGCAATGGTTCACAACCTGGCACATTCTCTTACACACACACACTTTCCAGACTGATCTATTGTGGTGACTTGTAATGTGGACTGGCCCTTCGCCATCTCACTGGCTCCTATAACACAGCAAATACAAGACAAGGCTGAACTCTGCTGATCTCAGTCCTGCCAGGTTAACCCGGAGGCAAATCAATGGGTTAGGAGCATGCAGTCCCACTGCTAGGCCTGTACCCGTTCTGCACACAAGAACATAAGAGCGGCCAGACTAGGTCAGACCAATGGTTCATCCAGCCCAGCGTCCTGGCTTCCCACAGTGGCCAAAGCCAGGTACCCCAGAGGGAATGAACAGAACAGGCCAATTTAAGTGATCCATCCCGTTGCCCATTCCTTGCTGCTGGCAAACAGAGGACACTTCCAAGCATGGTTTTGCAACGAGAGACCATCCCGAGCTGTCAAGCTGACCCTTTACACCAGCACTAAATTCACCTTTTTAACAGGATTTTTAAAGTCCTGACAAAGCAGTAGAGATTCCACATCCCGCCCCAAATTGGTTTCAGTGCCATTATCCCCACAAGGAAGGTGTCCTAAAGCCTGTGGAATTGCCTGCTAATTAGATCATAGCCTCCTGGGGGGAAAAGATGCTGACTGGCAGGTGATAGAGGTGAAGTAAGAACTACATACAAAGAGGCTATTTCTCCAGGGCCTGCTGCAAGCCCAGCAGAATACTAACGCGCCGCCAGCTCCCACCAGGGCTGTCAAAACTGGGCAGAAATAAATTGAAAAGAAAAAAAAAAACTTAGCTACAGCGCAAATTTACGTTTCTGTCAAAGAAAAGTGGCTGACAGCTATTTTTGGAAACTGGTCATCATATTAATTCACCCTCTGATGAAAGTTGTCTCATTTGCAACAAATCTGGCTGGTAAATATTAACCTTGGGCTTGGTTGAAATTCTCCTTGCAGATACAAAGAGGAGAAGGATGGAGAAGACGAAGCAGAGACAACTTTACCACAAATGTCAGGCACAGTCTCTACATTAGGGCTTCAGTTACACAAAAGATATTGCATACACCGGAAAGTAAATTATACGTAGGGGACCAACGCATGTGTCTCATGACATTAAGGGTAAAAGGACACAGCTGCTGAGGACCCTGTCAGGAAAAAGGCAGGAGTGGACAGGTCTGATCAGCTGCAGTGTAATAAGACTTAATTCACTCACTATGTGATCACTGGAGCTAGATTTCAAAACAAAGACAAGCACAGAGCAGCATCTGGCTACAGACATACGCTAAACAAGAAGAGTGTTTCAAATGTATTTAGTGACAGAACTTCATCGTATTTGATAAGATAGTCAACAGCTACCTCATTCTACGCTAGAGGTGGCTGATTTCAGTGACTGGTGAAGTGATTTATAATAGATGAGAACACATACAAAGTTTGTCACCTGCCTTGGGATCCTTTAGGATGAAAGGAGCTGTATAGAAAGATGAACTATTTGGATTTATTGCAGCAGTGATCAGTGTGTGCTAGAAATCCTATTAGTCCTTTTTTAAATCTCTGCTGATTAGTGTGCTAAAACATGAATATTCCCTCAGCACAATGATGACTTCAGTACTTTAATCACTAGAATACTAGAGATTTATAATCTAATTAGAGCCCAGCCTTGCAAATTCAAGAAGACACAGAAATCCATTTGCTCCCCACTGAGAAAAGCGTCTTAAAGGAGCTTTCTTCTCCACCACATCAAGTTTAAGCTCTGCATCCTCTCCACCCAAAGTCCATGACTCCGCCTTGCTTATTTTATCCAACTCTCATTGTGTCGATCCCCATCCCTTCTGCTTTGCAGAGATGCCAGCTTTAACGCCCAATCTCATAGCACCCAACTAAAGAGGTACTGATCAGCAAGGCAGGAAATAAAACTGACCAGAAGGCTTGATACACTCCCTACAGACCCCAGCGCTCATTTGGTTCACAGGACTCGGATCTGGATGTAGTGTGTCATGCTTGTAAACAGGGTCATTGTAGCTCAGGTTTAGAGGTTGCCAAGGAGAACCACAGAGGATGCTATTGTCAGGGAGGCTGGGTGGAGGGGGGGGGGTGGGGGAGGGAATGACTATTCGCATGATTCTCATTCCCTGCCACCATTTAATTTATTTTTTCCTCCCTATTTAGAGTTAATCAAACACACCTGTCCATGGGCTCTGTGCACCCAGCCAATTACAAATCGCAAACACTAGAATCCGCTCTTCACTTTTACTGTGAGCTGGAGAATGGGGCAGATTTTTCAAATGAAAAATTAATTTATTGGGAAAGGCTCCTGGCTTGGCAGCTATCTGGGTCTGGAGTTAACTCAGGAGCCAGCTTGTGTCTTGTCTTCAAGGGCTCATCTTTAAAGGCCAGTCAGAGCAGGGCCAGTGCCACTGGTAAGGGAGAAAGACTCAGCCCTGGTGTTTTCATCTGCAAAGGGCAACCCACACGTTCAGATGCATCCAGCTTTAGTTACTTTATCATTTCCTCATTGCAATCAATGCCTAATTCGGCACTCTCCTTGCACGGCACAGTGTAGGCGCACTCTCTGTTAGCCGCATCAGAACCGGGGCAGGCAGGAAACATTTGGAAGAGGGAGTAATGAGAAGAAACATTAGGGCCTGGCTTATGTAGGGGGAGAGGAGCAGAGGCTGGGGATCAGACAGACACTGCTTTGCTCAGCACCCCTCTTTAAGGCTGAATACGGAGAAGATGTTAACTCCAGCAATGCTGCTCCAAACATTTCATTGCTCTGTCTGAGCCCCGGCCCTGCTGCAAGGTCGTTTCCACATGTTTTAAAAGACCTGGGCCAGATCCAAACTTGCATTACTTCTCGGCTCTCTGAGCTGTGGCGCAAACCTAGTAGGTGCAATGCCAGGCCAGCAGGGCTGGATTGGGTCTGGCACCCCATGGCTTTTTATCACCAGGTAGCTCCATTCCTAGTGACTGGCAGCCCTCGTGGGAAGAGCAGCTGGAAGGCCACAAGAAGCTGACTCCTGCTGACCTCTCCATGGGGCAGCACTGGCTCGGACCCAGCTCACTGCCACCTCTGTAACCCACTGCCGGGGGCCAAGCAAGTGCACAACTGTGCCCGCAGCAGCCATGTTCCAGGTGCATTTAAGGCCTCCTGCCTGAGGTGCTCTCGTGGCATGGCGTCCCCTTACTGCAGAGCCCCCAGACAGGTCACAATTACAGCTGGCCAGTCTGCTGGATCCTGCAGTATCTTACTGCGGGTGCAGGTCTCCCTCTCACGCTTGGCACCACCCCCCCGCGTTCAGAGAGTTCCCAGCCCTGGGTAGCTCACTGCAGACGTGATGCCAGGTGACTGCTGGTCCTGCACATGCTGCTACTGCCCAGCAAATTCCAAACATGAGGTGCAGCCAGAAGGGTGTCAAAGAAGGTCTGGAAGGATAAACAGACAGAGGCCAGGGAGCTCTGAAGCGTAACATGAGGAAAAGCCTGGCAAAGATAGGGTTACCATTCGTCCGGATTTACCTGGACATGTCCTCCTTTTTGTGCTAAAAATAGCGTCCGTCCGGGGGGAATTTGTAAAGCACTCACAATGTCCGGGATTTCCCCCCTCCCCCGGCAGAGCAGAGCGAGCGGCTGGGAGGGCTGCAGGAAAGTCCCGGGCTGGACTCCGGAGCAGCTGTAGAGGAGCCGGATCCGCCCTGCATTCTGAGCCGGCAGCTCTCCCCTGCAGCCCGGTCCAGCAGCACTGTGCAGGGCCAGGGACCGGGTTTTGTTGTGCTGGGGAGCTCAGCCACGTGTCCGGCTCGGCTGCACAGAGCCCAACACCCTGTTCTGAGCAGCAGGGTAAGGGGGGCAGGAGAAGGGGCAGGGAGGTTCTGGAGGGGGCAGTCAAGAAACGGGGGGGGGCTTTTGGGGGGGAGTGGAGAAAGTTTTGGGCAATCAGGGTACAGGTAGGGGGTGGGGTTCTGGAGGGCAGTTAGGAGCAGGGGTCCCAGGAGGGGGCAGTCAGGGGACAAGGAACAGGGAGTCTTAGGTAGGGGGTGGGGTTCTGGAGGGCAGTTAGGAGCAGGGGTCCCAGGAGGGGGCAGTCAGGGGACAAGGAGTGGGGGGGTGGGGGACTGGGAGTTCTGGGGGGGAGCTGTCAGGGGGCAGGGGTGGGGAGATGGATCGGAGCAGTCAGGGGACAGGGAGCAGAGGGGTTTAGATGGGTTGGGAGTTCTGGGGGGGGCTGTCAGGGGGCAGGGGTGGGGAGATGGATCGGAGCAGTCAGGGGACAGGGAGCAGAGGGGTTTAGATGGGTTGGGAGTTCTGGGGGGGGCTGTCAGGGGGCAGGAGTGCGGAGAGGGATCGGAGCAGTCAGGGGACAGGGAGCAGAGGGGTTTAGATGGGTTGGGAGTTCTGGGGGGGGGGCTGTCAGGGGGTGGGGAGTGGTTGGATGGGGCGTGGGAGTCCCAGGGGTCTGTCTGGGGGTGGGGGTGTGGATAAGGGTTGGGGCAGTCAGGGGACAAGAGGCAGGGAGGCTTAGATAGGGAGTGGAGTCCTGGGGGGCAGTTAGGGGCAGGGGTCCCAGGAGGGGGCAGTCAGGGGACAAGGAACGGGGGGAGGGTTGGGGGTTCTGGGGGGGCGGGAAGTGGGAGGGGCTAGGGCGGGGCTCCTCCCGTCCTCTTTTTTGCTTGCTGAAATATGGTAACCCTAGGCAAAGAGCCAGGCCTCCGAACTGCCAGGCCCCCATTACACCAGACAAATGGTCTGCCCCGAGCTTATCCCAGTTTAACTGGGAGCTGTCCTTGAACAAAAGAACAGGTACTTCTGGCTGCCAACAAAGAATGAACGAGAGAAGCCCATTAAGATTAGGATTCTATCCCTGTCACCTCATGAAATAAGGGCCCTGCTCACAGCCCCCCGCACGAAATCAGGCAGTGACACCCGCAGACAAATGGAGCCTCAGAGCAATTCATCACAAATCAGTCAAGCCACATGTTTCAGACATGGCCCCAGAGGGAAAGGGAGGGGGTGTTCAACAGACAGAGGAGCAGAATAGCCCAGCAAGGTTGCATGATGCCCTCTCCTTGGGGGAGAGAAAAGACCACGGCAAATGCTCTGGCAGACCAGCTCAGTGTGTGAGAGACAGCATTGCACACACTCTCCCCTAGACGCTGGCCTTCACCCACAGCCCACACATCAGCAAGGTGGCTTGCAACCATCATGATATACTGGGAAAGAACTTCTGCTGCAGGTCCAAGCAGCTCCCACTATCCCAAGTCAGAGCTGCTGTTCCCTTGAGCTGGCCCGCAATCACATGGGCTGGAATTGCTTCTCCCTCACTTATGTTTGCCATCCGTGAAGTTCCCCAAGCCTCCACTGGATTCTCTCCCTCACTGGTAGGCAAAAGCACTGCTGTCAGAGGTCAGAGTCACAGTTTCACTGGGAAGGAGGCCCTGGAAAACTTTAACCTGGAGTAGGGCCCTTCTCAGAACAGATCTTAGGAGCAAAGCACTGAAGTCAGATTTGCTGCACAGCCAGTCAATTTTAACAACCACAAAAAGCCATTGTTGTTTGCCTTCAAGTGAAGCTAATTTTTTTGTCCTTGTCGAAGAATTCCTGCGGCCTTGGATGCTTTCATCATAAATCTTTAACATTATTCACTTAGCACTAGGCTAATGCAAGGTTTAAAGAAATTTCCACTTTTCAAAATTATTTTGACATTTGACCAGACATCAGATGCAGCTCCACACAGTGACTAATGACCTGCTTTCTGTGAATGGGGGGGAAAAAAACTTAATTATGTCCATTAAATTACTTCAAATATTTTTCCTAAGAGAATATGAATTATTTAAACTCAACACAGAGAAACCTGAAACATTAGTAAGAGCCTTCTGGGAGTCGCTATGTAAATTCCCCACTCCAAACAGATGGGAAGAGCATGGCAAGCTGCCACGCAAGCACTGAAGCAATGAACAATACCAAGATTGCAATTCAATAGTTTTATTATGGTCTTCCTAAAGAGGGCATTAAGTGAATCACTACTACCAAGAGCACCATTAAAGGCTTTCCCGCCTTCCCGGGGAGGAGCAGAGACGGCCGGCACACGGCATCCTGTAAAGGGAATTTAAGGTTTGCATGGCGCCAAGTATTCATTTGACAACTGAACTGTTGTCCTTAGGCAGAGCTCACTCTACCACACGGGTGCATTTCTACCACAGAGAAATGTTAGCACTTTAGGACATATTTACGTCCTTTCGCCTCTTGCCTCTTCACGGAGTGAGTTTTCGGCAGCCTTGCATGGCCTTCCAGAAGCAGAGGGTAGCAGGGGTTTCACCCAATCTGCATTTTGGCAATAGCCACAGAGCCACTGCAATCTTAAAAATAAAGTTACCCTGACAGTCACCGAGATAACCTCCGTTTTAGAATCATAGACTCACAGGGTTAGAAGGGACCACAAGGGTCATCTAGTCTAACCCCCCCGGCCACGATACAGGATTTGTCGTGTCTAATCCATCCAAGACAGATGCTAGCCAGCCTCCTTTTGAAAAAACCTCCAGTGAAGGAGCTTCCACCAGCTCCCAAGGCGTCCGTTCCATTGTCCTACTGGTTTTACAGTTAGGAAGTTTTTCCTGAGCTTTAATCTAAATCTGCCATGCTGTTGTTTGAGCCCATTGCCTCTTGTCCTGTTCTCTGTGGCAAGAGAACAACTTTTCTCCATCTTTTCATGGCAGCCTTTCAAGTAGCTGAAGACCGCTATCATGTTCCCCCTCAATCTCCTCTTTTCCAAACTAAATATAACCAGTTCCTTCAAACTTTGCTCATATGGCTTGCTTGTCCCATCCATAGTTTAGATGTGGGACCAATCAAAGTCAACACAAGCTGACCTGGACAGAAAGAGACAGAGAAAGAGAGAGGTGTGCCATGATTGGGAAGACAAACCAGCTATAGAAGGACCCTGGAGGTCCACAGGGAAGACTGACCCCAACCCAAAGAATGCTCTGGAGTAGGGAGGAAACTAAGGCAAATGCATGAAAAGTTTATTATTTTTGTCTAGCTCTGTGTATATCTTGTACGATTAAGAGCAATCATGTTAGATTCCTGTGCAAAGGCTGTATGTGCATTGTATTACACTAGTCTCAGGCCCTTGAAATGTTAGCCTGTGGGACCAGCATGCTCACACAGACGGAGCTCTGGAACAGGGTGTGTTTAAGCTATGAGGGAGTACAGTGGGAGGGGAAGTCGGCACTGATCACAGGGGCTGGACCGTTGGACATGGAGGCCTCAGCTCTCAAGAGGGGTAGCTAGACAGAGGATCTGCGTGCTGGGACCCCAGACTAAGGGCAGTACATGAACTGGTTAGGCCTCAAGCACTCAGGATCTGGCAATTGGTTCCCCTCACAGCAACCTGGACAGTGCCCAACAGGGGACACTTGACTAGTCCGTGACAAAAAGGTGCACAAGAACTTCCTAGTATTTGCACAGATAACGCCACTCTCAGCATCCTGCCCTTGAAATTGTTTGAACAGATGCATCTTAGTTATTTTGACATTTTTAACTTGATTTACAGAAGCATTTGCTACAATGCTGGGCTGAGATTAGATATTGAACAAGAACTAAGAAAAAGACGTTAACAAAATAATTCTCCTCCATTCCAAAAGCATTTCCAAACACTGATTCTAAGGACAGCACCAGCCCCCTGGCTCACTCAGCCCCTTGGTAATGCTGAGTTTCTCTTACCATCATTTTAAAAGAGAGAAACTGAAGTGAATTTCAGCATCAGACTCATTAAAGTGACACTAGTTAAGTAGGGGTTATATCCATTTTTACAGCTGTCATTAAATGTAACCTTGCAAGCTGTAAAGTCACTGAATTATTAAGTTGAGTGTAAAGCACGACAATGGGGATATTAATGTTCTAGAGTCATTTTATGGCACGTACAAAGTTATGGAAAATACCTGAAGCTATTCTGAGCCTTTGGCATGTCTGTTTAGTCAAAGATGCTGCTGAATCAGTCGGCACAGTACAACCACCGTCACAAAAGACAACTCTCTTATTCCCTGGTCCCCAAATAAAGCTCTGGTTATTGGATTAGTAAATCAGAATGAACTAAAAAAAAAGCCACAACACAAGATTGACAAAATGCAATTCCATTTGTTTACATTGTGCTCTGATACCAGGGTGCTGGACACAGTATAACAATGAGATGGACTGATTGGGGCCTGCAATAGAAATAGAGCACGAATGGCCATTTTTACCTTCACACCCATCATCCTTTTCTTCAAAGCCAGCACTACATGTACATTTCCCAATGGGGACTAGCCACTCCCCCTCCGCACTGCAGTGCATCCTGGGAGGACTATCCAGGTCTACTTCAGAATGATTGACGCAGGTGCCCTTAACTTCCACCAGGGTTGCAAATGCTGCTTCTGCCACAGTGTCTGGAAACACTGCCAAGTTCTGCACTGTAGAGAGGCACTTTTTGTAATAAACCCGCACGGAAACCAGAGCCACGCAAGCACCCACGTCCTGGAAGCCCAGGTGGAAGCCTCTCTTGCTCAGGTGCCCAATCTCCCTCAGCTCTGTGTTCAGCTTCATTTTGCGCTCGCCCAAGTCCCCCTGGGTGAAGCTCTCATCGGCAGCGATAGTGTCAATTTTTGTATGCTTGTTCTCACGGATGCTGCGGCCCAGATCAGAATCTGACTCAACATAGTAGAGGTTGAAGGTCTCCTTGCACGTGCCAACCACTCCAGGGATGCTGTTACAGTCCCTCAGGGTGAATTTCAGCTCAATGAAGATTCTTTGGCCACTGCACCTGGCAATCCAGCCAGTCTGCAGCCAGTTGTTTTGATTTGACTCCATGACGTTGCAGACCTGGTAGGTACGAATCGGTTTGTAGTTTTCATCCACTCCACTGATTTCTTCCCACTATAAAAAGAACACACACACGTCATGATAACTGCTATTTAGTGAGAACCAGTCTTCCAAGTAAAACCCCCTTCATACTGTAAAAAGCAACAGAGTCCTGTGGCACCTTTAAGACTAACAGACGTATTGGAGCATAAGCTTTCGTGGGTGAATGCCCACTTCATCAGACGCGTCTCTGTTGCTTTTTACAGATCCAGACTAACACAGCTACCCCTCTGATACCTGACCCCTTCATACTGAGATCATTATAAATACAGCCACTAAAAACCCCTTAACCTATGCATTATTATAGCAGACATTAAAAAAACCTGAAGCCCACAGAATACATAAATCCCAACACAGCCAGTAACAGAGAAGATGGACACAGGATTTAATGTCTAAAACAAGATCTCATTTCTAAAAGCCAGAAAAGTCTTGTCTACAAAGCTAGAGGCAAGGTGCACAATCCCCCAGTTCGCTCCCGCAGGGCCAGGGATGGCTTTCCCTGTATTAGTGACTAAAGTGTATTATCAGGGCCAGTTTCCAATCCCATTTGACTGACCTCTTCTCTCCAAGCACCTACTGAACTGTTCTGAAGATGGCGACTGTCAGTCTCTCTGCAACTCCACTCGCTTTAGGTCATAAGCTGTATTTTAGTATAGCGCAGCAGCAACTACAGCTCCCCAGTGGGGAAACTACCCTCCTAATTAGAGCACCGGCGGGGGCGGGGGGGAAAAAGGAGAGAAAGAAGAGAGGAAGTGTCAGGCCAACTTCCTTCTCCTGCCCACCAAATGACAGGCGAGAAGGACTCCACCCTCCCTGCCAAGAATGAGCAACTCAGGTCAGAATCGGGGGCAAAGTCCCCAAGGCCGACTGTCTCTCATGGCTTTACCTTCCCAGACAGGTAGTATGTGTCACCCAGAAGCAGCTCACACTGCCAAATATCAAAAGAAGCTAGAGATGGCTGGGGATGAAGGAGCCAGGTGCCTCAAACCCAACAGGGACAATCTCCAGCCTGAAAGCAAGCCAAGGACATTGATGCTCTCAAGGAACAAACTCACCCCAAGTGTAAGTGAAGTGGCATTTCCCTGCAGCAGCCAGGGAAGCGTTGATTGATGAGATGGTGATTAGATCATCAGCCCTGAGAAGGAAGTGATCTGAGGGCTGCTCACAGCAAGTCCTTCCACAGGTGGCAGAGTTTGTAGTGAGATAACCAAAGAAACCCCCTAATGGAGTTCCTTCCCAGTCACCCACAGGCTCCAGTCCAGCTGACCCCTGAGCCAAGCTCCAAACATGCAGTGTCACTTGTGAAGAGAGAGTTAAGAGCAGCAGGAATCATCTGATTTCACTGATTTGCCCTTTCAGGTGAAAGCGGGCACAGCTATAGACAGAGGCGGCACCGCAGCCATTCACTTAGACAAACTACAAATCATGCAGGGGTATGGGGTCAAGTTCCCCAAGGATTCCAGAGATCCTGCCCTTTTTGCTCATCAGGGAACAGAGTGAATCCTTAAGGCAACTGGCCTGGAAAGTGAACTAGAGAGAAAAGCTTTAATTGACTTGAGTTCCTTTTCTTAGTACAAGAATGCAAAGCGCATTGTCATGAGCTATGCTCAATTTGCAGTGTTCCTCTGACATAATCAATACAGTCACTCAGCTCCTCTCCTCGGCTGTCTGGGATTGACAAACATCACCGTTCACGTCAAGGCAGCATTGTGTCAGCTTGTCAAGCCTGCTGTTCACATCACGGAGATGTGTCGCTGCTTCTCCGCTCACCTCTGGGAGCTGGATTTTCAGCAGAATTTTGTCTACCCATCATTCTAATGCTATTTAGTGGCTGAAGGCAGATACCTATCTAGACAAGCAATAGCCAAAAGCAAAGGCCCTCCACAGTATAGAGCACTGGACACCCCTGAGGAGCTCATCGGGATCAAGAGTTCTGTCTTCATCTCCTTGAAGGGAGTGCACCAACAAATGCACTTCCGCAGGTGGCGTTACTCAGCTGCTGAAGCTAGTTCGCTCGAGCCACGAAGCCATTCCCATAAATCCAGACAGCCTGGAATCACCATGCAGAATTAGGAGAGATTCGTGACACACGTAGGCGGCGAGTAATGCTGGACGCACACCATTGCTCTAAATCAGGGTTAACTAGGCTGACCGGGGGTGAAACGGGTGAGATGCTGGAGCTGTATTATAGTGACAGAACATCTCTGCCTATGTTTTCACTTACCCCATTTGATGGGTGCGACGTCCAGCCCAATTCGGCCTGCGACTCCTTAGAATCCAGCAAAACAACTGCATGGGAGACAGAGGTGTTAAAAAGTGAATTTATAGAACTCACACCCATCTCAGCCACCCTGACAAACTACACTGAACATCCAGCCTCTGAAATGACCAACTGGCTCGACCATTTGGAGACAGTATTCAGACCACTTCTCACTTTTAAAGAGGCACAATGTGCCTCAGACGTACACCCCACGGAGCAGTTTCACAGGAGTGACACTGCCGTGCTTTAAAGGAAACCCTGAAACAGCTTAAAATTCCAGTTTGTCACCAGCTGACACTAGAAATGTAATGATGACAACTACCACATCTGCAAACTATTTCAAAGGCCATTTTGCCTTCCCTGACCAGCTGAGACCAGAGTTCCAGGTTCTGCATTTGCCCATTTCTACTGTGCCAACAGCAGCAGCAAAACTGCCAAAGGACATGCTGTTTTGGGGGTCTGGAAGGTCAGCAACTATCTCAGGGTAACCACAGAGCCCTGAAATGGGGCAGGTGGGGTGAGAAAGAGGGGGGAACAGACCATTAGCTTGTAAGTTAATTGAGAACTGTTAAGTTCAAGAACTTACTGCTGCTAATGTAGAGTCTTTAATCTCATTTCTAAAACTTTCCTGTGTACCTCTGACTAGCCAGCTGTGGTAGCGCTACCTCACCAAGCTTCAGCAGACCTACCCAGCTACACTGTAATTGCATCCAGGAGGGATGTCTATTTTACAGTGGCAAGAAGAATTCCAGGATACACATTATGGCGCACAATTACACCTGAGTGGTGAAATGCTGGTGTCACTGAGGGTCATGGCAAAACTCCCACTAACGGCACAGCTTTCATGCCAGAGGATTAAAACGCTCAGATACCATGGTGATGGGTACTAGTAGAGAAATCTTTAGCTAGCTAAAGACAGCTAAGCATTGGGCTCTGAGCAGTGTCTTGCAACACAGCTCTTCATACTACAACCAAAAGATCAGCAAAGAGACATGACTCACGTGTGTAAGTCTGGTCTAGAAATACCATGACATTCGAACAAGTGATTTTCAGTACTAATCCCATGACAACCACTTGACCTTAAATACCACATTGGAATTGACTTTAATGCTTGAGCTTAGGTCAGGTTAGCCCACGCGGCTCCTTGGAGCAAAGCACAGTGTTCCACTTTACAAACATCAAAACCTTTACAACAGCAGAATTGCTGGAAATTCTCCCATTTTCTGATCCAAGTTACTCAAAAGGGATTGGGCGAGGTCAGTTTCCAACACATTGGAAAATGGTGCTGCCCTTTCCAAATGCACCATTGCCACTACCAGGCCTGAGATACTAGATATCATTTTACACTAAATATAAATGCCCACTTTGATTCCCATATGTAATGGCCAAACATCACAGGTCACCAGCAGGGACAGATCCTGGAACGGTCGAGATGACCCAACAGATCTTTTCTACTCTCAGTAGCTGTAATTTCCATGCCGGGGCTATACCAAGTCATTCATTTATTCCAGTGTAGAAATGAACCAAGTATCTTGGCAGAGTACCCCAAGAGAGGCAGGATCAAACTCACTCACCCCTCTGAAAGTCATAAAGACACCGTCTCTCTGTAGTGGGATTCTCTTTAAAACTAACAGGATATAAAGGCTAATCTCTACAGGCTCATGCCAAAAATAACAGGCTGGAACCATCTGCATTTTTATCACAGTGATAAACATTTCACTGGTGTAAGTGTTGCACATGGGCCTTTTATTGGAAGAGACGATCACCAATAATAATAAAAATGTTCATTTTTAATACCCACTTTGGAATATAAAGACTGTCAAACATTTAAACTGATACCATGAGGATATTAAGGATAACTGCTAGCTCTCAGGAACTTGTGCTAGAACTTCAGTCACAGACAAACAGAGAGTAGCTTGTTTATTCAGTTAAGGGACAATAATTAAAAAACATGGTCGTTACTGATTCCCTCCTGAGTAAGGCGGTGTGTCTGGAAGTCATGGATTCCGTGACTTCTGCAGCAGCCGGTGCTGGTTCCAGCAGCAGTAGTTTGGGTGTGTGGAAGGGGGCTCAGGGCTGGGGCAGGTGGTTGGGTGTGTGGCGGCGCTCACCTGGGGTGCTCCCCGGCTCCCACCAGCATGTCCCTGAAGGTCCTAGGCAGAGCAGCCCTGGGGGCTCCATGCACTGCTCACGCCCACAGGCACCACCCCCGTTCCCCGCGAACGGGAGCTGCAGAGCTGGCGCTTGTGGCGGAAGCAGCACGCGGAGCCCCCCTGGCTGCCCCTCCCCCTAGGAGCTACAGGGACATGCTGGTTGGAGCCAGGTAGGTAGCCTGCCAGCCCTGCCAACCCTTCCCCCCTCCCAGCACCAGTGGGGATCGCAGGCCACAACCCCCCCCCGGAACCCCCACACCCCTCCTCCCCCCTGAGCACCTGCGGTCCCCCAGCCCAAGTTTTAGTTAGGGGTATATAGTAAAAGTCATGGACTGGTTTACTGCCTGTGAAATACCAGTGACTAAAAAGTAGCTTTACTCATGAGTTTGCAAACTGTGAGCTTGGTACAAAGTTTTCCCCAGAGAATAAGGGATTCCCAAGCCAACCTGAGGATTGCGGGCGGGAGGGCAGAGATTCAGACAAAACACAACCCATGACCTGCTTGCCTCTCAATAGCAGAGAATAAGTAGTCTCATCTCTACCTTCGGTTTCCATAGAATAAAAGAAGTTTTTATTCACATGCAGAATTCCCCCCCCTCCCCCCCAACATCAAGTTTAGTTATCTGTAAGCCTTAAATTGCCAGCCTCTGCGGTGTATTCCTGGCAGATGCTAGTTCTTCCATCAAATGATATTACTGCTGATTTGGCCATTTGTTATGCCCCCTGCCAGACCCACCATATTGTACCACTTCATAAATTCCGCTGATCATCACCAACGGTGCTTAGCGGCATTAGGCTTCTCAGTATCTGAGCAGCAAATTGAGAGAGGGCTGTTTCTGGACAGCACAACGAGCAATACTTAAAAGAAATATAATGTGTATGAAGTGAAGTTCAGAGTGAACTGAAAACAAACCTTGGCTCTCTCCGTCCTCGATCATTCATTTGCAGGGGGGTGTTGGTTACAATGCAGACCACACATTTTACTCGAAAGCCCAATCAAATTGGCCACAATCCACTGGGCATAGTTCAGCTAATGCTTTTTTCCTACATTATAGTAGAGCGGATTACAGCGATGCTGAAATTATTTACAGCAACAAATTCTGACAAAACCAGTACTTCTCGCAAATAACCTCCCTCCCTGCATTTCATGGTCTGCAGCTTTCATTTCGAGCTGTGAATGTTCAAATGAAGCACCTGTATTTCCAGGTCACAGCTGAGTTTAGAGGAATTATTATTATTATTCACCACACTTGTGCGACTATTTACATAATCACCAAATAGCCCAGTGATGGGGCATTCGTTATTTGAAAATCTAGAGCGATGAATAAAATCCCTCAACAAATGAATGACAATTTAAAAAACAGACCGCAAGCGCAAGTCACTGGCAGCTAGTTTCTTCCTCTAGGCTCAGGGGTTTCTGATTTGGGGAGGTGGGGGGGAAGAAGGGAGACTCAGTTTTCACATCACTTTTTTAGACACTCTTCTGCCCTTTCCAGATAGAGCTCTTTGTGGTTAAAAATGTCAGCAGGACACACTAGCTATCTCATCGTACCCACAATTCCAGGGGGATTATTAGGCAAAAGATCTGCACATAACCCATGTTAACATAGTTTGGCTCTGCGTGTCCCTCTCGTGGTTACATGGGCAGGTATGAGGCTGCTGTTACCTCCAGCTAATAGACACAGACCTGAAGCTCAGGCAGTTTCTGCTTATGCTTTTAAATCCACAGATCTTGGGTTCACTCCCCACAAACGACCCAGCCAGCAGCTTCCTTACATGCCTATAATGGAGTCTTATTGTATTAGAAGTAAAATGGGTGTGGGAGAGGTGGGTGGAGGATGAAGAGGAAGCCCTACCGGGTCTTCTTCCCTACCTCAGTGGTGTTACTCTGGGCTGCTTTGGATTTAATTACAACAACGTGTGACAGACACAGGGGCTAACAAGGAAAACAGTCAATAATGCAGAACCTTACACAATTTACACTAACAACTCATTGTCCTCTAGCTACTACTAAAGACCCCAAAGCACTCTACACGCAGTAATAAATGAAGCCACACATCATCCCTGGGAGGAGCACATTGTCCTCACCTTACAGATGAAGAAACAGAGGCAAAGAAGGTTGTGAGAAGTGCTATAAGTTGCGTCTGATGAGTATTTTTGGACTGACCGAGGTGATGTTTGTACTGACTGGCTGGCTTCAGCTTTGTTTGACCCAAGTGTATTCTTAGCAAGCTTCTTAGTCAGCAAACTTGCTTACAGCCGAGGCTGCATAGGACAAAGGTTTTGACCACAGATATTACATAAACTGAAGGGAGTTATTGGGACAGATACGCAAAACGTACCGCCAAGAGACAATTAGAGAAAAATCAGGTAAAAAGTCCCTACACAGAGTAGAGTCAAAGTGACCTGGCCAAATTTGCATGATCAATGGTAATAAAGCAATTAGAGAAAAAAAATAACAGGAAATTAGCAAAGATAAACAGAAGTTATGCCAATTAAAGTTTACACATGTACTGTATGAGTTACATAAGATATGTAATATTCATGATACTTAATGGTTATTGAAAGAGAACTAACGAATACGCAATTTGGATGTATATAATACAGGATAGATTATCAGAGACAGGCAGAGCTTTGTAGGAGAAACCCATTGTGACCCGCTGATGCCCCAGGAGAAAATAGCTAGCCACTGTCTTTTTCTCTTTTTTCTCCCCCCCCCCCCCTCTATATATGTCATTCATTACTTTAATAGTAATTGCAATCCCAAGGCATGCTTCTGTTCAAACAAAGGTCTGAATTAATAAACTTAAGTGTGTCATGCTCAGTCGACAATGGGAAGAGACTTCTCCTAGGCACATTGTGTTTGTTCTAGAGCCAGGAACAGAAGCTAGATTCTCTCCTTCCTCCACCACATGCTTCAACCAATAAGCAATGCTGCTGAGTTCCATATTTGCAACACACCATCGTACCTGCTAGGCAAATTTGTATGCAGTCCCTTTGGCTGTATTGTAACTGAAATTTAATGGAATATCCCCTCCCCAAGGGACCCGCTGATTGATCAGATCGGATATCAGGTAACAGAACCGCCATGATTGTATTAGGGAGCTCTCAAAGGAGCAATCAATATTTTACAAAATTAATTATTTGCCCTTTTAAATTATATTTATAAAATCCACTCGTGCTGCCATTTTGAAGAGAGATCCCCTGGGAGAGACCATCTCCAAAGACCAAAGAGACAGATGTTTCTGCTACTGAAGCTTAATAGAGAAATTAACCAAATATATGCACATCTGGATAACAGAATAAAAACACATAAAAGAGAGGCCTTAAAAGCTAATGAGATGTTCAAATATTGCTTCCTGGTGGAGTGGCAATAAAGCATGTTTCTCAAAGCACAGCAAAGCGCTCGTTTGCTCCTTGCCAGCACCACAACCTGACAGGAAAGTATTGAGATTTCAGATCTCTCTTTAGCGCTACCACTGCACAGCAGCTAAGAAAGCAGGCACATGCAAATCAGCCTTCAGAGCTGCAGTGGAGTGACAAGTACAGTTAAAGTTAAGTCCCAGAAATCTCTGTGGGGCCTGTCTGGATACAGTCCTCTGTGCTCCTTGGCTCCATCTTCTCTTGCACATCATAACTCCATGTCCCGAGCCCCAGGGCCCCTAACGACAGGAACAAGCGGGAGCTTTCGCAGACCCCAGCATCTCACACTGTTGCTTTAGTTGCTCTCTGACCCTCCTTCCCCTCTCAAACAATACGATCTAGTTTTCACCCAGATGCATGCCTGTTCTTAATACTGTCCCATAGGCATTGAGACACCACTAGTGCTAAAGTGTGCCAAGCAAAGAGACAGGGCCAGAAGCCAGCATCCCACATGCTCTAGCCTGCCCATCCTTCCCCTCGCATTAGGCTGCAGCTCCACTCTTCCCACTCATCCATGGGCTACAGAATACCCCAAGGTGCAGAAAATCTCTGCTTTGTTTCAGAGAACATTTAACTTGTCATAGAACATGAACCTAGTGAGACAGAGATGTCCAGTGTTGTAATATTTGGAAAAACACAAAGGGATGTTTTGGAAAAATCACGTTATTTATAAATCGTTTGATGCTGAATTCTTGGATTTCTCATTTTCAGGAGAGTTTATTATCGCCTGTCAGCGTGCATGGATTCCAGTGAAGCACAGGTGCCTGCGCTGCCCAGGTTACCTGCCTTAGTAACTGAGCCCCGTGGGGAGCACTGACTGCACGTGTTTGGCAGAGCAGAAGGTTAGAAGTATCCATATTCATTCCTTCTTCCTGGCCTCCCCACAGGGCAACAGGCACTCAGAACGGTCTGCTGAAGACGGAATGCTCTCTGTATACCAGTTGATGGCAATGTCGTTCAGCATGCTCTGCTGGCTAATTCAAGTATCACAGGGTGCACCACATCCACCAGGTAATTTGATAAAGGGGACTCTAACGGTATCTTCAAGCTGGTTGTTCGAGGGACTGTGCAAGCTGGGTTCCCCAAGAGCTCCAGGTATTTCTGACCAACCTACTTTACCTAGTTTGCCAGGTTAAGCACGCAGCATGCAAGAACTCTAGACCTAATTCCATCCCACACTTTGGCTGTGTTATGTACTTTGCAGAACCTACGCACAAGCAGCATCTTCCCCAGCACTTAGAACCTGATATTTCACATCTTAGCCGGAGGCCCTCAGCTGCAGGCCCTAAAGCCCCTGCATTAATCCAGCCCTGATGGCAGGGTTGCTTGTGATTGGGGCGGGGGGGAGGGGGGGCAGAGCAGGGCTCAGCTGCCCTCGGGGTCTCTTCTGGTTCATGCCTTGTGTTCCTAAAATCTCATGCTTCAGGACTTACCTGGTTACCTGCAAGGGTCAGGAAGGGATTCCCCCTCCCCACACACACACACACCCCAAAATGTATTCTGAGGCAAGCTTCTTCAGAGATGGCCCTGGCTGGAGGTAGAACACCGGACAAGTGGGCAGGCAAGCATTCTCTCTCAGATGCTTGCCTGGCTGGTTCTTGCTCACATGGTCAGGGTCTAACGGATTGCTCCAGAAGGAGTTTTCCCCAGGTCAGACTGGCTGTGATCTGGGGCGGGGGAGGGGGGTTGCTTTCCTCTGCAGCATGGGGTGAGGGTCACTTGCCAGGATTATCCAGGTATCTCTCACTTAAATCAATTCCCTGCTAATTGCACGGGTCTCGGGCTCTGGTGCACCTCAATTCCTACTATTCTCTGCCTGCGGCACATAAGGGTCTAGTGTCCTGTGGGCTGTGATAATTTGGCCTAATTTTGGTTGTTGAGTTTAGCATGTGGGCACTGGGCAGTACTGGTGGCCTAAGTCATGCATGAGGTCAGACTAAATGATCTTGGGTCCCTTCTGGCCTCAAACTCTCTGACCAGCCCAGCACAGAGAAGGCTACGCTATAGTGTAACAGTTGCCATAGCACCAACTCCCAAACTTAATTGAGCAGCAGAGTTGTTGAATACTTGCTAACTTATTGGATCGGCATTCCCTCTCCTAGAATCGCATTCCTTCGGAGGCCAGAAGCAGACCCCTCATCTCCAGAGCAATAGAGCTTGAATGAACATTGTTAGCAAGGGACTAGTGGAATCCAATAGAATAAACTGACTCTTAGTCTCTCAATGATGATAATCAAGCCCCCTAACATGTTGGGCAGCCTCCTGAGGAGAGAGTTTATACAATGTCTTCAAGAAGTGTGCCTGAACAAGAGCTTCCTTATGACCCAGACATACAAGGAATCTGCAGGCAGATGTCTGAGACATTGAAAGGTGGAAGAGAAAAATCCAGAGAGAAGAGTGACACTCAAGTGTCTAACTATGACATGCAAGAATTTTAAGGAACACATGAAGCAAGACTTCAGTCAGACCCCTAAGGATTGCCAGGGATTCTCATCCCTCCACAACTCCTGTAACCATAGATTAGCATCAATTCGGTCAGCCAAGGCAGAGTTCAGGTGTGCTCTGTACACACAGAACCCTATTCACCTAATGCTCCCCTGGTCGCTAGGAGGTAGGCTCTAGTGGGAGCTGCAGGTGTTCTGTTTGGGGAGAGCCGGGCCCAGGAGCTCAAACCATCTGAATGACAATCCACTTTGAGAGAAATGCACTGGGATATTCCTACTAGAAGGCCGATAAAGTAGGTTTACACAGAAAAGCTGGTGTCCCAACTTCTTGAGTTTCCAGTCAGTCTCCTGGGAGCAGTCGGTTGTGTGGGTGGCTCATTCATGGGGCTAGCTGCAATAGAGGTTTTCATCTTTCTTGTGTTTTGCTGGGGGTTAAGAGGACAGGGATTCTCCCCCACTACTGCTGTACAATACTAACTCTCTCCTGCCAAGAGGGAGCTTGAGTTGACCTACAAGCTGTATTAGATTGAATAAAAATAACCCTGCTCTCTGAGGCAGCACATGGGATGGCGACTGTTTAATTTGTGAAATCAGTGGAGCTGAATAGCCAGAGCTCTTACTCTGCAAAAACCGGAGAGTGTGAAAACCTCCATATTGGTGCAATAAACTACGTTTATGAGGCTCTATTATTTTAAATCGTAAGCCTTGCTGTAACCGTGTCTGCTCCCACTCTCTTACTCTATGAAGGATTTGCACATGCTGGAGGAGGGCACTTTATCACTGTGTAATAGCAATGGCTGTGAGCCATCTGAACAGAATAAGGAAACCTCCTTTATCAGACTGGCCCCTGGGTCTCTGGTGCCATGAAGCCGTCACAGCTCAGGATTCGTACACAAAATCTCTGTGTCTTGGCTGAGATGGCGCTATTGGTCCAGACAGAGTACAGCTATGCTTGAAGGTGTGGGCTTGGGCCAGAGAGTGTAAAGGGTTAACACTGACAATTTCGGGACTGCCAGGCAGTTTTATACTTAGGACATCATGTACATATCTGTTCCAATGCTTCTTAAAAAAAAAAAAAAAAAAAAAAAGGCAAAATACGTAGTTAAGGTCAACTTAGCTCTGCCCATATTTGGGAGAGCTCTGTGCAGCATTATACAGAGCACACCTGAACTCTGGCCGAGTTCCTGGCAGTCCTTAGGAATCTGATGATTGAAGTGCTACAGAGGTTCCTTAAAATCCTTGCATGTTCTAGTTAGACACTTGAGTGTCACTCTTCTCTCTCTATTTTTCTCTTCTGGCTTTCAGTGTCTGTAGATTCCTTATAGATTCGGGTAATAAGGAGGCTCTTGTTGAAACACACATCTTGAAGACACAGACGTATAAACTCTCTTGATAATCATCATCCAGAGACTAAGAATCAGTTTATTCTGTTGGATTCCACTCATCCCTTGCTTACAACATTCATTTAAGCTCTTTTCTTCTCAAGGCAAGTGGTTCTGTCTCCGTGACTTCTAAGGAGCGTGGCAAAAAGATAGTGCAAGCCAAGAAGTGAAAACTGATTCCCACCAAGTACACATTACCCCAAGAAAGAGACCGAGGACACCCAGAAAGACAGGCAGGTGTCCAGGAAATTAAATTAGCACAGTGGGCAAAATCCTTTCATCTTCTAGTTCATTGTGATGCCACTGTGAAAGGTCAGTAGTTTTTCCAACAGTGGGCAGGAGTGCAAGCATCCCACCATGTAACACACATGGCCCCACTAGGGTCGAAATCCTGCAGCAAGGCTCCCTCGGCTCCATGGCACTGTGGTGCCAAGTTCTGCGGAGGAGTTAAACATGGTAGTTATTGCATTAAATATGAAAGCAATCCCACAGTACAGTCAGCGTAGGACTCCTTCATTTATAGACTCTAAGGCAAGAAAGGAGCATTATGATCAATTCACCAGTGAGCTTCCCAGACCTGAAGAAGAGCTCTGTGTAAGCTCACAAGCTTGTCTCTCTCACCAACAGAGGTTGGTCCAGTAAAAGCTATTACCTCACCACTGGTCTCGCTAATATACTGGGACCGACAAAGCTACAACCACCACTGCATTTCAGTCATTCTTTGGTCTTCCTACCCGTAAGGCTGGGAAGTGTAAACAACGTTTCAAATTCCTCAGGCTCCTATAGGAAAAGCAAAAGGTTGGAGCCGACAGAGGCTAACAGGCAAGGTTAATGCAACCCACATCAGGAAATAAACAGGTGCAATCCGTGGGATTACTTGGAATGAAAAAGCTGCAGCCACCAGAGGGCGTCACTAGAGTGAAGCAGAGCTAAAAACATGCAAGGCTGGCGGACAGTAAACTGCCTTATTCCAAAGGACTGCACCTGCCCTCATTACTGAGAGGGGAAGACAGTCAGAGGAGCCTTCTCAAATGAGCCAAATTGTTCAGGCAAATGATCTGGGCTGAAAACCAGTGCTGCAGCTTGATGTTGGGGGGTCATTTTAATTGCAGATCAAGGTTGAAATCAGGCTTTGTTAATATGAACATTGCAACCACACAACCCCCAGATCCAGCTGGGCTTTCAGCACATTTCCATCCACGTACCGTAACCTTTCTTGGTGGCCGGTGTTCAGACTCTGATGCTTCCACTGCACTCCCAGAAGGATATGGTGGCAGGGACCACTCTGTAAGATTGGGGGCACTAATATAGTATTTGGGGCATGGATGAATTGTGAAAGGGGCAAGAGGAAAGAGAGAGGGCTATAACAGAGACATTGTGATGCACTGAAACCACCAGGAACCTTTTAACTTCAAAGAGGGAGCTTCCCTCCCCCAGAATTCACCATGGGCAGATTCTACCATGCAGCCAGGATCAGGGTTTACTGCACAGAACAGAAAGGGGGTCAGACCAGGGCTCAACTTTGTTTTCATCCACTGAACGAGAGAAGTTGTGGCCAACTCTATCCTCTATGGTCCTAGAAGAAATAGAGCAACCCAATGCAGGAACATTCTCAATAATGTAGGGACTGCTTCTCAGTCTGAGAAACTTCTACATAGCCCAGGATTAGATTCAACTCCTGCATGTGAAAGTCCCACTGCTTCTTAGTTACAAAAGGAGTGTATTTCACCTACAACGGCAGGAGAGCCCAGGCTGCTCTTACAGTGAGAACTCAACATTTCCTTTCAAGCAAACCACACTATAGGCACAGATTGCACAAGATTTCCGAGCCAAATCTGAATGCCACAGAATAAATAGTCTGAAGACTATTGCACAGCGGACTAGGTCGTGCCTTTAAAAGCAACAGCTCTCGGATCCAAATGGTTGCATATAACTTAGTCCTAGATGTTATCTTGCCCAGAGCATCAGATCTTAGATTCACTGTCCAGCCTCCCACGCTAAGGCCCTCTGCTGTGAAGCGAATGGCGCAGACACTCAGGGGAGTCCTGGCTCCTCTCCCCCATGGGAATTTGTAAATGCAGCGAGCACATGTGGGATTGATCTCTCTATTCCATCAGTGATAAATCAAACCACTACCCATCACTAAATCCATGCAAGTGGAAAGCACAAAGCTCTATGTTAGGGGAAAAGCAGAGTCCAACGTAATCAGAAAGCAAGAGGTAGAATGGGGAAAGAGACCAAGCTTGCCACGCCATTTCTAGACAGAACATTGACTGCAACACTCAGCATCCTCTAGGGCTTGGGCCACTTCACACCACAGTGCAACACTGAACACCATCTTCACGGTGTGAATGGGAATGTCAGCAACACTAGTGCCCCTAGTGTATTTTAACTACAGCTCTTCAGAAATTCAAAGGCTGTTCAATTAAGCTTCACTGGGCTCATTTGGAAAAAAGCATATGAACTCCTAGCCATTTATTTGCCTGCTTTATTTGAATGAAAAATATTGCAGAAAGCAGATCAATATGCTACAGCCAGATTGAATTCAATGGTTTTGAGTGTGAAAGTAAAGCAGGAAGATGGCAGAGGGGTGGGAGACACGAGACTAGAACAAAGTCAGCCTCTCCGAGTTTTCCTCGTAGGACATTTTAAAGCACCTCCAGAGGGCAAGTTCAGAGAGCTGCCGTGTAACCAACTGTAAAGAAAGGGAACTTGCCAGCAAGAATTTCCAGGTGATCACCGCACCGACAGAACCACACTTTTCAATATAGCTTCAACATGCATCCTGTTATTTGTATTGTTAATCATTAATGCAGCATCAGAGCTTTGCCCAGCATTTTCCAGGGATTGCCAGAGAGGGTCACTGCCCCAAGGAGCTCTCTTTCTAAAGAAGATAAGCATAGAACACAGCAGTGATAGATACAGGGAGAAGGTAAGAAGCTTAAAATATACGCCAGTTATTAGTATTACAATAGCGGTAAGAGGCCCTGCTGTGCGGGGCACTGCACAAGCGGAGAGTGGGACAGCCGCTGCCCTGAAGACTTTACCATTGAAGCAGACAAGAGAAAGGAAGGATTATCATCACTCTTTACAGAGGTGGAACTGAGGTAAGCAAATCTGATCTGCTCACAACTTTGAAGCGGAGACTGAGCTAGGAGGAGGAGAAGACAATCCAGGAGGGGAGGTCAGTGATGAAGAGCATGGGGGGAGCGAGGGTCTTTCCAGGTATATAGAGCATCATGACCTAGAAGTATGAAGAAGGGGCAGCAGCTGAGGTGGACAGTGACAGGGAAGAGGTAAGGGCAGAGGGATTAGAGAGAAGGCTGAAGCCTCAGGATACATTTAGTACAACAAGCACAGTCCCAAGCTACAGGAGTTCACTTTCCTTCCTCCTTTCCAATCTCAGGGTTGTGTATTTATATCAGATACTGTCCCATCCCAGAGGTGGGCACACTCAGTCTCTCAGCAGAGTTCCAGTGAGATCCACTGTCTGTAGGATTGCTCTTGGTAATCTAGTCAACGTCTGGAGGAGGTAGCCAGTGTTGGCAAGCTTGTGTGTCTGTCTACAGATAAATACAAACTTGGGTAAGTGACCAGATGGGGACCCACACACAATATCCATGGGGCATTTTTTGTAAGCCAAAAGTCAGGTAGCTTCCAGGGAACCCATAATGAAGGATGCTCCGAAGTGTAGGACTCAAGAGTACCCACACTGCACTGGCAATGGAAACAGAAGCAGCAGTTCACACTTTTCAACACAAAACAAAGCAGTGTCATGCAGTTAATGCAACAGCAGTCATGTGGCACCTAGACATACAGGAAGTTAGCAGCCACAAATAGTATTTCAAGACGAAACAAACTACACTTGACCAGACTTTATTACCAGGATCTCCTCTGGATTAATTCAAGAAAGGAAAAGGAATTGAATCTAGAGTTTCAATTCCAGAGAATATTCTAGTCATGTAACCAGGAGAATTTTGGGACTCTAAATTAATTTGTGCATACCACAGAAAAGCAGAACTGTTTTCCAACTACACACGTGCATAGCATAGAGGAAAAAAACTCCAGTCAAGCAACAACATATTGGGAATTTGCATTAGCTACCTGAATTATGAACTTTTATCACATAGGGCCTAAATCATAATCATGTTCTCACTTAGTGCATTATTCACCAATAATACAGGAACGCATTGGTTACAGCACTAATTACAAGCTCTATACCAGCACCTCATGTTAGTTCACCTGGATGACAATTGTGCCTAAGGTATACAATCTACATGGTTTAGTTTACCAGATTATCCACAATGTCAGCCAGTCTGCCTTGGAATTTAGAGTTAGTAGTGACTCTACTGTTCACATCACCAGATGTCCATCTTCTACTCTCTCCTTAAATGATGAGATTACAACCCAGCAAACACAGTAAGAATTAATCAGACAAGGATGGAAACTTTCGATTCTTTGGTCCTGGAAACCATAAAACTGCTGTCCAAATCTTTAAGCTACACACTTCTCTCAGATAAATTAGACACTTATAGGTCCAGAGGAAGTGAAAATCCACTGATTTGGCCAGACTACACTGTAATCTTTTCCGATCTCTGGCTGTAGGGAATATCTAAGCTGCCTCGATGTTATTCTGTTCTTCAGACCAGACCTGAGGAAGAGCTCTGTGTAAGCTCAAAACCTTGTCTCTCTCACCAATAGAAGTCGGTCAAATAAAAGGTATTACCTCACCCACCTTCTCTCGGTGTTATTCTGTCAATTAAGAAAGGAATGATAACTGCACAGCCTAATGAAACTCACCTACCTTCACATGTTCTATTGTCCCCACAATAGCACAAATACAATACTAAAAATTCATGTCTTTACAACCACAAATTGACAGCTCTACCGTGATTTCGCATTATATATGTTCTCTCTAGATACTGATCTATTCTCCCATAAATTATGAACCAGGAGGAGTTCACACAGCCAGAATAATAGTCTGCGGAGGTTTTGGATCTTGGAGGCAGACTGGGAAACATGTGCACCCTCCCAGCTGTTGACTTTTTGAGCAATCTGCTTGCTTTTCCCCATTCTGCCTTTTCTCTTCACATAGCAGACAAAACTAGCACGAGGAACCAGGGGCTCCTTGTAAAGCTGCAAGTGCCAAAGAGAATTATCTGTGCAAGGAATCTCCAGGCACAAGATAGAAAGGGGCCAGGCACCGAGACTAGAGGGAAGGGGTGAGCAACCAGAGTCCAGGACAGACTCCCCACAGAAGGGAAGACTTTCTGCAGACTTCACTCCCCTGATCCCAGCCCCCAGCTACCGTCCTTTCTGCTGAGGGGAAGGGGACACTCAGGAAATGCAATTTACAATGACAACAACTATTTATAAACATGCTGGAAACACTATTTATATGCAGATGGCAGAAACTCTTTATTCATCACATCCCCATCCCCAAACTGTTCCCCTCTCTTCAAGGCACCTGTTTTGGCAAAGGACCCTCCTAGGGAGGCTGGGAGGAACCACGTGGGGCACAGGGAACTTTAAGATGTTCCTGTCAGTGCCCAGTTCATGGCTCAATGACAACCAGATGTTCCCCCCCCCCCCCATCAATCCTCCCGCCCACACAGATACTCGCTGTCACATGCCTACCTCCTCCCAAGGCCCCTTCCCCACCCAGCCTGCACGCTGCCCCTACTCAACCGCCCCTCCACATTGCCACTGTCCAACCCCCCACTGCCCCATCCACCCTGCCCAGGCCCCCTCCCATTGCCTCATCCACCCTGCCCGGCCCCCTCCCACACTGCCCCATCCACTCTGCCAGCCCCCTCCCACCCTGCCCCATCCACCCGGCCCAGGCCCCTTCCCCCACTGCCCCATCCACCCGGCCCCTTCCCCCACTGCCCCATCCACCCGGCCAGCCCCCTCCCACACTGCCCCATCCACCCAGCCCCTTCCCCCACTGCCCCATCCACCCTGCCAGCCCCCTCCCATTGCCCCATCCACCCGGCCTCTTCCCACACTGCCCTCCCCACACCCCATCCACCCACACACACACTGCCCCATCCCCCCTGCCCAGGATCCCCCCACTGCCCCATCCACCCAGCCCCTTCCCACACTGCCCCCTCCCCCACTGCCCCATCCCCCCTGCCCAGGATCCCCCCACTGCCCCATCCACCCAGCCCCTTCCCACACTGCCCCCTCCCCCACTGCCCCATCCCCCCTGCCCAGGATCCCCCCACTGCCCCATCCACCCAGCCCCTTCCCACACTGCCCCCTCCCCCACTGCCCCATCCCCCCTGCCCAGGATCCCCCCACTGCCCCATCCACCCAGCCCCTTCCCACACTGCCCCCTCCCCCACTGCCCCATCCCCCCTGCCCAGGATCCCCCCACTGCCCCATCCCCCCTGCCCAGCCCCCCACTGCCCCATCCCCCCTGCCCAGGATCCCCCCACTGCCCCATCCCCTCTACCCAGCCCCCCCACTGCCCCATCCCCCCTGCCAGCCCCATCCCCCCTGCCCAGGACCCCCAACACACCCCACACAGCTCTTGTGCGCCCCTCTGCCCGTGTCTCTGACCCCCCTGCACCCTAGCCCCCCCGGCCGGACTCACCCTCCTCGGCGGCGGCCCCGGGCAGCAGCAGCGGCAGCAGCAGCAGCGCCCCGAGGAAGCCGCCTCCGCCCGTCTCCATGGTGCTGCCGACTCCGCGCGGCTCCGGCTGCCGCTGCCGCCTCCCTCATCCCGGCCGCTCCCCCGCCCTCCCTGGCCCGGCCGCCGAGCCCGCTCCCGTCGGAGCCCGCCCCGCCCACCCGGCAGCCGGGCCAATCGGGGCCGGGGGCGGGGGCAGGCGCGGCCACTCGCCGCGAGGGGAGAGCTGAGTGGGAGGGGGCGTGGCGAGGAGTGGCACCGGCCAATCACAGCGACAAGTGCGCTGGAAGGGCGGGGCGAGGATGGGGAGCAGCTACTCACGACGGGGGGCGCGGCAGGGGCAAAGCGTTTGGGGGCGCGGCCGCACACCAGGGAGGGGCGTGGCCAAGGGAGCACAGCAGCCATTCAGAGAAGGGGGCAGGAAGGGGGCGGGGAGAGGAGCGGCGGCTCAGCGTGCGGGGGCGGGTGTCCCTGCCAGCCAATTACAAGTGAGGGGGCGGAGCCGAGGGTGGGGCACGCGCGGTCTCGGGTAAGCTTGAATTTGAGGCTCGCCTATGTGCGGGGCCCGCCTCGGGGGGGCAGGGAGAGCTGGCCTTGGGGGAGCTCTGGGATTGGGGGGGCTTAGGGGGACTGGCCTGGCCTGGGGGGGGGGAGAGCTCTGGGATTGGGGGGCCCAGGGGGACTGGACTGGCCTGGCCTGGGGGAGGGAGAGCTCTGGGATTGGGGGGCCCAGGGGGACTGGCCTGGCCTGGGGGGGGAGAGCTCTGGGATTGGGGGGCCCAGGGGGACTGGCCTGGCCTGGGGGGGAGAGCTCTGGGATTGGGGGGGCCTAGGGGGACTGGCCTGGCCTGGGGGGGGGAGAGCTCTGGGATTGGGGGGACTGGCCTGGGGGGCTGGGAGAGCTCTGGGATTGTGGGGGGCAGGGAGTGCTGGGGGAGGGGGGCTGGTGTTGGGGGGGAGCTGGAAGTACTGGGGCTTTGGGGGAACTGGGATTAACAGAGTTGAGTGCTGGTGGACTTGGATTGGTTAGGGAGAGCTGGGGGGGGGCTCTGGGATTGGGGGGAGCTGGGAGTGTTGGGGGGGCTCTGGGATTGGGTTGGGGGAGCTGAGGGCTCAGGGATCTGTAGTGGAATTTGGAGCCTGGGGCTCAGAGTTGCTGGGGGATGTAGCCACTCCATAGGGCTGGGGATTTAGGGGGCTCTAGGCTGCCAGGTTCTGGGCAAGAGAAGCAGCTCACGGGAGCTCAGTGCCAAGTCCACAGCTCTTGCTGCAGGTTGGGGGGGGTCATTGTGCCGTTCAGAGTGATACAACTGCAACATCTCTGAAAGATGTGAGCTCCTCCTATTCATGCTGATAAATTTGTGATTCTGAAGCCTAATGGCTACATCCCAGGTTCTAGAAACATAGATGGACAATTGTGCATACAGAATGGGCTTGCAGCTGCCTGCCTAATTCATATGCACAGTTACTTCAGTCCCACACATAAGTGGACACTTAAACAAAGGGCAGAAATATCAGTGGTCCTAAAAATCTAATTACTATGCCAGGGTCATAGTTTGCCCCCAATATCATTGGGAAATCTACTGTGGAGGGTACTATATGTTCTTGTAGTCAAAGTGCATCGACCCTAATTAAAAATGTAATTTGGCCCTCTCCACTGAATGAGCTCAGTTCCCTGGTGCAGTTAATGAAAAATTAGTAACTGGGTAATCTGCAAAAAGTGCTGAGTCAGGATTTTATTTTGCAAAATCAAACCCAGAAGCACGGGAGGAGAGTTGAATCTTTTCTCCATTCATCCATAACCCCAGAGTAGCTCCAGTTTTTGTCTATCTTTGGTTTTGAACAATAAATAGAAGCAGGTCTAGAAAATCAAATTAACCATGAAAAGCTAGGCGATATTTGTTAATAAATAGTAAGTCTCTTAGATTTCTAATAGTAAACCATAAAGCGAACACTACTCTTGTATCACCCTAGAGTGAGACTCATTAAAATCCCCAGATATCAGACAGAATGTTGATTGGCTTCTCAGCCTGTTACCAGTCAGACTCAGTTCTGCGTGTCATAATAAATTGGATTCATTTGATATGGTTATTGCAGTCATATTAAAATATGCCTTGAGCCCTAGTTACAGAACACTGTATTCCTAATATTATTAATAAATATGCCTAATGAAAGCTGTGTTGTTAGTGCTAGTGTATAAATGTGGAGCTGCTCTTTATGTAACCCTGCTAATAAGCAGTGCAAGTGTTTGAATATTTATTTTAAGTCAGTAGGGCTTCATGCAAGATCTGGGGTCTGACGGTGCACAGCCCATTGCAGGATCAGCACCTAAATGTGCAAAATCTTATGACAAATCCTCATGTTATACTTTCCTTGGTTGAAATCAGTCCTCTTTCAACCCAAACAGTGTTTTTTGAAAATGTATGTATAGCTAAGTTAAGAGGGCAAGATACAGAGACATGCATTTCAAACAGGTGTTTTGGGTTATGGTCAATTTACAGTTCCACAAGACTGTGCAGGTAGAAAAGCTCTCTGTGCTGTCTGAATAGACTGGACCCGTGTGGGGCATGTCGGGGCGGTGGGGCACAAAGGAGTAGCCAGGGGGATGTAGTACAGTAGTAGAGCTAGTTTCACTCTAACATGGTGAGTTTAAAGGGGGCTGTGACTAGGATTTTCTTGAAGGGGGACTTGGCTTTCAAAAGTGGGAAACAATGGATTGGTTTCACTCATCCCCCACAAAGACAAAAACATTCAAGGCTATTTTTCCTAGTATTTTTCTATTATAATCACGTCAATCTTTTCACTGTCCCCTGATCCCAAAAGAAAATGCACAAATTTTCTATGAGCACGTTGCAAATTCTCATGGTGACTCTACAGGAAGCAGTAGAGTTTCTGATGATTTGAGTGAATGATGGGTCCCTCTCCTGGCTCACTAGCACTGAAGCACACAACCTCAGAGGCCCTGTAGAAACAGTGACTGCATTGCATTGTTTCCTATTAATTTCTTTGCAGTATAATTTGAGATTTGTTTTTCCCTTGGAGGACATTCTAGACTAAATTACAACATATTTCAGGTGAATTGAAATCATGATGTAAAAGCAGGAAAAGACATGTACATTTGAGTGTAAAGTTTGCTCATGTACTGGGCTTCTCTACTGAAAGGTCACTTCTAACAGTGAGAGTGACCTTTCTAGTGGGTGCTGCTGAAGGAAATTTGAAATGCAACACAAGTATTACATGGACCTACTGTAGGGCTGTATCGAGCCAGTCCTGGGGCCAGCAAGGAAAGAGTTAACGCTCTCTGAGCCAGGGAAAGAGCAGGACTGCATGCACAGTGAGTGGGAGGGTAGCAGGGCTCTCAGCTGTGGTGAATTAGAGCCTTCCCCCAGCACATTACAAAAGGGAAGTGCAGCACTAGCTCTGGTTGTTCCTCGGTGTTCGCTTCTCTTGGGGGAAAGAGCTAGCTCAGAGCGTGTCTTTGGAAGGTCTGTTGCCTTGTTTGTTTAGGATTTGAGAATGCTCAGTGGAGCTAGGGTGACCAGATGTCCTGATTTTATAGGGACAGTCCTGATTTTTGAGTCTTTTTCTTGTATGGGCTCTTGTAGATTACCCCCCACCCCCTGTCCCGATTTTTCACACTTGCTGTCTGGTCACCCTAAGTGGAGCTCACGCACACCAGGGTTACAGGCTGTTTGTTTGCTATTGCTGTGTTTTATATGAGATTGATGTAACCCTCCCAAGCCCAGGAACCCTTTAATCTGAGACCTGCATAATAGAAAGACTAAGGTGTTTATGTCCTTAATTATTCAGCAACATTTACTTCCTTCCTTGTGGATTTGTACAGTCAAATGTAACCCCCCTGTCAGGTAGTTTGGGATGCAAATGTTGAGCCCCTGAGTGACGCAGTGTGGCCGGGAGATGCTGCTTCCCGAGCAGCCCGTCACAAAACAGAGATGTGTAGCTAGATAGTGGGCTGAACTCTGCTGTTCTGACTCCATGCTGCTTGTTTGATAGGAAGCCCATCAACCTTCATCTTCTCTGATTAGATCAGTCCTTTCAAAGCAAGGATTTAAACAGCAAAGAGGTAGTGAGGGACCCCAGCCTGGCTTGGCAGGTGCGTGCGAGGGGAAGTAGGAGGAAGACACCCCACCAGCCACTGTCTCTGGATACAAGAGGCTGAAAGCCGGTGCTGAATAACTACATTGTTCCTCTGTGTCTGAGAGAGACTTGGCTCAGCTGAAGCCCAGATGTGAGGCAGGTGGTGAAGCAGCAGCAGAACTTTGCCTAAACTGGGTTCAGAAAAAAATAAAAATGCCCCGTCAAAAGCTGCTGGGGAAAGAGGCAGGTGGGGGTGAGGGACAGCATTCTGTGCCAACAACAATTCACTCAGTGTAAATATTTCTAGAATGTTAGGCACCGAAGCCTAGATCCTGCAATGACTCACACATTGAAGCCTGCTGCCAGTCAGACTCAAAGGTACACATCCTATAGCAAGATGAATTGGATCTGGTAATTGCAGCTACGTGCATGCCTTGTGGTCCAGTTACTGGGCACCCTGCTCCTGAAATGAATGGGATCGCTCATGTGAATAGAGCGAACTCTGTGTGTGCCTCTTTGTAGGATTGGGGCCTAAATCCTGAACAGAGTCTATCCACCGGTTTAAAACGGCAAGTCCATTATTTCTGTAACATGATCAGTAAGACCCTCAGTCTCCAAAACCAATTAAAAACCAAAGCACATTTGCTGACAAAGGGTGTCGGACGCGCTGCACCCAGTATAAATCCGCCAGCAGCCCGAGGCTCCTGGTCAGCTAACAAGAGTCCACTGCTGTCGTGACCCTTCTACTGAAATGAAGGAAACACTTTTCAAGCACAAAGAGGATTAGCCATTAGATTCGAGGCGTATAAATCTCTCTAGTGTTTCCATTTGATTTCCTCACCTGTCAGCTCTAACCTCCATCTCCCAAGCACCAGAGTCCCCTACCAATCCCTCCATTCGGCCTTAAACATTTCTGTTCAGACATGGAGTTGAATGTTAGTTTGACAGATCTGAGGAGGGGGAGTGCTGTAATGTGATACTTCACACACCCAGCTGAGTAATAAATGGCCTGTAGGATATTTCAGGCCCAAATAGGCAGTTATGGTATCTCCCATCATCCCTCAGCCTCTCTGCAACTCTTGTTGCTACCTTTGTTCTATCCTGAGGTTAAGCCACAAGAAAATCATTGCTTGTTTGCTGTTTTTCTTTCCACAGTTTGGGCAGAGCTCTGATGGTGCTTGCAATTTACCCACTTCAGGCATGCCTAGGTCCTGAACGACAAAGGGCAAAGCAAAAAGTCTTAAAAAATCCCAGGTGTGTCTGAAGGTGTGAGGCATTTATCAGGTGATGAAGGGCATGGAGTTCATATTACCAGAGTTCTCCCTCTATCACATTGCTGCTCAAGGAAGCAAAAGACAGCATTTATTTATAACCTTCCTCCAGTAGAAACCAGCAAAAGTGACCCATCACTACAGGAGATTTTTCAAGCCACCCAGGAACAAAGTGATATTTAGTTGTCGTTAAAGACTCATAACTGCATAACAATTTCATGCTATGTTAACTTCTAGGTTTTCTTTCACATATAAATTTTTAAGGAGTAAAATAGAAAAACCCAGGCACTTGACCTTTAATCGTAGTTATTTGTGTGATCAGTCAAGTGTGGGAAAAAGCTAGTTTGTGCTTGAAAGATGCCCTTTAAAACTAGATTGCTCTAATATGACACATGACTCACATGCTGTAATATATAGGATCTCACTTAGCAGCCTCTGGGGCACAACAGCCTGCCATTTAATATTCATGCACGGGCTCGTGCTTCTGGTACAATGAAAGGTATTAATGTCATGTACCAAATCAATACAGACCACTGGGATAGTTTCATTCACAACAAGAAGACCCAGGGGAGCCATATGCATTTATTTCATTTCACAGCCTAACCAGTGGAGTGTATTTCAAATGTGTGGGGAGGTTTTGATGTTCAGGGTATTTTTTTTTCCAGTGACACACATCGTGCTAATCAAATACAAACTTTTCCATTTGGTTACAACATTATTCCAGGCATCTGTAAAGACTTAATGTTAGAACAGCCAGAGGTGTTTTAATTATGTTTCTGGAGCATCATGGTGTGCTGGGGAATTGAGCTCATGAGTTTTTCTTTGGCCAGATGGAGGAAATAAAGATGCTGATGGAAGCACAGAGATGCTTTTATAAACAGAGACTCTTAGGGTGGGAAAAGCTCTTAGAAAATAATTCCTGGGTTTTCTGCTCACTCCTGTCATACACACACAGCTCTGCCACCTTCCTGATTTCCACTGCCCAGCACTAGGATAGCCCCAGGTGACAGCAATGGAAGAGTTTTGAGTTGTCATTGGTGATCCCTGCTTCAAACTCCAGAACAGCAAAGGACTACCCTGAAACTCAGCAGACATGGGGCTGCAGGACCCGCACCTCTATAATTCCCCGAGATGAGATATTAGCTGCTGTAATTGGAGACAGAAAGATAGTTTTGAAACCGCAGTGAAAATAACCCTCATGACAAAAAAATCGATAGAAACACCAAGGACAAAGGATCAGACTCCGTGCCCATCAATTCCTGAGATAAAGAGCTGGAAGTCTTGGTGGGAGAATGGGCACAGCTGGACCAAGAAACAAAACTTTTTTCTTTTGCTGACAAATGAGGTTTTAGGATAAAGGGTAAGGGAACTGGGAGGACATAGGCTTTGATGTGTGGTGGCAGGAGATGCCCTTGAAGAGAGAGAGAGACTACAGAGAAACTGAAGTCTTGATGTTATGGTAGGTTTGAACCTGCACTTTCCCTTCTGGACTCAAAAGGTTTTGTTTACAAGTGTAAATTAATTAGTCACATGTCTTCTTAGTGCTCTTTTGTGCATGTCACACAATCAACAGACTCCAGCACAGATTTCCCCGTCTCTGCTCCAAAGGGCTGGAATCTGGAAAAGCAGAGGGTGCATTGGCAGAGCTGTGGGATAGGAGGGCTTGTGCTGAAATAGGAGGGGGCACTGCAGGTCTAGATTCAGGGGGACTCTTAGGGCTGTGTGGGCATGGGCCAGGATGGGAGTAGCCAGAGGTGATGCAGATCTGGATTGAAGGGCATCAGCAAAGCTGCCAGGGGACAGGAATAATCTATTAATTGATTTGGCATGAAATAAATATGTCAACTTGGAATGATGAAAAATTAGGAGGGTTTAAACAATCAGCCCACATACACTGTACCATCTGCAAATCTTCCATTTGAATGCACAACCCCAAGGCATGTTCTGAGGGCTCTACCCCTAGGTCTCCAAGAGGGTATAGTACTACCTCGATAAATGCACCCACAGGGGCTGGTGACAATGCCAGCTAATTGCTGGCATCCTTTTCTCACAGTTCAGTGACAGAAGTCATAACTAAAATAAAAATTAATGTCAAACTAGCTCATAAATCCCACAATAAAGGCAGCAGGGCTCCTGACTGCAGGCTCCAAAAGGAAAATGTTCATAACAAGGATTAACTCTTTGTACCTTCTGTGGCATTGAACTGGAAATAAAAGCAATCAGCGCAATCCGTTTGTTTTTAATGGCCTACTTTGCTGTCAGATGTATGCTCTTCTTGCACTCTTTGGAATCTCTGTAGTAGAAATGTTTCACAGCAGCTCTTCAGCTTTTAATGTAATCATAGGAAAGATCCTTGACTAAATAAAGGCAGCTAATCTGGGTAAATGCCTTTAAGCATCTTTACATTTCTTGCTAATGGATTTCCAGGCAGCCCACAGGGACCCATGTACCAGAAAATAATGTAAAATACAGTGAGTGTCTTGTGTTTTTTTGAAGTCACTCACATTTGTCATAAAATGAGAAAATCCACAGCTGTAGGCAGCGTAAAACCATTATATTCCTATAATGTATATGCCTTTTTATTGTTGTCTATATGAAATCTGGATTTTCATTAGGGGGCAGGGATCCACCCAATGCTCCGTTCCAACTCAATCAGAGACAGATTATCACATGCTATTAATTAGAGCCAGCCAGGTGGGGATCTGGGTTTTGCAATCTGGTGTTAGAATCTGAAGTGCAGGCCCAGGGCACTTAGCACCGCTCAGGAGCCCTGGAGAGAAAGAAAATGACAACCTCCACTCCCGGTATCGTCTGTGTTTTAGGATCAGCACGCTGGCTTGGAGAGAATAATGCTGTTGCTATCATTTATCCTGGCTGGGAAGCCAGCAAAGCCAGTCAGCCAACCACAGCTGGCTCAGGTGAGGGGTCAATACAAACCATTTCTGTAGCTCGTGAGATCCTGTATCCTTCCGAGCATCTCTATTTGTTTTCCTTACTCCTTTTCAGACTCACTTTAGCAAATCTGGGTAGAAGGATAATCAGTTCAGAGCAATATTAGCACCGAATGGCAGGCCAGCACTAACTCAGGACAGCTGCCTGGTGACCCAGTTCAAACCAGACACAAGTCCAGGATTCAGAAATTCCAGACTGACTTGTATAATAATCATCTTATTTATTAAGCCTCTGCCCTTCCTTCCCCTCCCTCTCCCCACCTCCTCCATCCCAGCAGGGCTCTCAGGGCTCTGCACAGACCATTTAAATATAAGAACAACACACCACATATTCTTTATTTTGTTCCACTAATTCAATGACTTTCACAGCGATTCAGAGTCAAAGGCAAATCCCCATACAGAGAATGGATCCATTTGTTCCGCGCATTGTGAAGGCGAGAGGCCCGTCTGACCTTGTCCTTCTCTCCATGTAAACAAAAGCAGTGCTCCTATCACTCTGCATGCTCTCTGGCCACCTGCCATGAGGTCCATACCTTCCTGCAGAGACTTCATTCATCAGTGTAGCAACCACAGCTAGTCTGGTGCATCCGTCCATACAACCAGATACCCTGGTGATAGGCTCAGTATAAGAATATGAACAAAGTAAAAATTCTGCCCTGGCTTGCATGCTGTGCCACTCAAAGTGGGTGAGAGGGGAAGAGCAGGGGGCCCATGCATCTCGAGGATACGCACCCTGACAGCAAAAGGTTCTCTTCATCAGCCATGCAGCAATATCTCTTCTTTCCTCCAGATGACATTGGCTGTGATATGCGGTGTTGTTGTAGTTGTGTCGATCCAAGGAGATTAGAGAGACAAGGTGGGCGAGGTACTATCTTGTATTGCACCAACTTCTGTTGGTGAGAGAGACAAGCTTGCCAGCTTACGCAGAGCTCTTCCTCAGGTCTGGGAAAGGTACTCAGGGCAGGTCTACACTACAAACGTGCATTGGCAGAGCTGCACCCCCCACAACACACCTTTCTAAATCCATGAGTCTTACGCATGCCTGTCACAACATGTGGTGCACCTCATCCAGGGCACTAAATACCCAGTAACAACAAGGAGGGTGAAACCAGACAATCACTATGCTCTTGAACTCCCTATGAACTCACACAGACAGACGATAAAAGAGAAAAACACCCCGTCACCCATGGGTGAACACGTCTCACAAAGCGATCGCTCCATTCCGACCTCTCAGTCCTCATCCTCAAAGGAAACCTGCCCAACGCCTACAAAAGGCGAGCCTGAGCGCTCAAAGTCAGAACTTTGCTAGACACTAACAATCACCGACTGAATAGAGACGCTGGATTTATATCATATTACAACCATCTGTAACCCACTAAACTCCTCACCAACCCTGCTTTTTTTTCTCCTTTCTCCCCTATTATTGGAGAGAGGTTAATGGGCCTCTTCACCTTGAATGGTCCCTTCATATATCCATTAGCTCCTTGTGCTGAACAATCCATTCCACCTGGTATTTAGCTGTTCCTTTCTGAGCACGTTGCCCAGACCTGAAGAAGAGCTCTGTGTAGCTCTCAAGCTTGTCCCTCTCACCAGCAAAAGTTGGTCCAATAAAAGATATCCCCTCCCCCACCTTGTCTCTCTAATTGGCTGTCATATAAAGATGATGCATGGCAGGACGTCCCAGAGTGAAGCAGCTCCCATAAATGGTCATAGCACAATGTGAACATATGGCTACTTTGGCTGGCGCGGTCTCTGCTACCTGTGCTAAACCCCAGAGGGTCCCCTGCGTGGTCCTGCTGCCCTGAGAGTCGTGCGCTAGGACTTATCCTCCTTGGCATCTGCAGTTTACAGCAGGGCTTCCACAGCCTAACAAATGTTCATAGCAAAATATGTCCCACCCCATTCCCATTGTGATGGATACATTCACAACTCTATGACATGTTCTTCTAAAGCAGCAGAGGGAAGCCAAGCAAGTGCACTGGCAGCTGGGAAAATAGAGACCTGGGCCAAGCAAGTTTTCATCAGAAAAATTAGACACAACTGAGGGTCCGACCCAACCATTCCAAGGCCAGACCCTGATGCACAGCCAGTGTACAGGTGGTTTTTCCTCTGAAAAAAGATCAGTTCTAATGGCCTACAGGTGGAATTTCGCAAGGGTAGTTGTTGGCTTTGATGCAGGCTCTGCTACTCACAGCCCTTATGAGCCAGGAAACAATCACACCCATAGCCCACGTCTGGAAGAATGTCGATGTTTCTGGAAGTTGATCTGCTGAGTCTCATCATGAAGTTTCAGATCTCAAGACCAACCAAAATTTGGGCCACGTTTGCAGAAGTTAACCTAGGCTTGGCAGCCTTCTCCTGAGCCAGGCTGGCTTCTGGTGACCTCGGGCAGAGTTCTCGTTTCAGGTGGGTCCAGCAGCTCCTGGCAGGGGTTCTGAAGCCAAGTACAGATGACTGTGTGTGTTTATGCACATGGCATGGCAGTGAGCTGTGTATGCAGAGCATCCAACTGTAGACACTTTTCAGAAGCAATGTATCCAGGCCCAGGGCCTTTTTCAGATTTCACCCTCCCAGCAGCTCTAGCAGTGGGGAGGTGTCCCAGGAAGCATCATGGCCAGCTAGATCACCATGGGCGGCAGGTAGTCTGTCCCTCTCCAAAGAACCAGGTGTGGCCCCGCCCACAATCCACCCCTAACCCCCACCCCACCCCGCTTCCCGCTCTCTGGCTCCAGTCTCCCTGTGAGGTGGTCCCAGTTTGGGCTGGGGCCACGCCACCCGCCCTCCCGGCACTCCGGGGTTGGGGGTGCTAGCCTGGGGCAGGGGCCGCCGCTGGCAGCCATGGTGGGGGCAGGCTCTGGCCTCCAGTGGGGGGAGGGATGCAGAAGGGGCGGGGCTTCAGGCAGAAGGGGCAGGGCAGGGGTCTAGCCTCCCCCAGCTGGTTGTTCACACGTCGCCCATGGGTTAAACTAACATGCGTTATTGCCCCTGTCACTTTGTGTCTGTGCCTGAGAGTCAGACAGGCAGCCCAGCTCTCCAAGTCACCTCTGTTTCTCTCATCGGCTGCCCTTGAAAGGCAGGCTGGAGAGAGACCGTCTGAGTAACCTCTGGCAGATGGATTGTTCCGCTGCATTAGCAACTGGTCCTGCTGGGCTCTGTCCCATCTGGATGTATTTGTCTCCGGTTACACTGTGGTGAGTTTTAAAGGGGAATGTAGGGAAAAGCAGGAATCACAAAAAGCCCACCTGGGTTGTCCATAAGGAAATACACACTGTAACTCCTGTTACCTCAAGGGGTGTTTTCGGAGGAGTGGTGAACACATTGCAGCAGCTTGGACAAAGCTCTGAATCCAGGCACAAACTGGAGTTAATTAAAGCAGGTGCAAAAGAAATAACCATCTCGCCCTTTCCGAATCCCAACTCCACCCCAACACAATGCACTGCTACCATGCGATGGCAAGGGATGTGTCTGGTGCATCATGCAAAGGTCACCCAGACTTCGCTTTGCTGGAGGAGCTCAGAGAGACACCAAATGAGAGTGGGATCAGGATAAGAGGGGTTGTTATTGAGCCAAATGCATCTCTGGTGTAACAATCACTAGCCACTTTTGAAAATCTCAGTCAGCCCCTGTGCTCTTGGAACGTGTCACCCAGGGATAGGTTTGGGCCTTGAGTTACCCACAATTCCTGGCTTCAAGGTGTCTGAAGGGCGACAGCACTACCGGAGGTGAGTGTCTAGGGCAGCTTGGAGATGGATAAGCAGCCAATTAGCAAAGGGTGGGGGGGAGGTTCTGCAGGTAACAGCCATGCTAGAAGAACTGCCATTTTGTCACAAAAGCTGGTGGTAGGCTGTGGCCCCATCTACACTACAGCTGTAATCCCACCAGGGGCCCTGTGGCACCGAGGTTAAAACCTGTGTTTCGTAACTAGGTAAAAAACCTAGACAGTCCAAGACTTTCTGGCCAATCCACAATCTCATCTGCCTTGGGGTGTGACTGGCTTCCCTAACTCAGTGACAGCTGGAGTGTGAAAGGGGACTGAGGAGATTTCAGAAATGGGAAAGACCTAGAAGATCACGTAGCCCGTCCCTGTTCCCTAAAGAAGAATCCCGGGGGTGCTATATAGACTGCATTTGAACAAACCCACAGATGGATTCGCACCATCTCTACGATGCATGTCTCATACTCTAAGCATCCTTCTGGATAGTAATATTCCTGTTGTTCAGCCTAAAATGGTCCTTTTCTCAACCTCTGGATTTCATAACAGGGAGCTAGTGAGTTAACCAGATAACGAGGTGAAAGGACAATGACGAACTTCCGTGCTGTGAGTCCATTCCGTGCTGACACATGGCTCTCACTCCGCTTCTGCCTGCAGCTCCAGGACACAATCCCACCTGTGACCTCCTGGCAGAGTGACTCACTGTGACAGTTCACCTCGCACAAAGCTCATTGAACGAACATTACGGTCCTGAGACAAACCTCCTGGAGTAGGAGAGAACAAATGGCAGGGGAAAGCCGCAGTGCCCCAGAACCCTGGGGGGAGGGCAGGGCAACACGGAACAGTACCATCGCTCTGATACTGATCAGTCAGTTCCTTGCCTGTGTGGGTTAATCCTCAGACCCTACCTTACTGGTTAGGATACGGTGAGACGGTCTCCTGCATTTTTAGTGCCTCTTTTAAATGTTTAAATACACCTTTGCTGAGAAAATTTTGAAAAAGGAAAAACCACCATTTAAACTGCATAGCAAGGGCAAAAACCTGGGGGAGAAAGAGAGACTGTTTCATAGTATCTCAGTTCTTCACTTAGCACACACACTGGCTATGTGATCTTGTGGTACGTATAGGGGCATGTAAAGATACTGAGGACACTTGGTGTATTCGCTGTGTGTGTGTGTGTGTGTGTGTGAGATAGATAGATAGATAGATAGATAGATAGATCGATCCCAGCTGGAATCTTTCTCCTGTGGGGCAGTAGATCTCAGAGAGGCAAACATTCTTGTTCTGCATTTAGACTCTTACATGTTAATATGCAAAACATCCCACTGCTTTGTCTAGAATACAATACATTAACTCATTCTCTTTCCACTTTATCTGACATATGGCCTGTCCCAGCAGCCACATTGCCTGAACGCTGCCCATATTCACAAGAGGGAAATGCTATAATATACGAGTGGCTGTGGCAAAGAGGCAATTTGTCTCCAATGAAGTCTAACGTCCCCTTAAACATCAAAATAAAAGAGGAGCTCTAGATAAAATAACGATCTCAGTGGAGCAGGTCTGTTGACCCCAAGGGCCCGATTCACATTAATCTGACTTTCAGGGGTTCTTCTCTGAATAGCGTCCTGGCCCTCCTGCCTAGGGAAGAAACCGCAATGACTAGCCAAATGGAACGTGTGTCTGCACAGCCTCAGCTGCAGGTGGCCATAAGCCTCCAGGACTCATTCCCGGATTCGGGGCTGGTCCCCCGGTGCAGTACTGCTAGCAGTGAGACAGCAAACAGGACTCCATCCAGCCCATCTCTGGAAGCTGCTGCCCATGAGGAATTTAAACCTCCCTCTTTGAAAAGAGCCAGGAGACCCGCAGTGTCCCAGCCACACGTTCCTTGTCATGGGGTCAGGGTGTGTGATGGTTACAGTGGGGATGGCTAGGTGTGGAGAAGTCCTGGTATGGAAAAGACTGAGAAGCGTTGCTCTATGTCAAGCCTCTGCCATACCCTTTGTGTTCCTGCCTCTCCCTTAGCAGCTCATTAAGACAGGCTACTGCCGTGGCTTCACTTCAGCCAATGTACCTCAGCTTCTCACGTCCCCGAGAGCTCTGCAGGGAGAGTCCATCACCATGGAGCTTAGCATGCACTGGGGTTCAGCTGCACCACAGCGTGCCTCTCGTGTGGACATGTTCGCACTGGTGCAGTGTGACTTGCACGGGTGCAGCTAACTCCACTGTCAAAACATGTTGCATGAGTGTGAGTCATGCCTACACTCTGGGTTTTCAGCTACAGCACTGGGTGGGGGCTCTGTGTAGACAAGGTCTTAGCTCATTGTGTTTGCTTTCCAACTGAAACTCCCAGGAGCATGCTGGAGAGAGGGACGGGGAGAGACTGGGGAGCAGGTGGGCTTTGCTGAATTTTTTTGCCCCATGTTTAGAGTGGAGGAGAGGCCTGCCTGAGCCAAGGCAGGGTTGTAAGAGGGCAGCTGGCTCACTGGAGAGCTGAGGAGTCTCTGGTGGCATTTCTCGGGCCTAGTTTCCTTTTCTGTCTGCTCTATTGTTGCGTCTTGCTTTAAACTCGAATCACAAAATCCCTTTAAATGAAAAAGCTCCCTGTCTCCTGAGCTGTCCGCTGTAATGATCTCTTCAAAGGAGGGACTTAGGGATGCCTTAGTGTGGACTGGGCATCTAATTCTGCAGATTTAGTATATAAAATAATTAGACTCTCTGGTCCAGGCCCTGAGGGACTCAGCCCAGCAGGTAACTCGCTGAACGCAGGCAGCGTTCCAGAAATGCAGGTTAGAGTTCAGGTCTGCAGAGCAGTTCAAGGCTGGAGTCAGATCTCTCTTAACAAGAGCAGAGGGGCCTGAGATGGGCAGTGCAGCAGCCCTTTCTGGGTCGCCTGCAGAAATAAACTGTCCTGTGCCCTGCTGGCCCTGGCCATCAGGCAGGGTCCACTGCTGGGGAGCACAGAGAGACAGGGAGGATCAGGATGTCCCTGCTTTGTGGCAGTGCACTTGCTTCAACTCACTGCCATGACAGGAACACAACATGGGGCAACTTCCTCGGAGGGGAGAAATACCCGAATCCTGTTGACATCCCGCCATCCTTCCCCGGCATCCAGATCCATATGACTGGGGCAGATTCCCCAGGGAAGCACAGCATGAGCTGCCTCGCTGGGACCCAAAGATTCCTGCTGGTGCTCATGGCCGCCAGCGCTTGCTGCTGGGTCATTTCTCTCAGGGGGTGTTCAGACAGATTTGTGGCCTGAATTTCTGAGGTGCTGAGCCCAGGCCGTTGACTTCACTGGGACATGTAGGTACTTGGGGCCTTGAAAATCAGGCTTTTGGAGAAGCAGATTGGGGAGGAAAAGCAGAGAGCTCTGGGGGGAGCCAAGAGAGCAAACGGGGCAACGTTGCCCTGGGACGCGAGCCCCCTGTAGTTACAAAGTGAGAAGGAAATAAAAATGGAGAGGGAAAAAAGGAGAAAGGAAGGAAGGGGGGGGACCTTATGATGCTCCAGTGTGGCTTGGAGGCCTGGATACGTGGCTCGAATTCAAACCTGGGGCCGTGGTCCTCCAGGCACGAATGGTAAAGAGGGTCTGTGGAGGCTGAATGAGAGCGCGAGCTCCCATTCCTCCTCCTCTAGGCCTCATTCCTCCTGGCCATTCTCATCTTCACAGCAGAGAGGCCTCTGCGAGTTTCTCTGCCCCATGCCATGTCCCTGGCTGGCCTGTTCGGAGACGCATGTTAGGGTCCTGCCCTAGGACACACACTCTTCCCAGCAGCCCCAGGGAAAGGCCGAACACAGGCTCCGCAGGGTGGAAGAGGGGTGGCAAAGCACCCCCACTCGCACTGTGCTCCACCAAGAAGCATTTCTCAGTCACTTAAATGACACCCTAGAACATGGATCGGCAACCTTCGGCACACGGCCCGTCAGGGAAAGCCGCTGGCGGGCCAGACCGGTTTGTTTACGAGCAGCGTCTGCCGGTTCGGCCGATCGCAGCTCCCACTGGTTTGCCGTTCCAGGCCAACGGGGGCTGCTGGAAGCGGCATGGGCCGAGGGACGTGCTGGCTTATGGTTACACTTCTCCACAGAGCACGGTTGCCCAGTCCCTGCAGAGCCGTGCTGCTGGCCAAAGCACCGAGCTGCCCCGGCTCTGCCTTTCTGAGGACAGGAGGTGGGAGGAAAGCGGGTGTGAGATGCTGGTGAATAAGTCCTGAGCCCTTGGAGCTGTGTAGAGCTGGCTGGACAATAGAGACCCGGACAGGTAATTAGTATCAGAAAGGAGATTTTACAGGATTAAGAATAAACAAAGGGAATCAATTATCTGATAGGAGGTTTCAGTCAAGAGGCACACAATGGGATATAAATTGCTGACTCCGGAGATCTGATGGAGCCCAGATAGCAACAAAGCAAGACAAATCCAATTCCGTCCCGGCTCATAATGGACCTGCAGCCCCGGCTCAGGACCAGGCTGGGGAAGGCTAACACGAAAGCATTGCTATGAATCGGCGGCAGCTTTGACTGGACCTGGCCAGCCAACATCATTACAGCCCTGACCGATGCAGTGCCCGGGCTCTCAGAGTGTGCCCCACTCAGAGACGGACACAGACGGGTATGTCATCTCAGTGCCATTGACATTAAACACGGGGGGGGGGGCAATGAAGAAGGGGGCTGGAAGGGGAGCAGGGGGAGGGCTGAGGTATGGAACAGCCCTACCTGTTTGGGGAGCAGTAATGTCGCTCTCTAGCAATGGCCCCAAGGATTAACTGTAAGCACGGCGTGTGAACACAGCCACTGTGGCAGACAACTAGATGAGGCAATTGAATGTGACAGGGCCCGGGCTTGGGCATTACAGATGGCGTCTGCTCATCCTCCCTGCACTGGGCAGGACACTTACCAGCCCTCCAGAGTGGGGGAGATTCTGGGAATTTCATTTACTGAACATACTGGTTCCCTGCCATCTTCCACTCCCATTCACACTGCACAGCCTGTACCATGCTTGGAACCTGCCATCTTGCTAGACAAACCGCGCTGCCCATCCCTGCCAGGCCTCTGAATACTTTGCAGAGAACACAGGCCAGCTGAAGCCAATGGATTTACCCCCAAGGAGGGTTTTAGCCCATTCCCTGCAGTGACAACTGATCAGCCATCCGGGCCGGCTCCAGGCACCAGCTTAACAAGCAGGTGCTTGGGGCGGCCAAGGGAGAGGGGCGGCACCTGCGGCAATTCGGGGGCGGCAGGTCCCTCTAGGAGTGAAGGATCTGCCGCTGAACTTCCACCGCCGATCGCGGCTTTTTTTTTTTTTGCTTGGGCGGCAGAAATGCTGGAGCCGGCCCTGTCAGCCATTAATAACAGCTCTGATATTCACTGTGATGATATTACTCAAGAGGAAATCGTTGGGTGCTAATAGAAATGTAATTTAGCACTCCAGAGGAACCCGGTTGTAATTTAGTGCTAATTAATGTCCAGTTACTTAAAGTAAACAGATTGAATTTGGGACTGAATTATTTTCTATGCATTGAAATAGTTTCTGAACTAACATTGTCATGACTATCAAATTCCTGTATTCCCAGAGCCTGAAAGCCACAAGCCCCCAGATGTGGGTGTGTCTCCAGCCATAAGGAAAAACAAGGAGGAGTCTATACACTGAAATGTAAACACAATATTTATATCCCAATTGATTTATTTTATAATTGTATGCTAGAAATAAGAATGTAAGCAGTTGTTCAGTACTAGTGTGCTGTGACACTTCTGTATTTTTATGTCTGATTTTGTAAGCAAGTCGTTTTAAAGTCAGGGGAAACTTGGGGGTACACAAAACAAATCAGACCCCGAAAGGGGAAGAGTCGTCTGGAAAGGTGGAGAGCCCCTGCTCTAGGCACCTGTTACAAATGGATCAATGGTAGCACCTTATATTGTGGCCAAAGCAGTCTAGCATTTGTGGTCCCCATACCAGGGTGGAGGCAACGCCCACACATCTAACCCCTGGAGGGACCCTCATAGCAGCGATTCAGGATAGCTTGTGGCTTAAGGTTAGAGTCCAGAAGACCACAATTCAAATCTGAGCAGGGCGGGCTCTGCTCCTTATGCGGATGAATTGACTTGTGGGCAGAGAGTGGATCCTTCAGATAAGACCTTAAAATTCAAGTCCTGTTTCCCCAGCATGGACAGCAAAGATCCAGGGTGCTTTTCATAGGAGCCTTTTACCAAAACGCCCTCTCCTCTCTGATGTGCTCCTGGCTGCCAGCCTGCAGAGGTAGCTGCATTCAGCGGTGCTGTGCGAATACAGGGTGTGCAGGTCAGCGAAATGCAAAGTCTAGCTTGTTACGTTCAGATTGGTAGTGTTGTAGGGGCCGGGGGCGGGGGTGTTATTCTCTTGTTTCCTAGAGTGATAGGATACTACACGGGGGGGGGGGGGGGGGGGGCGCAACAGCAACCTGCTCCCTAACCCATGAGCCAATCAGACTCCACAGGAATTCTGGGGCCCAACCAAGCGAATGTTCCTGACAAGCTCTGTCAGACTGAGCAGCACCTCCGCCTCCTTCCCCAGGCAGTGAAATCAAGGCAGCCACTCGCAGGCCCTGTGAGACGCTACTCGGCATGAGGGGGGGGGGGGGTGATAGACTCTGGCCCCAAGCGTGCGCTGGCATGGGAAGGACCTGGCACGCTTGGGGGGAGCAGAGCATGAGTTTGGTGGCGACAGAGCCGAGGAGGTGAGTGACCTGTGGGGTCAGAAGGCGACAGGAAGCGCACTGCTCTGCCAGTCATTTGGGCTGCGAGGCTTTCGAGGCAGAACTGGGTAACTGTGGCGGCCTTTCCAGGCACTTCCCTAGGCAGAGGCAAAGGGTGTCCAGCTCTGAGGTATAAAACACAGGACATGGGGGTGGGCAATCTGGACTGGAGGGGGAAGGCTCGTCTCAGTGCCGCTTGCTCCCGCTGCGCCCCCCACATTCTACCCTTTAAAATGGCAACGCATGGAGGAGTGTGAGACGAAAGCGCCGAGCCACTGATGGGACCTATGTACTTGGGCCTGGCCCCACTTTCCCCCCCTGAGCCTCGATGGGCCCCACACCCCCTCCTCTACCCAGGCCTGAGGAGAATGCCCAGGTGTCCTCAGTCCTGGCTCCCTGCACAGGCAGCAGCGCCCCACCCTGTTCCCTCCAGCCCCAGGGCACAGACTTGGAGGGGACGAAGCCAAGGGTGGCCCCTTGTACAAAGGGGAAACCCGGAAGGGAAGGCAGGCCACGCGCCTGGGAATGGGAGGAACAAGAACCAGAACTTTTAATGTCCCAGGAAGACACACAGCTGCAAAAGTTATTACAGATCATAAAATCTTCTAGTTTTATAAAAAAACAAATAGTCCAGTCGCTGTGATATAGAGAGAAGAATACTATACAAGGACCAGCAATCCCTAAAGAGAGGAGATTGCAACCCTAGGGCTTCCGGCAGGAGAAGAAATAAATGAAATTAAAAATACTCCTGGCACTAGCATGGCCCTTCCCAGCTAAGCCTCTATCATGTGTGACTCCCCACCAATCTCCTCTCGGTGCACGTTGGCTGTTTCATTGCTGAGCTGTTTGGAGCAGGGACCTTCTCTCCTGCATGTCTGCAGAGTGTCTAGCGCGCCGTTAGCACTAAATAAATAATAATAGCTGGAGATGAGGATTAGCTGTTGAGACTTATGCAAAGGAAGCCTCCAGGGCCTGAAGCAAAACAAAGGTTTAGTGCAGGGATGCTGGGATGAGTCACACTTTACTCCATCCTTATTACAGGATGTTCTCATTGAACATTTCAAAGGAAACCTTCTTTGCCTGTAAACACTGAACCTGGGTGCCTGTGACTGGTGACTGTACACAGAGGTCTATCAAAGAAATGCTAAGTACTGTTGGATTTGAGAGCACCAGAGAATAACTGAGCGTGCGTGGAAATGGAAATGTCGGCTTTTGAAAAAAAGAGAGAGGCTGAGATTTGACTTGATGTTTCTCTGAAAAATTCACAAAGAACAAAAGGTGAACGGGCCAAGGGGAGAAAACCAGAAATTTTGGCAAAAGCAAACCCAGGCCCGAGAAACACACAGGCCAGAGATCTGAGCATCTGTTCAGCCAGGATCTCAGTGGGGCCAGAGAATCACGGCCCAGACCAACATAGGGGTCAGTCCCATAGAGTTAAACAATTTCCTGGAGTTAAACTATCACTTCAAACTGCAGAAGCATCGCAAATATCAACAGCTCTCTGCAAGGGCTTCCTCTCCCCTTCTGCACAGAAGAGCCTGAAAGCAGTGCTCCCAGAAACACAGCCAAGACAGAATCACAGTCACCCTGCAGAACAACGGCCGAGCTGAACCACGCACCACTCCTTCTTCTGGCCGTGCTGTGATTCACAGACCTGTCAGGGAGGGGCCTTTCCGGGGTTTCTGGATCACTTGTTCAGACCCGTATTCTTGCTCTTTGGCAGAAGGCCCCACCGCCAGCTCCTAAGATCAGAGCAAACTGCTCACAGGCAGCCTGGGGAACGTTCTGCTGGATGCGCGTGTTGTTCCTGGGGGAGAACCACCCGTTTGCCCTGAGACTGCGGGTCTTCCGTGCAGGTGTGGTGCCTTCCCTGCCTACTCCCCGGTACCCTGCCCCCTGCTCTGGCCGGCAGGCTGGGTGTGTGCTGGCTGAGGCTTGAGTCCCCCGGAATGCTCTGGGCTGGGGGTTTAGAGGAGCTGTGGGTGGAATGGAGGGTTTGCTGGGAGAGGCTGGATTCCTAAAGCTCTTCTACACGGACCCCGGGAGCAGCACCTGCAGCTCATTAATGACACCAAACATCAGCCAATTTCACAGACTGACCCCTGCTCCCAACGACTCCTGCCCGGGGACCCCGCCCTCAGCTCCATGGAACACCTCCCACAGTGGGGATTTGCTGTCCTGTTTCCTGGTCTCCTCTCAAGCCCCCTCCCTTCCACAGGGCACCCCAGCTGACACAAAGAACATCACAAGCAGCATCGGGGCTGCAATGAGGGGAAGGCAAGTCCGTGGGGTGTAGGAGAGCTGCAGGAAAGGGAGACAACTCCGGAGGGCTGTAACTACCCCCGCCGTGGGTCAGCCGCAGAGTCTGAGCCAGGACTTCCAGCATCCAGGCACACACCTCCCCCAGTTCAGCTAAAGGAGAGACTCTGTCAGCTGGCAGCAGTAGAAGGCTGCTATCCGCCATGTAGATGAGCCACAAGAGGGGGATATAATGCTGCGCACCTTACAAGTGTGGTACATGTGCACTGCCATAAGTGAAGACAAATCCTTGGGGAGTGTGTGTGTGTGTGTGTGTGTGTGTGTAATTAAGGGGAGACGACGGGTTGTTGTACAAGCTGTCAGCCTGGCTGTAAGGATGAGGAATGATACATAATACCAGCCTTGTTATTAGACAGTTACCAGTATATTACAGCTCTTCTTCCATTAGAAAACCTATTGAGTGTGAGTTATAAGAACAATTAATCCAGTAACGGCAGCACCTCAGACTGAATGCCATTAAATGTTTCAGCCCTCTCATTTACCTGCAATGACCTTTGTTCACCATTACCCAGGGCAACACCTTCATGCACCCATCCCAGATCTTTACTGAGACCCTTCATTGGTTCCCAGCTGCAGAGAATCCATTGCTGACCCACTGAGCTGCCTCTCAGAATCAGTATTTGCTGCGCTGTCTTTCTAGAGCACCGGCTCTCTCCCCCTCTGGCTGAACGCCTGCTTGGGGCACTTCGGGAGTGTCTGGCAGAAGAGTGTGCTGAACTGCCTAGCCCCAGTGGGGCCGAATGTCCCTGCTGTAGCAGGCAGAGCTCCAACCTTCCTAGCATTGGGGGGTTTATCTCCCAAGCTCACTAATGTTGTTTAATGCAGAATTATTTTTAATTTAATTCCTATCCTGGGCTAGGCTCTGGGATGCCCTGGCCGTTATGGGCCACAATAAGCAGCTGCCTTGCTCCACCAGAGTCTTAGTGCTGCATCTGGCCCTGGCTTTGCATGTGGGAAGGCTCTTTGCCAGTTGGGACAAGAAGGTGTGGCCAAGCCAAGCCAGCCAGAAACCCACAACTGGGACACGTTTTTAATAAAGGCTTTTTCATATGAAAATAACCAGTGACTGCGTTTTAGACTTTCTGCCTCTAGGAATGTGCTGGTGCAAGTCTCAGGACGCATCTGGTGCAATTTAGAAGTTCCCTCTGAGACAGTTCTCATCCTGCAAAGCTACATCTAAGGGTAGCTTTCAGCTCAGCCACTGGGAGATGATCCAGTTTTTTAGACTCAGTAAAAAGCTGATAATTAACGAGTCTCTTTCTTCACTGGAAACAGATGTCGAGGAGGTTAGCGGAAAAGCGAGAACTGAACTGCGGCTCTTTGCAGCCCCGCAAAGGTCAGAGATGGGGCGGGGGGAGGCGCACCCACCCCTCAGCAGCAAGCTTTGTTGGTGCAGCCAATCACAATAATTTAGTCTTTCCTCCCTCTGAGATGAGAGAGCGTTTTCGGCTTTGAACATCTGAAAGTGAAGGGGAGAGAGGAGCTTCAGATTAATGTGTTGGATCCAGGAAAAGCTCCCTGTCAGTCCTTGATCTGCCAAACCTGAGTGAAGGTGCCATTGAGTCCGGGATGCAGAACTGCCCACGGCGCCGGTCTCTGGGCCCAGAGGGCCATGTGCCTCTCTGTGGGCCCCTCCAGAGGCCTGAGCTCCTTCCTATTGATTCTGCTGATCCCCAGCTGGAAGGTTTTCCAGAGGTTTTTCCTTGTGTTTGTTTTTTGTATCTGGTGTTTGATTCTGTTACGAGGAGGGATCTTTCTAGGGTTAGCTTTCCTGGTCTTCTGAGCTAGGCCCCGAGTAGATTATAAGGTGGACAGGTGGGATCTGAAAAGATGCTGCTCATCCCTTTCAATGGTTCAGTTCAGTGATGTAACAAACAGCTCAGCCGGGGCCTTTCATAGCACCAAACGGAGACAATGAATCTGGTTCCCTGACAAGACGAGGTGGGTGATGCAGTCACCTCCCCTGCGCTCTTTGCATGGGTGCAGTGTTCAGAAATCATCATCTTCCTCTCCAAAGCCCTCCCTGCTCTGCAGAGACCCCCTGGGAGGCAGGGACGTGCTACGCCCCATTGAATGAGCAGGGAGGTGGAGGCAGAACGGTCGGGTGTTACTGCCCACACGCCTTGGGTAGCTGTTTAACCTGACCATCAGCTCGAGTCCATGACAAATGTTTGTGTGATGAGGTGGGCGATAGGCACCGTTGTGTCTGTCTCTCTGTCTAGCACTCCATGGCATCTGCATGCCCACTCTGCTCTCTCCTGCCACCTCCTATTGCATTGCCAGGTCCCTGGGTAGAGAAGAGGGCTGGCTCCGGTCAGGCAGAACTGGCACATGCAAATGGCTGAGCAGGGTCATCAACATATTCCTCAACAATAAGGCCTGAGACTGACAGTCCGCAAACGAGGAAATTAGAGTTCTATTTTTCAAAAGGCTCCTGGTGGCTTTACAATGAATTCACTGATAGAAAAACAGAGCAAACCCAGAAGGAGCAAATTCAATGGCTTTCAATTCGTGAAGCCACAGGGCTTTGAACAGCCCAGATCCCTGTGGCTGACAAACGTTTCGTTCCCGTTCTCTCTTTCTGAACAGCTGTCTCTAAACCAGCAAGGGAGCGACGTTTCTTTTAAATAAGAAGCCTTCCCTGCTCCCGCAGCCCTGCCTGTGTGCCGAGGGGTGGAGAAGGCCTCTGACAGGAACAGAAGGGAGCGTAAGGGAGGCGCTGCAGGGTTTGTCTCACCTCTGCTCCTGCTACTTGCAGCCGCTCCTTCTAGAGCTGGCAAAACTCCTGCCCTCGTCACACAGACTCTGCAACGCCAGGCACCCCTCAGCCACCCAGAGACTTCCATGCAGCCTGGGAGAGTCGTCCCCATGCAGACAGACAGCACATGGCCTGGGCACCACTCAAATCCCACAAACCATCTCCACATACAGCTCGTGAAAGCGAAGTCATGCACACACCTTGTGCTGGCCCTATGCAGCGGGCTGAATTTCACTTCCTTATACTGTAGCAAGAGCTCCAGCAACTAACGCAACTGATAATGTCAATATCCACCAAGCAGCAGGTGCAGCCACCAGTCAATTCCCAAATTTGGCAGCAGACGACATTAGAGAGGAAGGAGACTTAGCAATTTACCCAAGCCACTGCCTGTGGGTAGTTTGGTATAAGGAAAGGAACAGTGAATGTGGCCAAGAGATGGGGTATCCAGAGCATGCCATTACTTTCACAGATTTCCCTTTGTATTTCAGAGATTTTCTTGCAGATCCCCCTGGGTCCAGAGCAGGGCTTCAGGGATCACCTTCTGAGGGCTTTTTCCTGGGGTAGCAGGTTTCTGACTCTTGCTGTGGGGGGAGCTGGGAGAGTCAGTGCAGCTGCACAGGGTGAGGGGCTGAATATGCTGCCCCCACCCCAGCCCTCTGTAGGGGGCTGCTGTTTGTGCAAGTTACCGAAGGACATCCTGCGTATGAGTAGAACACCATTGCTGGGGCCAGCCAACCTGTACAGGCCGATCCCCAGGAGCTGTGCTGCCACGGATCCCTCGCTGGGCATGAGCATCACGCACGTCAACACAACCCAGGAGCATCATATGCCAGGTTGTCCAGTGTGGATCAAGAGTAGCTTGGCTCCCTTCAACCCCCACCAGATGCACCCAGTCACCAAGAGTGGGGTCTTCCCAGAGGTGGGCAGGAGAAACGGACCAAGGGTGCCTGTTCTCTCTCCTCTCTCCTGCTGGGCTCCCACTGGCTAGCAGAGGAGGGAGCCTGTGGGCTTTTGGCCCTTCAATGAGAGGAAATCGGTAGGTTTGGCCTGATAGAATAACTAGCTGCCCATGAAACGGCCCCTCCTAGTCTGCGTTGTGGGGAGAGCTCAGAGCCTGCAGCCCTAGGCAAAGCATTGGCATCACCCTCTCTGCCATCAGCTGCTGGCTTCTTGGGGGATAATGACTGAGGCACACCAGCTATGCAAGAGCAGAAACCACTGCCCTGCTGCTGAGGGTGCCCATGCTGGGAGCCAACACCAGACAAGGAGCAGGAGCACACACAGAGACCAGCTGCTTGCCACAGTGGAACCAGTTCAGAGGGACCAATTGTGTTCTTGAGATACCAGCCAAACCGAGGGATCGATGGCGTTGAAAGCAGCCAGTAAATCCGGGATGCAAACTTCCAGGGGGAGGAGATTGCTGCCTATTTTAACAACAGCTTTTCCAGGGCTGTGCAAGGATGAGCAAGAGCCACACTGGGGTTTTTCCGTCCAGGCAAGTTCAAGGGTGATTGGTGCCTCAAGCTTTCAGCATCTCTAGGCTCATTTCAAGCCTCCTTTTCACTCCAAAGTGCGGTCTAAGGAGAAAGGTGGGGTAAAAGCACTCTGCTGCGCTAGGCACAGTCACCCTGGCAGTCAATGACTGTGAGATTAGCAGGGGCCCTTAGGTGCTCTCAGCGCAGGGTCTCCAGTCTGGGAATCCCTGACTGGCTGTTCAGTGTGACCCAGCGTGTCAGAAGGGCCCCGTCACTCCAAGGTCAGGGGCTGCTGCTGCTGGAGGCACCAGGAGTTTTGCCTAAGTCCTAAGGACATCAGGACTGACCCTAAGCAGTGTAACCAGACGAAGGCCTCAGCTCCACCAGCCAGCGCCTCCTGGCCCCTGCGGATTGGTCTGTGTTCTGCCCCACCATGCAGGGTGGCTGCTCAGACATTGTGAGGCTCAGCACAGCAAGGCAGCTTGTGAGCCGTCTCCTCCTAAGGAAAGATACACAGTCATTTCCACCACCTCGTGCCCTAAGCAATGTCCCTGGTGTGGCATCAAGGCCATGAGGAGCATGCCGTGTGCCAGCACCCTGAACTCGGAGCACATTCACAGGGAAAAGGTAAGCTGCAGTTTTCCACCAAAGGCTGATCGTAGGAAACTGCATTTCACAAAAGGCCCTGGATTCTCCCCAGAGGGTTGTTCCGTTTACTTCCCAGCAGCTACCGCAATCATGAACAGTCCCAGCCCACAAGGCAAAAGTGCTTCCTCTCTGTTGCTGTCCATGGTGCTGTATTTTTGGCCAGGACTTTGACGTTCTTTTCTGTGCATAGTTAGCCCCAATGGCTTTGAGGTTGCATGAAAGCACTTGCCCAATCTCACCCTTTATCTAGATATGTGCAAAATAGTATCTGATCCCGAGTCACTGCTACAGGCTTCTTTGTACTCGGTTTTAAAACAGGGACATTAATGTTCCCCCCACTTTGGTTAAAATATTATGTTTCAGACTAAGAACTCATGTCTGAGCCGTTGAGTCCAGAGGTCTGTGATGGAAAAGCTGACCCACCTTAAGGATAATCGTGCAAACCACCATTATTATAATTCTGATGCCCAATTATATGTAATTTGAACAAAGGAGTTTGCATGGCTTTGATTTGCTCCTCTTGTATTCCTGGCTGGTTTTATTAAAACCAGTTAGAGAGATTTGCAGCAGTTCTGTTTGAAGCACAGTCATTAGGATTTGCATTTTCAGTGGGGTCAGAAATAATTTCAAAGGGGCTTGCTTTTGTTTTACAGTAGGATCTGTGAATCATGGGCCATACTTTCCCACCAGATCTGTTTCCAGACTTGATCTTGTTCTGGCTCCAGTTGTGTTGCTCTTATTCTGTTCTGCTACCATAATGAAAAGCAATGTAAATGGTCTGAATCTAGGCCACTAAAGACCTATGGAAGATCATGGTAATGTGTGTGTCTGAACACCAACTACCTGGTTTCTGTTTCTGTGTCACAGAGCAGAACCCTGTGGTTTCTTTGCAGGATGGGCTCCTTATGGTACCATCACAAAGCCGGTTATCAGCCGGCATCCCTGGGAAATGTTTGTAATGCAAGGTCCCCAGTACAAGTCAGAGGGTGGGATGTGGTTGCAGTGTGTTAGAGCCCTAAGTACCCACAAGCCTGGGCCAGGGCTTGGCCAGACAGCACTGAAGAGACGGCTTCTAGGAGTTAAACGGCAGCTTGAACAGCTCAATCGCTGTTTCACTGGGGCTCTCACACTGGTTGGGACCAGCTATTTGGATAATCTGGCGCCTGCTCAGCCCAACCCACCTGCAATGCCAGCGCTTCATCTGATACCAAGATGTGCTTCCTGACACTTTCTTATGTTCATCCCTTTAACTGCCAGCCCCTGTGAAGAGCCCTATAGCTGGCCCAGGGCAGGGCAGGGAGATGCTAGCAGGCTGTCCTTCTGGGGGAATAGGAGCAGCAGAGGCAATGGAAAGAGGAAAACTGAAATAACTTTCCACGATCAGTCACTCCTGTTTCAGTGGATTCACTTTGACTGCTGCATTCACAGCCGGTGACACTTTTCAGGGTTATCTGAGGTGTCCAGGGTGAATTGCTGCCACCTGCTCACAGTGGAAGGGAGCCCACCTGGGACTACGCTCCTCAATTACCAGCTGCTGGCGCCCCACTCCAGGCCCTGTGACCCTCATTTGTTTCCAGTGCAGGCTAGGACTTTACACACCCCACTTCCTTACACAAGTGCCCAGTCCCCTATCTTTTGGAACCCTACAATCTGCTGCCTCCATGGAGACAGTGCACCCCAGTTCCCTGGTTCCATCTCAGTTCAACACTCTCCTAAGCATGAGGCATGTAGACAGGTTCCTAGTAGAACCAGACTGAAGTGCATTTAACAGAGCCTGAGGTAAAGATAAAAGAAAAACATAACATGCAGTCTAGAGCCTGTCCATATGAACAAGGGACTTTCCTGGCTAATAAGGTATTTCTCACCCAATGGTTAATTCTTGCAGCTGGGATCCACTTTTCAGGAGACGCTCACGCTGATAGAGCATCCCCCTCTTGTAATAGATAAGCTACATGATCAAATCTTCTGCTCTTATCCGACCCTGGGCTCTTGTCTCCTAGCTGAGAGGGCCCTTTCTTCCAGAAATTCTCTTGGTTGTTGTTTTTTGTAAATCTCCAGCCTGCCTCTTCTCCAGACAGTAACACAGGCTGTCTCCATGGGTGCCCCTTGGTCTCAGGTTGATTGCATCAGTCTCCAGCTCGCCCAGCTCAGGTGTAGGTTTTACTCCCAACAGGTCTGGAGTACAATATCGACGTGTTACATAACTCTAAAGCTGTTTCCCATACAAACATTTCACAATTACCATGACAATTAGCTAGACCGTAGTTTCCTGGCAGAGACCACACATGGCTCCCTTGGGTGTAATATTGAGAAAACGATTGGACCCAGGTAAAATATACCTGTCAGGACATGCCTGGGCATGTCTGTGTCACACAGCTCTGTTGCGTTTGCTTTCTGCAGTGAGTCTAATCAACGAACTGCCTGGCCAGAAGGTCACTGAAACAGAGACTGTTAAGTGACTATTGTAAAATATGATGCTGTACGTATTTATCTACTCCTGACGGTGCCCACAATGTACCAGACAATGATCTCATGGAGAGGGAATTTTGAATTCTTAGTCCTGAACATTCACACCAGGAAACTGATGCTAAGAAGCTATGCTCATCAGTCAGGGAACAGAAACGTATCAGGTGATCTGTGTCAAATCAAGATATACTGAGAACGGCTTGAAAAAGAGCTACAGACAAAGAGTTTTTAGTGGAAATTATTGAGCAAAAAATGGTGAATTCTGAATCCATTTGAGAAAATTGCAATCTGGAGGACTGTGACTTCAAGGAGGAGACGTTTGGAAAATAAATGATTTGTTAAAAATAGTTCCCTTAATTTCAGAAATCTCCGTTCCAAACTTTGAATTGAATGTGACCCTAATCTTGATACAATTTTATAATCTGTCACTTGAGTCTCACACTGTGGAGCTGGTGGGCTGAGCTTTTCACAGTTGCCTAGGGGATTTGGACACACAACTCCATAGGATTAACAGGAGCATTGTGCCGAAATCTCTTTGTCAGCGTTGGAAGTGGCAGCCAAGGTCTCTCTTGTGTTTTGGATTTTCTTCCATTTTACAGTGGTTCCCCTGTTTATCGTTGGGGAAGGAGCTTCCGCATTTTTCATTTGATCCTTTGCATCAACTCACCATTTAAAATTAATGATAATAAGTTCTAACTTTATTAGCTCCCGAATCACTCAAAAGCAAATGTCTGTTAACAACAATCACACTGAGGTGACTCACTCACGGCAGACAACTCCGGTGGATTTCCTGGGGGTGAATGTTCCTTTGGCTCCTCTTCATTAGACAGTCACAGAGGCAAGGTGCAGAACCTACTAACGAAGAAGGACACTTAGGCGATAGCTCCACTACTCCGTAAGCACAAGCAGCTCAACAATTAGCCGTCAGTCTCAGGAGCGGGGTGGTGGGGAGGTCATGCAGAATGAATCTTTGTATTTTTAGTTGATAAAAGCTGGTAACAGACTTTGCAGCAATTTATTCCAGCTGGGGCTAATTCCTGACTCCATTCTCGCCCCAGGACTCAGCACTTGGGCAGACTCTAAATAAGGTGCCAGCATAGTGTGTCCGACTCCATTAAGTCTCCTCAGTAATTACACAGGGTTCACTGTGCAATGGGATGCTGGTTTGCGTCTTGAGGCTGTGGAGTTTCTATACCCAGAGCTGCTGTGCCTGCGTATTTGAGCTGACTGGGGAACCTCTAAAGGAAGCAGAATCCTCTTTAGGGCCCTGCCTGCCCCCAGGGAAGGTCCCACAGAGCCTGGCTGCCTGTCCACCTCCTCTCCAATGTCCGGCGTGATCTGCATTCCCAGAGGGAGCGAGATGATCTGTACTCCCGTCTCAGCCCGGGGATGTCTCTGGGGTGGGTCACTGCCCTTTCCAGTCTGATTCTGCTGTTTCTGGGAGGAAACCGCATCCCACCCAAGCATGAATTTCATCCTCTGAACCCCTAGCCAGGGCCTGAACTGCACGGTGTGAAATACCCGCTGCTGCCATGTGCCAGACCGAGCCTCGCAGCTGCTCAGTCCATGCAAGGAGGGGCACACTGAACCAGTGCAACCAGAATGGCCGGAAGGAGTCGATACAAACTCTCACTGCAGGGGCAGATCAAGATTTTACATAACACTGAGATCAGAAAAACTCTGATTTCCTTGGAAGAAGAATTAGCGTCACTTTGCCCAGAATGCTATTTCCATATTAACAAGAGACGGGGTCATTCAGTGAGTAGGACTCTGGACTGGGACTCAGGAGATCTGGGCTCTATTCCCAGCTCTGCCCTGACATGCTGCGTGATCCCGTCCACATGCCGTGCTTCTCTTTCCTCTCCCTCCTTTTGTCAATTCTGAGCATGAGTCCTTTCTCTCAATGCTACCCATGGCCCTGTTCTCTGCTGAGCCCCCGGGGCTATTGCAATGCACACATGCAGAAGAACAGAGTTAAGGAGACCCTGGGAACTTAATCCAGGAAATACAGATTTAGTTTAAGGTCTCAAGTGTGACACTGGCTTAGCCCCCAGGTTTGCAGTCTGCGCTATCTCCTGGCTGCTGCAGCAGTCAGCACTGCGGGGATGGCAAGTTCATCCATCACAAGGCATCCATCGGCCCAGCCGTCATTAGCCGCCCATCAGCACAGCTGCCCACGGTCTGCAGGAACCGGCTCTGTTCTATTTATTCCTGAATTTGTCAGAGGTGGCTCTCACAACCCCAGGCACACATGCGTAATGATCCAAGCTACCTCAGTGGAAACAATGCAAATGGCTCCTAATTCAGCAAAGCATTTAAACACGTGTTTAATTTCCATTGACTTCCGTGCTATTTGCTGAATTGGGGCCAGAGAGCTCAAAAGCAAATAGGAATTGGAGAAATCTCAGCCACTCCAGAGGCTTTCACCTGACTAAACAGAAAAACCTTGCAACAGGCACTGAAGGTCAAAGCAACAAAGTGCCAACCATAAAGAGGAAGGGCTTGTCTATGTGGGAAGGTGTTAACAGTTATATGGACAGAGGCATATGGGCACAGCCCCTGTCCCCCACCCCCTGGACTCTCTTACGCTGGTATCAGAGTGGTTTTTCAGTTAGCTTGAACCCCCACCCAAGTGACGGAAGCTAAACCAAAAAGGGCCCCGTTTGCCCCAGAATAAGGGCTTCCCCATGGGGTACCTGGGGTGTAACCAGCACAATTTGAATTTACACCTTAGTTTATACTGAAAAGTCTTTCCCGGGGGGTGGGGGGGGCAGCCTGGCGGCCCTGCTCGGCACTGCCATGTGTCGCTCTCTGGGGGCGTCAGGGGGGCAGCTCAGTCAGCCCCTGGTGAGGAGAGGGCCCCTGGCCCAGCGGTAACCCCTCTCGGCGATGGCAGGACTGCACTGGTCGCTCTAGGATCACTGCCTCGGGGCGCAGGGCATGTGAGGTGCAGCAGGCGCCGGGGGCTCTGGCTGACGTGAAGATCCCCTTCTCTGTGACCGTGGCCAGCAGTGTTCCTTAGGACTGCAGCCCGGTGCAGAAACAACCCCGCCAGCCCAGCTGAGCTGCCTGCAGACGCCACGCAGCCCCCGCTGCTGCACGCCAATGGATGCTGCCTTATGGGCCACCTGATCTCCGCTACGCACCAAGGCTGGGGTACCCAGAGGAGCCCCAAGGAGCCTGGCAGCCGCATGCTATCGAAGAGGGGCCATGTCTGTTGTGTCTGCAGCACCCAGCCCAGTGGAGCCTGAGCCGTGCTGGGCCCCAGCACTAGCACGGTGAGTGCCGGATGCCCTCTGGCTCCCTTTGAGACGGTCAGCCTAAATCCAGCACCCCCCTCAGAGCCCCCAGAGCCTGTTGCCTTTGGCTCTGCTCCTGCCCCGGTTGCGGCCAGGTCAGAGCTCTGTCTGGTTTCAGTGCAAGCGGACTGAGCTCTTTGTCTGGGTTAGTGCAACCCAGCTCCTCGCCGCTCAGCCTCTGCCCCTGCCTCCTTCCCTGGCAGTCCCGGGCCCTCCTTTCCATTTCTGCAGTTAAAAACTTGCAGCCAATTAGGAGGAGAGTCGGGGGGAGCCCTGGGCTCTGGAAGGCACTGTAATAAGCCCTGATTATAATGTCATGTTTGCTTCCCACGGTGAGATTGCTACAGAGCTATGCAAAAATATTGCTTAAATAAACAGAATGAGAGGAAACGCTAGCGAGTGTCCAATCTGCATTATAATTCGGGGGAAGAATAACAATGGCAGAAACAACCCTTTCCCATCCGCAGCTGCGGTTTGTGCCAGCGGTATTTGAGGGGATGTCTGCACTGCAGTGTAAGCCCACCATTCAAACTCCAGCTCAAGCCTACACACAAATCGCACTAACCCAGGGCCACACAGGAGTGGAGGGTCCAAGCCTGAGTCAAGGCCCGGCCCAGGTCCAAGCCCTATTGCTTTGCAGTGTAGACGCAGCCCCACTGGACACCTGCCTTGGGAGTCCGCCAAAGGTATCCCACAATTCCATGGGCCGACTGCCTTTGTCCTCTGGGCAGTCGAGTTTTCCCACACTGCATCACGAACAAAGGGCTAGAGTGGCTGCGAGGAGGTCTGGGATATGGGTGGTTGGACTCAATCCATGCAATGCAGTGTAGATGCCGGAGCCCCAGGTTGGGAACCAGGGTTCAACTATTCCTAACCTGGGGTTACAAATGAGTGTAGACACGCAAGCTCTAGCTTAACAAACTCAAGGTCTGCTAACTCGAGTTCTACTGACCCTGAGCTGACACTGCAGCATTGGCCTACCCTGAGACGCTAGGCGCCATCCATACCAGGAGCCTTCTCTGGAAATCGGTGAATGTTTCCTTAAAAGAAAACTAAAATGGACTATTCTTGCCCATATTGCCATTTCTGTGGTAATAAAGCATCAGCGAGGGTCTTACTGGCCCAGACGCTTTCTGCTTGGTAGAATGCTGCAAATTTGGAGGAAAAAATAAGGATTTAGCCCCCTTAAGGGTCACTATCAAGAGACCAAGTTAAAATTCTCCGTCTAATTCAGGGGTTTTCAAAGGCCTTTGCCATAACAATTGGCCTCATTTTCAGAAGTGCTGATCACCCACCAGTCTCACTGAAGACAGTAGAAGCTACAGGTGCTCAGCACCGTCTGAAAATCAGGGTCCGGCTGTGTGAGCATTGTCCCAGTGCCCACCCCTGGAGAAACAGCTGGCCTTTCTCTCTCGCTCCAAAGGGATCTCAAAGCAGGTCCAGAAATACAGGAAAGTGTCACCACTGAAATGCAGCCACCTCAGGGTGGAAGGGGGCAGCTCACAGCAGTGAGGAGAGGAAAAACACTGGCCAGGGACCCGGGGTCAGAGCCAGACTGTTATGCAAAGTGCTCTGGGATCCCGTGTCCGGACTGTGGGCAGGCAGGAGTTTGGGGTTGAAAATACTGTTTATTGTTGTTGTTTTTCACTAGCGCAAACACTTCATTGCGAATGCCACCAGCCAGGGGGGTGCCAGCCATCCCCACTGCCAGCAGAGGCTGCCCTCGGGGAAAGAGGCAGGACCAGACCCGGACAGTCACCGTGATTCTGAGATTAACTTGCGCTCAGGGTAAATTCTGCGACCCACATTGTGCCTTCGGGGCTAACTGTGGTACTACATAAACCAAACCCACGGTGCAAAGCCTGACTGGGTCCTGTAAGACGCTCCGTCTGGTGGGACTGTGACCTCAGAGGCAGCTCTCCTCTCCGCCTGCTTCCCCTTCTCTCCTGCTGCCCTAGGAAAAGCCCATTGCCGGGTGGTGGGAGAGAGACCCCAATGCAGGTGAGCCACCCCGTGACAGCCCTGGCTCACGTGGACTGGGCAGCAGTTACGGAGATACCGGGGACACGAACACGTCTTTACAAACTGCGACTCTCTCTTTCGCCCCGTTGGGCCCCTCTGGGTAGGGCTACCCTGCAGTTCAACCCCCGCGGCCGGCCTGCGCCACGGGCTGTAAAACCCTGGTGTAGACATTCAAGCCTGGGCTCTGAGACCCAGCGAAGGGAGAGGACCCAGAGCTCGGGCTCCAGCCCATGCCCAAACACCTACCCTGCCATTTTCCTGCCCCTCTGCCCGAGCCCCAGTCAGTTGGCACAGGCCAGCCGCGGGGGGCTCATTGCAGTGTAGACGCACCCTCAGAGGCCTCAGCAGCCTTGGTCCCCTCCCCTCCACTCTGCAACTGCGTCTCCCTCCACCTCCAGCCCCAGCATCTCTCCCCAGACGCAGGAAGCAGCTGGGTGGAGAATAGGTGGCATGAGGCCTAAGTGATGGCATTTCCCAGTCACTAACAGACGCCTAATGATTCCATTTCCTGGCAGCAGGATGTTCCCTCGCAGCTGACACCTCCTATGCAAAGCTCCAGCCGAACGCGATTGCAAACGACCCAGGTAATAAAGGCCAGGCTGGGCCGTAATGGAAATGCCAGCTCAGCCCGGGCTGCAGGGGGGCGGCAGGCACAAGCCTAATGAGGATGTGACATATCATATTTCCAGTGTAATTCCCATGGCAGCAAGAGTAATTACATGGCAAAGGCTGAACAAAACCCATTCAGACTGATTAGAGCCTGTCCAGGAGCAAGGCGCCGGGAGCAGGACGGGGTGAGATTGGATTTTACCAGTAGGAGGGAGCACAGCTTTCAGCGGACACCAGCCATGGAAGAGTCCAGCATCTTCCTGGCTAGTTAGCGTCTGTCACCGTACACCATGGAAGCTGGGATCGTACCGCTGGTTCTTGAAGGAAATGGGGCTTGTCAGGATGCTGAGCATGGGCAGTGGACAGGGAGGTGTTGTGTGGTTGCTTGGGAAGCAGGCAGCATTGTTCAGTGGTCAGACCTAGGAGGGAGTCGGGACTTCTGTCAGCCATCTCTGACACTGACTCATTGTGTGACCTTGGGCAATTCCTTTCACTGCTCTGTGCCTCAGAGTCCCCATCTGTGCAAAGCAGGTGCAGATACTGACCCAGCTCACAGGGGCCTGAGGTCGAGGTCCCTGGGCAGGTGGTGGCATTATTTATTGTTAGCACTCTGGTTTGTTTCTTGTAGGGTCTCTCATCCTCACTGGGCAGAACACACATTATTATTCTGGTAGGGTTGCTCTGCTCTCCACCAGAGACCTCTCACCCTGGTTTTCCTGTCATCCCAACCACAGACTCGAAGGAGTTTCCTGCCCTTTCCCCTGGCTTCCCAGTGCAGTGACAGGAGAGCTCTGGTGTCTCTCTGGCTGGGCTGCACAAGCCGATGTGCCTAGAGAGAAATGTTCCAGCCTTAGCCTGCAGGTCCCAGTGGCTCCACGCTAGGGGATCTGGGAAGGTGGCAGTAAATCGAGTTGATCGGTGGGTGTCTCTAGATGAGTGGTGCCTGTGCTCCTTCCCCTAACCTCTGGATGCGCCTGGAGCACAAGCCTGTCTGGGAAATGCCTGGTACATCACAGGGGCTCGCACGAACAGTCGGCGTGGGCGCCAGTCCAGTGTCTCTCTGCAGACATGGGCCTGGATCCCAGTGGGTTCGGCTCGGTTTCAGACCCATCTCTAAAGCCCTGGTGTCAACCCTGCACCAAGGCCCAGACGAATTTCCCAATGAGGCTGGCCTGTGAGACTGGAGAGAAAGCAGCACTGTTATCTGTACACAGCCGCATGCCAGCGACAGCGTGTGTAATCAGAGACTGAGGAATGGCAGCATGGTCGAAGGATGCGATTACACACTTCTCCAGTTAGTCATACACCACAGTGGGAACACGGAGTCTGAGCATCACTTAAACCACCACCGGGAGCATTCGGATCAAAGCAGAATGCGGCCTCCGGCGAGGTGACTGCAAGCACCTGTGCTGCGGCTGGGTGGGGTCCCGGCCAAGCAGCCTCATTCGCTCCCTGCCACGCTGCCTTCGCTTTACCAGACTGGCCATGAGATGCCCAGTGTGCTTTGGGCAGAGGCATGAGAGGGAGAGGGTAGGGGAACCGGCTGTGCACGCAGTGCCCAAGGTGGGGCTGGGAAGGCAGTGACCTCGGCGGGGGGGAACGGTGACCCAGGCTCAGCAGGGTGGCGACCCAGGCTGGAGATACAATGATTCATCCCTCTCTCTACTCTGTCCTTGGGTAGTTCTACTCACCCCACTGCTGACAAGCGTGGTGGGCCTGCGGGCACAGCCGCCACTTGGCCACACGGCCACACTGTGAGCCGGGGCAGGAGCCTGGGAGAGGAGCGCTGAGAAAGCCTGACAAAGCCACCAGCATGTGAGCAAGCTCCCCCCACCACCACCCATCTGTCTGTGTCTGTCCCCTCCACCCGTGTCTCCCTCTCCCTCCCCCTGGACCCTGCCTTCCTGCAACAATCTCCCTCTCGTTTGACATTATCTGAACTGGCAAATCTGGAGCAGGGTTTGGCAAAGTCTCTGGAACCGTGGAGAGTGAGAGAAATCTTCCCTGTCCCCTCTCGCCTAGCCCCCCGTGGCCAGATCTGCCCACCAAGCACACACCCTATCCGAAAACCCGCCAGCCCCACAGCATCCTGGACAGAGTGAAGGAGGCAACCTGGTAAATATGCTGGAAAGAGACTGGGCCAGCCCCAAACCATCCCAGCCGCACAGCCTGCTGCAGGTCGGCTCTGAAATCCTCTGTGCATCGCCCCAGCAGCAGCAAATCGCGCTCTGCGCAGGGCACCTGTTCTGGTGACATGTGCTGAGCTGGTGCCTGGGGACGGACTCAGACGCTCCATGTGCTGCAAGCTGCAGATGTGGTTAGAATAAAAACGCTGGCGCTCAGCGCCCTCTGCCCACCACCCGGGAGGGGTTAAAAGCCCCAGGCAGCTTTCTGGCTGTTAGCTGCCCGGGTTTAACAGGAGTTTGTAATCGGTGGTAAATGTGCTAATGGGATAGAAATGCAGGGAGTTCATCTTCCTTCCTCCTTCCCATTTAGCACAAACATCCCTTCTGCTCCTGGGTCTCCTGCCTGTGTGTTTCCCAGGGACATGGGACTTTGTATCTCACACTTCAGAAACTCGACGTCTTCCTGAGGAGACAGCACCACTTGGACTGTTTTACGGTGGTGTCTCGGCACCAGTGGAAGCTCTTAGACTAATTGCGTGGGATGAATTATGCTGCTTATAATTTTGAAATAACTGGGCAGGTTCCTGCCTTGATACAAGCTCCCTGTTGCTATGAACTGGGGCCACTCCTGCGATGGGGCTGTGCAAGGTGCTGGTGAGGGACAGGTGCACCCACAACTCACTAAGCTGCATCCCTCCTGGCTAACTGCGTCCTCAGCTGTGGGGGAGCGCAAGGAATGTCGCAAAGGGCCAGGTTATTTGAAGGCTAAATTGCCTCTCACACCTGCTTCCACTGATGGCCTGCCAAGCCAAACGCAAACGCCTCCTGCCCTGCCAAGGCAGAGTGAAATATACTCTAAGGTACCGTTAACAAGCGATGCACACTGGGAACCCAGAGCCGTCCCTGAACTCACCAAGGGGCAGACGATGGCCCTGTTAGCTATCAAACACAGGCCTGGACAGCACACGCCGGGATTCGCTCAGAGATGGATCCTTCCCCAACCCCCCTAGGGGAAGGGACAAAATGACCTGGTGCCTATTAATTTCTACAACGCTCCAGGAGTCAGAATCTCAGGGGAGCAGAGGGGCCGCAGAGAGGGTCAGAATGTTGTTAATGACCCTTACGGGAAATGTTCTGGCACAGCGGCCTGGCTCCGTGCTGCTCCGTGACCTTTGTCCATGGCTACACAAGGGGCAGGGCAGGGCTGCCGCTGCCCAGCCCCTGGTTTGGGCCATAGGAAATCTGCCCTGTGCCTCCGGCACTCTCCACCTAGCACAGCTCCTTTGGCATCACAGCTTCCCTCCCGTCCTGGCACAGGGCACATCTCTGGGACAGCCCTGCTGCAGAGGGTGTGACCTGTATCCCCTCTAGGAAAATGGGGCAGGAAAGCAGAGAGTCAAAGATACGAGACGGGACAGAACTGTCGTCCCCCCACCCCCCGGCAAATGGGCAAATCTTGCTTTACATTCTCCCAAGGGAGGAGATGGGAGTGACGCCTTGACAGGCTGGTGCTGCGTTCAGCCCATCGTCAAAATGCCCTAAGGAGCATCGGGGTTTGTGCCTCCCAGGGCCAGTGGAGACAGCAGAGCTGAGTTACAGGGAGTGCAACAGAGACCCATGTTCATTGCCTAGTAAATGATATCCCGATGGCGTATCAGGGTCTGTGAGAACATGGCCTTTGCTCTACTATACATTTCTCACTTTTGCGTTTTTCCCGCCATGACTTTTCCTCCAACCCCAGTGATAAGGCCAGGAGCAGGCAGCCCTTGGCATGGGCTGGAGCCAGGCAGGTTTCAGGATTAGAAGCACCAGGGGAGAAGCACTTGCAAGACTTGCTGCCAACGGCGTCAGATACAAGACGGGGGAGCAGAAATGAGGCTTTAGTGGGGGACCAGTTAGTAAAACCCAAACACTTCCGGGTGCCCCAGGAACCCCCTTCCTGGAGGTGCAATTGGAATGAGCTCTCTGCCACGTGCATGAAAAGAACTCGCTTTCAAAAGGGCCCTAAATCCTGCACCGCGTCCCAGCAATGCAGAGTAAATAGACCGGCTAATTTGGAAGATTAGAAGATTCTGTTTAGCTATTTTCTCTTGCCGCGGGTGTTTCCAGCTGGTCTCTTGCTATTAGACATCAGTAATGCCTTCCGCCTGGCACCACACACTCGGAGAAGAAGCTCAGAGACTTTGTCAAATATTGTCAGAGGATCGTTTTTAATCATAGTCAGAGGCAACGTGAACTGACTGTGCCTGGCCTACACCGACTGACTTACCTGCGCTCAGCATCACAGAGAGTCAGGCCAGGAGGGACCATTGGGATTGTCTGGTCTGCCCTCCTGCGTGGCGCAGGCTGGGGAATTCCAGCCGGTGGTTCCCAGCCCAGCCCTTGTGGCTGAGTCAGAGCAGATCCTTTAGGAAGAGCCATCCACCACATCCCCAGCTCAGCTGCTCCAGTAGTTAATTCCCCTCCCCTTATTTCTAGTGTGAACTTGTCTGGTTTCAGCTCCCAGCTGTTGGGTCTCACTCTCCAGTGTTGTCTGCTCGACTGCTACCTTTTTCTGCTGATAAACCAGAGACCGAGAACCTTCAGCCTCTCCCCGGGAGATAGGCTGTCTAGAACGGAGTCGGTCCTGCAGCTCTTCGTCAGCTGACGTTACGGTGACAATTGGGTGATGCTGTCTCTCCTAGAGCAGGCTGCGACGGGCTATGTAGGTAGGAATAGAGATGTCTCCATTTTGCCCTGCACAGGGATGCTATTTCGGTATTTCTCTTGGCCAGACAATCCGTGGGCCCCACAAACTGTAAAGCGTAAGCCAGAAACAGCAATACCCCTGAGGCTGGGGGTGGCACACAGCAGAAACCCCTTGCTATGTGCCTGCCCCCTAGCTCAGCTGCAGCTCCCACGAGCTCCATCACTGGGATGTTCCCTCCCTGCAGGAAAGCCCTTCCCACTGTCATCTCCTGGAAGCTGGACTCCAGCCCGGGAACTCCTGGAGCAATCTTGGCTGGGAGACGCACTCTGAGCAGGGCATGCACTGGTCTCGCCCTTCTTGCCGCAGAGCCGCTACTTGGATGTTGCTGCTGCAGAGGCCGGGGCTCTGCGTGGCTTCCTGACAGTAGTGATGACTTGGGGCAGTGCTAGGACCGTCGCTGCTAGGACTTGGTGCATTAATTCAGCAGAGACCAAGCACACAGAGCTCCGGCTCAGTGTGTCTCAGAGCCTTTACAGCAGGACAGGTTCTTCTCCGGCCCTCTCAGATTGTCTCAAGCAGGATCTTCACTCTGCAGAGCTCAACCTGCAGATAAACCTCTTTCCACTAATCTGATGTGCAAAACTGAATGGAGCTTGGAATCACTGGCCAGCCTGGGAATTATACAGAAGAGACCTGGGGATAGATCCCACTCTCCGTGACTCCAGATTGACACTGGTGCAAGCCCATGAGTTGTGTTGCATGTAAACCAATGCAAAGGAGAGCAGAATGTGGCCATTTGATCCGAAGTTTATCCAAGGTCCTTGGTGGTACTCCTAATTCTGTTTCCAAGGCAGACTGGATTTCAGCTTCTGACCTCCATTATTCTAATTACAAGACCTTGGGTAAGACCCGTAGCATCTTTGCTGTGGAATCCAGGTATCAGGTTTTGATTTATCTTTGTGACATCTTATTTTCAGCCTCCTCAGTAGAGATTTTAACCTTTCATGTCAGGGCCTCTTTGAATTTACTTTCTGCCCCGAGGTACAAAAGAAACCTAGAGAAATCAATTTCTCTTCCTCCAAGACTCCCAAGTTTTCAAGAACTTTTAAAGGGCAGAGAGACCAACTAGGACATTTCTTATCTTTAAAAAAACCCTCATCATTTTATATTTTCATTAATCAAGCAGCTTTGCTCCCAGCCTCCCCTCTTATGCAGAGAAGCTGAGAGAGATCTGGAGACCTCCCTGCAGCCTTCACTGGAGAGGGGAGAACCCACTTACAGTCGCTGATGTTCGGGTACTGCCACTTGTTTGTTTATTGGTGAATGGTTCCCTAGGGCAGATCTTGCAGGGATGCTGTAAAGGTTTTGGGCCCCAGTCTTAAACCCACCACACTTTGGAAATGTGACCATCTGTTGGGGAAACATTTCTCTGAACTGAAGCCGTTTGTTTGTTAATCAGAATGAGCTAAGCGCTCTGCCCCATTGTGGAGGCTTTTCTCCAAGCATCTCCATGTTTTTGCAAATATCAATATGGCTTCCTGAATTCCCTGTGTGGTGGCTGAATATTCTTACCTCTGTTTTACAGAGGGATAAACTGGGGCACCAGGCCAGAGCCACCTGGTTCCCTTAGCTTCCCCAGCAGAAGATCTGACCCACAGAGAAGGGAAGTGACTTGCTGCAAGTCACACAGCAGAATGAGCACACGCGCCTTGGCTCCCTGTCCCCTCAGCCAGCACTCCCCTCGGTTTGTTTGTACCGTGCCTCAGCCAGCATCAGGGCAAAGGGTGAGTAGATTTCCCTGGCAACGTAAGTGGGGGCCGGCCCCCAACCAGAGCACAAACCCAGTGTCCCACTCCAACCTTCCTGTGGTGCAGCCTGGGTAGCGACTGGGGGGGCTGCCTGAACTTGGGTGGGGGGGGACAGTCTAGGCACTTATTTAAACCAAGAAACTGACCAAATGAGCCAGTTCGGCTCAGCGCATTAGCCCTCCCCCACCGGGCGCTGGAAAGTGGCACTGACAATGACATCAACCGCAGGGCCTGGGGACCGGCTGCCCGGCTGCATTGTGTGGGACACACTCCACAGCAGCACCTGCAGTGAGAGAACCGACTCCCAGAGCCTCAGCTGCCCCCCGGCACCTGGACAAAGACGTGTAACTCTTCCAGGCCTGCGGAGCTTGACGGCCTTGCTGCCAGGGGGGCAATTTCCCCATCTCACTCGGCTCCCGTGAGGTTCTTGCCTTCGCTGGGGTCACCCCCTCCCCGAGGACGTCCATCAGCCCTGTGCTGGGAGTGCTGGGCAGGGCACGGTGAATGGGACAGTCTCAGATTACCACGGAGCAGCCAGGCTGCCCAGAGGGGAGGGCAGTTTGCCTGGGGCCCCAAATTGAGTGGCAAAGGTGGGGTTGCAGCACCACTCAGGTTGGTCCCACCTGCCCCTCTGTCAGGGGGGAACTGTAACCCCATGTGCCAGGCCACAGGAAACCAGCCCCAGCCCCACGGGGAGAAGCCACCACTGCAGCGGGAGGAGTATGGGGCAGGGTCGCTCGGCTCCTCCCTCCCCCAGCCCGGCCCCCTTGTCTTTGGTATGAATCCTTGGACTGAACCTCAAGGCCACAGGTGCTGGAATTAGGGGCACTGGGGGTGCTGCAGCACCCCCTGACTTGAAGTGGTTTCCAGCATATCCAGGGTTTACAGTTTGGTTCAATGGCTCTCAGACCCCCCTGTACAAACTGTTCCAGGCTGGTCACTGCTCCAGCAAATGCAGCCCTGTGGAAGTACTGACTTCGGAGATCTCGGCTGTTCCTCTCACCCCACCACACCCTCTGAGGCAGACACTTAGCTGGGGCTTTTCCACAGACCGTTCTGGCTGATGTACCAGTGCAAGTGGTGACATGAGCCAGCTAGTGACCAGACGTCTAGAGAGGTGATCAGCCCAGTATGATAAATTCTGCGGGTGGGCACACAGCTGGAGGACTGCTTCTCCGGAGTGCTGGGTGGGGGCTGGACAGATCCAAATGGGAGCTGCAGCCTGTATTCACAGGCCCTGATTTGTCTCCTACACTTCTTGTCTTGGGTGCTTGCTTAAATTAACTGGCTTCATCCTCCTTGCTGGGTGGGGCTCAGAAATCAATGTGGTCTGTTTCCAAAGGCTGCTGTAGTTCCCACCTCCGATTCCCTGTGGCGGGTTCTCATTTAACTCAGTCACAAGATACTCTGGGTGTCTTCCTGTTTATTTCAAGTCTCAAGCAAACCCCGTTTAGAATGTAAACTGAAGGGTCAGCTGTGGACTTTGCAACACAATTCCCCATGCAGCAAACCCAGGGCAGAGCCCAGTGGTGAGCGAAGTGATTCCTGGGGCTGCGGAGTCCATTTCTGCCAGACAGAGCAGCAACGGGACTCCCGTACGGAGCAAGACACTGCTAAGCATGAAGGTCTCAGAGACAGGCCCTCGTGCTATAGAAACCATAGCCCTGAGCAACGTGCCCCCGAAGGCTGTGAAATTCATTCACCTCATTCCCAGGCATGGCTCTGGAGGCGCAGGGAGCCTTGGTGCCTCATGGGCAGTGCCTGGCAAGAGACACCTTCCTCCCGCTTGCCAGATGACATGCATAATTCAGATGAAATATTTACCTACGGCTGTCTGAGCCAGCAGACGTTATGACAGTACAGGTCATTGAGCCCAGAGAGAATCCTGCTCTGAAACACACAGCGATTATTTAAAACGAGTCTTAATTGTGACAGGAATTGATTTCTCTTTTCTAATATCCCTGACTTTTAATTAAAAGACAGTTAAGGAGGTGCCGGGTCCCCGGGCCCAGGAGAGGCAGAGCAGTGCCAGGAGCACACACTTTCAGCGCAGAAGGATTCTGTGTTAGTGAGTCAAGTGAGGTTCCATCTGTGAATGTTATTTCACGCTGGCTGGGATGGCGCCTGTTAAAGCGAGAGTAACGCCGACAGATCCCAGTCGTCGTCGGGTGGGATCGAACCTGGGCCCTCTGGAGCTTAGTGCATGAGCTAAAAGCCACCTGGCCTTTAGCAGAGTCACTAATCGGTCTCGGTGCCACTAGAGGGGCCAGACCACCACACTCAGGAGGTCTGTGAGTTACACGAGCAGGCGGGGAAGGGGAAATTGCCTTTCCCAGGGGCTGCACTTTGCTGCCGTCACATGGGATTATATCCGTCTTTGTCTGACCTCAGCTTGATTCTCTCCTGTGCCCTGAAATGAGCTGCCGGTGAGGAGCCCACAGCCCCCATCCTTCAGGGGTCTCCTCCCTCCCACTCCTTGGCCTCTAATCACTACGGGAGCAGGAGAGCGGGTCCCTGTGCATGGAAAGGCAGGTTACAGCCCCCTCCAGCCCCCACTGAAGGAGTGGGACTCTTTCCCCAGAGATGGGTTGGGCCCAGGCCCCATGTCCGGCTGCTTAGAGGGGCGCTGTGAGGACATCACACCAGGGCACGTAGGTAGTGCCACGCCAGGTCAGACAGGTGCCCGGCTAGCCCTGTGTCCTGTCTCCAGCCAGGACTGGATGCTGCAGAGGAAGGTAGAAGAAGCCCCAGAGAAGGCAAGTGGCCCCCAAGGAGAGCTCCTTCCTACCCGCTATGGGGCTGGCTGGCTTTGAGCCCCAGGCAGCAGAGTTATCTCCCTTCCTGTTTCTCACCCTTACTGTTGTTACTCCGGCTTTTCCCAGGAATGTCCAGTTCTGTTCTTGCCTCCTGCCAAGCACTCAGCTGTGGTGACAGTTTGTTGCAGCAAGTTCCACTGGCTAATGGTGCCTCATATACGTTTCCTAGATCAGGTTTAAATGTGCTGGCCCCAAGCTCTCTGATATGCAGAATGAGGCAGCTGGACTGTTGTGTAGCTTCTTCTGTACAAACTCTGCCTCAAACCGGCTCCGAGAGTGAAACACCGACGAGCAGGCGAGGGGAGCGAGTGCGTTCCTGAGGAGAGCTGGAAGGAGCTGAAGGCACAAAGCCAGGCGTGGCAGAAGGGCCAGTCAGCAGGTGCTGCAGAGCGGGGGGCTCCCGGGACAGGAGTGGAAGGGGAGCCCCAACTTCGCCACTGCAATAGCCCATGTCACTGGGTGCTGAAGACCTGCCTGGGATCTGCACATGAATGGCACCATTCTCCCTCCCCATGTCATGAGTTTGGTTGTCCTGCCATGGAGCCAGGGTCTGGGGTTTTCGGGGTCCCTTCGCCCCAGCTCCCTTCCGAGCAGCTGCTTCTTCCCTTCCCTGTGTCTGAGCTGTCGGGATTTATGAGGCTCTGAGATCAAACCACTCTGCATAGCAGCTAATGGCTCATAATGGGAATATGTCCAAGTAATTAAAATAAAGAACAGCCCTGCTGCAGGGAGGGGCCGTATGAGGCTAATATCTATTAGAGTGACAGAATAGCGCTGGAAACGGCTGTTTCGGGTTGGATCTGCTCTGTAATGGCTATTTAAGCGGGAGTGGAACCTAATGCAGTGACATAATAAATAGGGCCTTGCTGGCTGGCTCTCCAAAGGACAGGGGATGTCTCAATTACCATCCATCCCGTCGCTCTTCTGCCCAGCCTGAGGTGGCAGTGAGGACAGAGCTCTTGCAAGAGGCTGACTGGTAGCTCAGACCACAGTGAATATGCAAGTCTTGGTGTGACTAACGATGCTTTAAATCCTCCCAGCATCAGGCTTTGCATTCACCCCTTCCCTGTGCACCAGAAACAACCATTTTTCTGTAAATGAAACCAAGATTGTCATCAGCCGAGGTCTCCTGCTCCGAGGCTGCTCCGGTCTCAGCCCCACCTAGCCAGCTCCTTCAGAGCCCGGCCAATGCGTCTGGAAGGGGCTGCGCTCCCTGCTCCTTCCTGGCATGGGATGCACGCTCGGCTCTAGCACAGCAGCCAGGCTTGATTACAAACATGAAAATGTTTCCACTTGTTCTGCTCCCCGGGGTCCTTCATTCATCCGCATTCACACCCTCGTGCATACCAAGTGCCTCTAAAGCCCTGATTCTCCTGCACACTCCAAAGCTGCGATTTGCCCTTGGACTGCAGGATGCAAACACCAAATCTGGCGCATTTTGTTCTCTGAGGCGGCTGGATTCCTACGGGCTGGGAAAGGCCAGGCCAGGTCAGGCTGGGTGCATTGAGCTCCAGGCATTCTGGAGGAAGCAAGTTGCTTGCAACAAGCTCCGAAGCCCCCACAGTGATGCAGGAAGTGTCAGACATGCTGGAGGTGGAGCTCCATTGTTAGTGATGGGGAGCCCCAGACAGCCCAGGTGGATAAGCAGCCAGAGGCTGAGGCGCGTCTCTGTTTCCAGGACACCTCCTGCGTCTGCCTAGGGGAGCTGAAAAGATTTCTGCTTCCCGCTGCCAGGCCAGGAACCCTGAGCCCCTCACTCAGCTCTGGAGCTAGGCGTGGGCACAGCTTGGGGAGGGCTTTGGGTTTTTCTCACAGTATTTGCTTCCCCCAATTCATTTAGCTAATTGCAAACCACTCTCCAAATCTCAGAGCCAAAATGACTCGTGCCTTGCCCCAATGACCCCAGCTGTGGACGTGGGGCAGGCAGACATTTGCTCATCACTCCCATTTATATCCACCCTGGCAGAGGAGCACTCCCCATTGTGGTATTGGAGCCAAACTTGTTTACACTTCCATAAGGTCACACTGAAAGCAGCCCTGTATGCTGAAGGGACGGGCAGCTTCCCCTGGGAGTGCAGGAGAGGTGCCCGCCCCACGCCCCACCGCAGACATGGACACCTGGGCGGTGTGATAGGATGGGAATTCGCCCAGGACTTTGGTAGGCCAGGCAGGAGACATGGGATAAGGGGACTGGCTCCTGGGCATCGTCAGTGGTGGAGAAGTAGGGCCAGGGAGAGGAGGGAGCATCTGGAAGCCAGAATGAAGGCATCGGACCAAGCCCTGCAGCCTTCCTCCCAGTCTCTGGCACGTCCTGCTGAAGGGAGGCAACGGCAGAGCCCCCAGAGAGCTGGGACCTGGGACACTGAAATGTTTGCTGGGAAACTAATCGCAAACTTGGCCAGAAGCAGCTCAGTCAACTTTGGTTAAAATAAAATGGGCCGTGGCGATTGAATTCGGCCGGAGAGAGGCCATTGACATTAGACTCCATTCAAAGCAGCAATGAGTCTTTTATCCCCTCGTTGGCAATCATGAGGGAGAAACCTGGCGAGAAGCCCATAAATCCCTATAATATATTGCCTGAGAGGCACCCCCAGCCCAACCTGCGGAGCACTAGGCGCCGAGTCTGATGGTGCAAATGAGGCCAATACCTGCTTGTGTGCTAGCAGCTCGCTCCCGGGAGCACACTCTGCGGGCGGGGAACTGGCTAGAGGATTTCGCCAGTCAAATGTGCCAAGATCATGGGAGCCTTCCTGGCAGGAAGCAGAGTGCAGCAAATGGCCTGTTTCTCCTTGCCACCCGGCACAATCGATGACATCAGTCCAGGTGTGTGCACCACATTCCTGAATCAGCCACTGTGGAGTCTCACGCCCATTCTGCACTGGCGCAAATGGGTGCACACAGCGCCGGGCAATGGAGAACCAGGCAGGAAGTCTGCACAGAGTTTGGCTCTTGGATTCCCCAACTGTTCTGTCACTCTAGTTTGGGTCCAATGCACCAGATGTTGCACTCCAGACAGTCCTGTGCAGCTGGGCAGTGGCGCTGCTGCTCTCACCTCACTCCTCGGGGAATGAATGTCCTGAAGATTTGCAGCTGATTTCATTCCTGCCACGGAGTATGAGGACTCAGATGTGGGCAGCAGGGTTCCCGCAGCAGCAGGAAGCGTTGGGCGCGTCCTCTGCACAGAGGTGCGCGTCTCCTGAGAGTGCTGGGCTGTGGCACCAAGGCAGGACTGCCTGCAGCACACTCTCATCTGGGGCACAAACGTCCCCCTCAGGCTGCTGACCCTGGCTGAGGTAGGCCTGTCCTTCCTTGCCCGAGATATTTCACCAGCCCTGGGCCCAGGACCCTGCCCAGCTCCCTCTGGCGCGTGCAGGGCAGGGCCTTGCCGGGTTAGCAATGAGCCTGGAGGCCTTTCCCTGGCAGAGCATTAACTGGGGAACTCAACCCTTCCCTCCTCGCTCCCAGACGAGTTACTGCTCGGAAACCGCCGAGGGGGCAGTGGGCAGAGCAGCATTTCAACCACGGCCACAGGAAATGAGGCGTCATTTAGGGATTGCCTTGGACCTAGTCGTTCAGCCTTTGAATAGTGACTCCCTCCTGAATAGGTTTTCCCTCCTTCTCCCTGGTCTGGTCTCACTCCTGAGTCTTTCCCCCTCTGCTTTGCTGGCAGCCTGTGTGCAGTTACCAAGCCCCTTCTCCCAGGATCCCCATGTTCTGCTCCTGGGAAGGTGCCCAAAGGGGAGTTCACGCTCCGGGCATGTGAATGTGGGCTGGGCCGGGAGGTCCTGGGGCTGGCACGGGCAGGGATGTGTTAACAAGCAGCCCCTGGGTGGCACAAGGGCAGTGCTGGGGAAATTGTCTGGATTGCTTCTGGCTTAGACTGAGAGAACCACAAACCAGAAAGAACAACGTGTGTGTCCTGGACTCGAGATCTGTCTCAAAGATCTGCTCTGGTTCCCCCAGAGGTGACAGGCTTGATGCAGAAATCGCGGGGCAAAGTTTTCTGGCTGTGCTATGCAGGAGGTCAGACTGGATTGTCACAATGGTCCTGTCTGGCCTGAAAACCTACAAATCCCTGACTCTTCTGTGACTGTCTGCCTTGAACTGAGCACAGAGCGTCGGCCCGCCTCTGCAGACAGCAGAGTCCCTAGAGATGCAAAGGTGTGGCACTTAGAAACAGAGGAGCACAGCTAAATTTGTGGGCCCCATCCAACACAGTCATTGACTGGGATGCTGCCAGCCACTACCCCCACTGGGGAGTAAAATGTCTGGGGTCATTCAGAAGCAGTTACTGTCACTGTCTGGCCTGAGCGTGGGCCAGGAGCGCTGCCTGGAACCTGGAAAGCTCCTGCATGGTGCAGAGGCAGCAGGCACGATTTGGGCACATTCCTTTCCCCACAGGTACCGGAGGCAGTTCTCCGCCAATGGAACGTGCAGGGGTTTCTGGTTGTCTTCACCTTTCCAAGTGAGCCATTGATTCAAACTAACCCTCAGCTCCGGGTCACCCAAACAGACGGTTAGCAAACAGCACAGACCTCAGAAACAACACTGTCAATGCAAACCTTATTATGCCTCCAGCAATTAGCCTGTGCTAGGAGGAGGCCCGGCAGGGCCGGCTCCAGGCACCAGGGAAGGAAGCAGGTGCCTGGGGCGGCCAATAGAAAGGGGCGGCACATCCGTCCGTTATTGGGGCGGCATAGCGGCTCTTCGGCAGCAGCTGAAGCGCTCCACTTTAGTCTTCGGCGGCAATTCGGCGGTGGGTCCTTCACTCCGTCTCTTCAGCGGCAGCTCAATCGGGTTTTTCTTTTCTTTTTTTCTTCGCCGCTTGGGGTGGCAAAAAAGCTGGAGCCGGCTCTGAGGCCCGGATCTCTGCAGGACCTGTGTGAAGGCTGAGATTCAGTCCCGACACACACCCATTCTCATCTGAGACAAATAAGGTAGAACGTCTGCCTTGGGTTGATGGAGCCCAGCACAGCCATGTCCCATGCTGCAGTGCGATTCTTTCCCAGGCACTTAGCTGCAATGGCTAAGCCCCTTGGAGGGGGGGCTCAGGGTGACTGCACATGGGGGAAACATGAAGGATCTGAAACCGGCGTCACAGGGTGGGGCAAGACTTGAGACTTCTAATAAATCAAGCAGATTTTTCTCCAGCTGTCTGTATACATCAGAGAGGAGGAGGAAAGGAACCAGACAGTGTTTTCCTTTGCAGGTCAGCTCTAGGGACTCTGCCCCATGGCGCCAGGGGAGCAAGAGCAAATGCACGGCCTGTTTTGCTGTTTATCAGGAGAACAAGCCAAATAAGCCAGTGTAAACACCACGCAAGCAGCCCTAGTGCAGAGACCTGGGATGATCCTCGCTCTCCTGTTAGCGGCAGGTGCTGCAGCCACCTCTGGGCACCAGCTTGACAGAGCTTGTTGTCGTTCTTACATTGTACGGGGGGCTCCTGGATGTCTCTTGCTCACCTTTGGAGAGGGCCTGGTGCATGGCCCTGACCTGTATGAAAGACTGAGGCACGTTCTTGTCTGGAAGCGGGAATGAGCTGCCTGGCGTCTGCCTTCCAGGAGGAACTCACAGACTCACTTTGCCTCTGGAGGAAGAAGCGGGTCTGCAGATTGACAAGGGCTCTGTCCTTATCTCAGTTGACAGCAGCATTTTTTCCCTGTCATCGCTAGCCAGCTGGGCACAGAGGCGTGAATTTATCACTTCAAGAGCCGAGGGAACGGAGCTCTAGGGCAGCAGGAACCAGCAACGGCTCTGCTGGCTGCACTTTGTGGACGCACACAAAGACACCATCTGGGAAACGAGCCCCACATCCACCTATGCCACGTGGCCCGGGGGAGGCTTTGCTCCGAGAATGTCCCCTTGCAGCAGGGAGTGACAGAATGCAGGCCCAGCTTGTCACAGTAGCAGAGATTTGCTTTTCTCAGGACCTCTTTTGGCCAGCGGAGCCCAGGTATTTATCCTTCCCTTTGAATTTGGAGTTTGATTGGGGTGGGGGACGGACTTGAAAGCTTTTGCAAGAAATGAAGAAAAGCGTTTCCCAGATCATTAACAGAGTAGATGGGTAGGCTTGGAAATGAAAACGCACAACTGAGAGTTCACCACTTGAAATTCAGCTCCTCTTCCGCTTGCCTGACAGGGGTCCTGGGCTGGATTCTCCCCAGCGTGTCGCCTGGTTTCATTGTTTAAACTTGTGCAAACGGTGGGTAAAATGCTACCAGATCAGACAAGTGTCAGTCATGACACCAAGCAGAGAGCAGCAGGGACTCAGTCCCGGCAAGCAGATAACCAGACCAGGAAGAGCCAGCGAAGGCTCTGTGAAGTCAGTGCCTCTTGCAAACCCTGATTCCTGAACGGTGAGAGGGACCAGCTGATTGTCAGAGGAGATTTTAAACACCAACTGTATGGCAATGGCTTGAGATTTCAAGCAGCTGTTTACTCTTTTGTGGAAAAAGCTTTTCCTTTTACCCTTATAAATAAACACAAGCACTGATAAAGAGATGAATTGTGAGCTGCCACATCACTCAGCATTTCTGGGGTTTAAAGTGAAGGGTAATAGTTATATCTTGGATACAGGAGTTCTCCGAACAAGTCTATCGGCTGGAGTCTAAGCCAGAGAAAACCGCTGTGGAGTTCTGAGCAGCTCTGAACAAACCTGCGCCATTACTGCGTAGCCTCAGAACCGAAAGGGTCTCCAGGTCAAGGGGTTCTGGGATATTGTTTGGCGCTTTCTTGTTGTTTTCTCTTACTGAGTCGCGCTGCAGCAATGTGTCCTGGGTGTCTAGTCAATGCGTTAGCGTCCAGGGCCAGAGGTGACTGTGCTTTGAACAGGACCTGGCTGAAACATCTGGGCTTGAGGGTTGTTTTATTGAGTTCATTGTTCACTGTTGGACTTGATGAGGCTTATGAGGGCAAAGTGGGCCGGGCTTTTCGAGACCTGTGCAGGACGCGGCCTGGAGGAAGGTGCAGGGTGGTTTTGGCCGAGGCAGGCAAATAGGCAGGGGCAATGAGATCAGAGATGAGAGCCGAAGGGCAGAGGGGTGAAGGGTATTGTAGGCAAAGACAAGGAGCTTGAATTTGATGCCCTGAAACGGGGGTGGAGGAGAGGGAGAGAGAGGGGGCAGTGGCCTGGGCAGAGCTACAGGCCAGCGTGACGATCTGGAATAGGCTGGAGTGGGGCAAGGCAGGGGTTGGGAGCCTGTGCCCAGATACCTTTGACAGTGTAGGATACCGTAGTGCTCAGACCCAGGGCGATAGGGTCCCTAGAAATACTCCGTTCAACTGAGGGGAGGCACTTGGAGGGCTGCTTCTCCTGCCACACAAGGAGCAGGATGAAGCTGGAGGCAGGGGCTGAGAACCCTCCATTCTGCACCGTTCCCCGCACACTTCCCATTCATCTGCATTACAAATGCCCAAGTATCGGCTTCAGAAATAAAGTCCATTTATTCAGATTATTTGGCTCATCAGCTATGAACCAAAGTACAGACAGCGAGGAATGGCTGCTTGGCTCTGCGAGCCATCCTCCGCCACTTCCCAGCCGCTCCCACCACACGGCTGCCCTGCCAAATCCTCCGTGCGTGAGCTCAGTCGGGTGCCGACAGGAGAACCCGACATGCGCCAGGAATGTCTCTATCAGGAGGAGATAACAAGAGCCCCGCCGCCCCCTGTGGGCACCCCTCATCCCCAGGCCATGGCCTCATTTCCCATGGGGTGTGCCTCGGAGTGACATTCACCCCATCGCAGGGTAACAAAATCTTCTGTCTGCCTGGTCCGTACCACCTGGTGTGGCCAGTTTCTAACGTTCAATCTAAGCTGCACGAAGTTCCTGACAGAATCCTTCACAGGATTCATCACTTGGGCTTCACTGCCCAAACAGGTGTGTTTTTACAGGGAGCATGTAACGTGCCAGTGAGATGCACCTCAGGTAGCTCTTACCTCAGTCTAGCTCGTGGGTGTCAGCCCAGGTGGGGGATAGCGGGCCTCACCGCCACTGGGATTTAGATCCACATGAAACCACCCCTGTCTTGGCAGTGACAACACAGCCCAAGTCCTTTGGCTTTCTCTCAGGTTCCAGCTCCCGGCACCGCGCCAGTGTCTGTGTGAGCAGGACAGTTTGCTCTCTGAGCTCGTTGGGTCCCAGCTACGCGCCTGTCTCATCCTGACAAGGACAGGACGTGGTGATGGAGCTCCGGAACCTGCCGCTTTTCTCCTCTCCTGGTTCTGATGGGGCAATGGCACATGAAAGCCCTGTCCACAGAGGTTTGGGTGCTGTGAAAAAATCCTTCATAGAAAGAGAAATCCAACAGTCGTTTCTTGACCCTTCCCCGAAGGAAGGATAATGGTATCTGGCAGCGTCTCCGCTCTCCAGAAGGAATGGAATAGCCCTGACAAGTCCCAGAAGAATGTGTTGTGCTATCTCATACCTTTTTAAGCTGTTAAGCTTTTAATTCGGCCGACTTTGTTATCGTGGATATTGTGTTCTCCAAATCAACGCAGCCCTCATCAGCCTTCATTAATACCACTGGGTTATTGCCTAAATCAACAGCACAGGAGCTGGCACTTTTTACTTTGATTCTGCTGTCATCTGGGACAGGCTGAGAGGAAAATAAATCTACTAATTCTTCCAATATCCTTCAGAATTGGTTTGGACCAGGGAGGACATCAGATGCCAATGTTCATAATTTGAAAGAAAGAGTTCTTCACTTGCAGATGGTTGGAGACCTTGATGACCCCCCAGGCTTTGACATCATTATCCCAGCCACAGAGCAGCTGCCAAGCAGCATAATGCTCAATGAAAGGAAAGATAGGTCCTTCATCCTGCCGCCTCTCGTCCTAAGAGGGGCCTTTCATCGTTCTTCACAACCCATTGTATTGGGAGCTGTGTAAAGCACAAATCAAAAATCAAGCAAGGCGCTTAAATACAATTAGTGACTTGTCTTTTTCAAACAAAAATTTGCATTTTCTCTTTGAAGGCATCCAACCTGTGGCTGACTCGCTCCCATAACATACTGCGGCTCCGGTCCTTGAGCACAGGGAGCCGGGGTTTGCGAGACATGCCTGTGTCAGCAGTGTGCAGACTTCACGGTGTAGTGTTCACTCATCCTGCACTCCTCTATTCCATGCCATTCCCTCCCTCCCAGCACAGGCCTGCGTTCCCAGAACAGAGACAGGAACCCAGACTCACAGCCAATAATGCACTTTGCACAATGACCATTCTGCTCAGAGTTCTGGGTGTGCAGGAAGTTCAGAGAAACGTCCCCATCACCTCTGCCCACTGGGAGACTCAACCACGTTCATGTGGCTTCCAGGACCCTAGACATTCATTGCACCCTCAGGTTTCTAGCAGGTACTTTTCTGCAGTTCAAGAGCGGTGCCACGGTTAGATAAAGTGCCTGGGTTTTGTGATTTGCCTGTCGGACGCGTATTTCTCTGCTGATCCCCATCACTAGCTTAGCCCTCCACAGCAGCAGCATGCCCCAGCAGCATCTGGGGAAGGCAGAAGGCTGGTGGGTTTGGCAGATATTGCATCCGTTTGGCTGCAGAGGAGTCTTGTGGCTCTTTCACAGTCACCATGGACAGTCCTTTTTGCCAGCGTTTCCCTGCTTTTGAAGGAGAGACTTTTCCATTGCTGCCAAAGGGTCAGAATGACATACCCTGGCCCAGGATCCCTGGACCTCAGGGCTTGGAGTCTCTGGCTGATAATAAGGGTCTGTTGCAATGGAGAGGTAAGGCTCCAAGCTGTCTGGACAGGAGCACTAAGGCTGTTTCCTTCCCACCATGTGAAGATCTATAACTGAATTGCCATGACAATGATTGTCAGCAGCTGTAACTCACCATTTCCCCAAGGGTGCCGCGTGCTAGTGTATGGAAGTGATATACAGCCCCTTCAGCTGAGCATGTAATTAACTGGCGTAATTAACTGCCATGCCAAAGCTGTGGCAGGACAAGGATAGATGGCCAAGTGAAATGCTTCCTGGGCACTCCCCTTCCGTCCCCGCCATTGAACGCACCGCCATAGCGTGGGATTCGCAGAGCTTCCCCTCGGAGTAGCTGGAACTCCCTCTTAGCAGAGCAGCCAGCACTGTACAAGGGTTAAGATGGACTAAAGCAGAGCATAGACCATGTGCTGGTTGGCGGCACAGATCACCCGATGTCAGTTACAAGCTATGTAAATTGCACACAGACATATGCCCAACACCTGCCTTTTAAGGATACAAAAGCCAACCTTCCAGATGGGTTAGGTCTCCGAATCCACCTGCAGCAGAGAGCTGGAGACTCCCCATAGGCAGTACCAGGGTGTCACGGTGTGACCAGGGCAGAATTCTTAGGACTTGTCTCTAGTCTTGTGTTCTCAGCACTGTCCCTGGTGAGCTGGCTGTAGCACAGTCCTTTACCATCTAAGGCGGAAGAAATGAGGTGGAGAAAAGCACGCCACGAAGCTGGGCTGCGGTGTATACAGGGAATATCTAGCCAGACACGGGGCTATGGCGCCGGGTCTATCTGCTAGAAGGAGAGAGCCCTGCAATTTGTGAGAAGAATATTGAGTTAGTGCCTTTCACACACACGTCTGGGAGAAGACTCCGTAAAAAGGGGACTTCACCTTTGCTGGTCACAGGTTTTGGTCCAGGCCTATGTTGCTCACAACCTGCTGCCACCCCGACGCTTATAACCAGTGCCCCTTGTGTGACACATCGCTTGGGTTTCTGCTGCCAACGCAACAGAGAGAGAGAGAGGGAGAGAGAGGGGTCTCCATGCAGCTATCAGCTCTGCTAGACAAGTGGCTTCTTACTGCTTAAAAGAAGGAGAGGGAGAACTAGGACAAAGGCATAGCACCGGCGCTCGCTCCTAGGGCTCCAGCTGAGACCAGGCCAGCTCCTTCTTTGGCAGGAGCTCTGGGTATTCCACTGAAGAGCTGCTGCCGAGTGAAGTCTCGTGCGCAGGGAATGAAAGCCCCAGCAGAGGAGAAGTTGCTGGCACTGAGTCTTGTATGAATGTAGGACGCTGCCAATTACAAAGCATGTTAGACCCTGGCTGCAGATCAAACGGACTTTGTTCCTGTGAGACTCACATGTCAGAGGAGACTTCGCACACATCCCTGAAAGCACAAGGAGTCCCTGCTCAGAGATAATGGCCAGGAAATGCTAGCTAGGCAGGCAGGAGCGCCCACGGAAGGTTTAGCAACAACAAACTCAATGGGAACTAATCTGCAAGCCGCACCAAACTCCCCCCCAAGTGGAGACAGCCCAGTTTCCAAGAAGCTGTCTGTCAAGGCTGCTTCCCCACTCTGAACTTTAGGGTACAAATGTGGGGGCCTGCATGAAAACTTCTAAGCTTAACTACCAGCTTAGATCTGGTCCGCTGCCACCATTCCCAAAGCTTATTCCCTTCCCTGGGAAGCCTTGAGAGACTCTCCACCAATTCCCTGGTGAATACAGATCCAAACCCCTTGGATCTTAAAACAAGGAGAAATTAACCATCCCCCCTCCTTCCTCCCACCAACTCCTGGTGGATCAAGATCCAACCCCCTTGGATCTAAAAACAAGGAAAAATCAATCAGGTTCTCAAAAAGAAGGCTTTTAATTAAAGAAAAAAGGTAAAAATCATCTCTGTAAAATCAGTATGGAAAATAACTTTACAGGGTAATCAAACTTAAAGAGCTCAGAGGACCCCCCTCTAGCCTCAGGTTCAAAGTACAGCAAACAGAGATAAACACTCTAGTAAAAGGTACATTTACAAGTTGAGAAAACAAAGTAAAACTAACACGCCTTGCCTGGCTATTTACTTACAAGTTTGAAATATGAGAGACTTGTTCAGAAAGATTTGGAGAGCCTGGATTGATGTCTGGTCTCTCTCAGTCCCAAGAGCGAACGAACTCCCAAACAAAGAGCACAAACAACAGCCTTCCCCCCCCCCCCCAAGATTTGAAAGTATCTTGTCCCCTTATTGGTCCTTTGGGTCAGATGCCAGCCAGGTTACCTGAGCTTCTTAACCCTTTACAGGGAAAAGGATTTTGGAGTCTCTGGCCAGGAGGGATTTTATAGTACTGTACACAGGACAGCTGTTACCCTTCCCTTTATAGTTATGACACTGTCCAGCACTGCAGCCCTGGGAGTGGACAGCGGAGCAGGGTCGTTCTGTCCCTAACGCCACTGAGGAGGATTCCAGAGAGGGGGAGTGTATCTATCCCTGGAGCTGCCTGGGAAATTCCATCCCTGCAGTGCATTGGACGAGATCTCCCCGGATGCTGTTTATACCTGGGGGCCAACTGTTGTGTCAGCTCAAACCCCGCCCCCCAAACCTGGCTGGTTGCTCCCTCAGTCAGGACTAATGTAGCACTGAAGTGTTGCCTGGGGCTTGTGCCCAGGGTGGGTTTTCAGGACCCTGCTGTGGGGTGAGCATCACATGTGGAGAGACCAGAGGACGAAATTGCTGCCTGACCCTGTCGGGCGAGTGGTGCAGTGGGAGGGGAGGGCAGCTCCGCATTTCCCAGGAAGGGCTGAGAACCTGGCAGCGTGGAGCCCTCGGTACTTTGCTCCCCAGTGTGACACTTTCCTTCCCACTCCGACATCTGTCATGCTAATGGAGCTGAGGCATCATCACACTCAATAACTTACAGAGCAACAGCTGCAGGTGAGGTGAGAAACAAGGATTTTTTTGGTGAGCACAACGGACATTTATAATGTAGACTTCCGAGAGCAGTAACAGTAATTAAGTATTGACTGAGAATGTCCTAAATGAGCCCTGGATGCACATTACATTCTGCTTAACTCAATAATTACTGTATATATTATCCCTTTCCTCACTCAGTCTTTATTAAGCTAAAAGGTCTGTAATTAGTTACTTAGTTTAAGTGCAAGATTTCAGTTAATTCATATTATGAAATATAATTGCTTATTAGAGATAATGTTGCATATTCCATCACACAAGCATAGCTTTGTAATATTTTAACCAAAATACAATAGTTTATGTCACAGTGAATGAGCAGAACATTTATTCCTCAGACACCAGAATGCAAACGCGTCCTCTACATAGTAAAAAAATAAAAAATAATCAAGCAATGGGGGCTCTCGGAATCTGGCTCCGTGTTATCGAAATCGAACGGTCTTGCTCACTCAGGGTAAATTCCGCCCATGCAAGGGAGCAGCACAAGACCCAAAGGCCACTTAAGGCCCAGTTTAGTCCTCAAAATAAGGCTTAAATAATGGTGCGTTGACCTTTGGTTGGCCTTCTGCATGGGGCGAATTTCCCCTTCTCTCAATAGCAAGGTAGATAATTCCACAGGGACGTGCAGCCACCTTCCTTCCAAGGCTGAAGAGAGCCCCATTCAATGATAAGGGAACAGGGTACCGTTCCCTCTTAGCCCCACTCTCTGCCCTCTCCTTTCTTCATAGTGGGGTAAACCGTGGGGAAGGCTGATAAACATTACAGCCAAAACCAGAGTGAAGAGCAGCGCGGAAAGCCCACTGCAGTTGTTTAGCATCTGTTGAAGGAAAATCATCCAGGAAATGAAGCCAGTTTGACTCCACTCCTCAGACTGAACGTTCGCTCAGGTGGCCTTCACCCCGATGCAAAAGGGCCAGCACTTTAGTCCCAGAACAGCCCCACAAGACACAGGAACCACGCAAGTACTACTAGGACTGAAGGGGCGTACGTGGTGCATAGCCCTTATAACTGACACTTCTGCGCCCAAGGTCTCCGGACAGGACCAGTGTTGCCAACCCTGTGATACTTTCATGAGTCCTGCAATTTTGCAGCATTTGTGGTGGTGGGTGTGGGGGTGTTGCTGGTTTTGGGGGTTTCTCGTTTCTCACGATCTCATGAGAAGTTCCTGGTGTCTCAGGGTTCCTGCAGTTCTGGCTTCAGCCACTAGCTGATGCGCCTGGGGCAGAGCCAAAGACCAGTGCATGGGGGAGAAGCAGCAGCAGCTCCCTTACCCCTGGGCACTTTACATGGAGCAGGGGCAGTGTCCAGGGCAGGGATGAGCAAGGGCAGTGCCCTGAGAAAGAGCATCTGAAATTCCCTGAGTAGGGATCACGGAGATGTATGGGAAGGGTCTTTCCCACCCGTCACAGGGAAAGGGAGGCGGTTGCCCAGGTGTGGATGTTTGTACACTTCAGACTGAGTTCTCTGGAACATGCACATACACCCACAGGACACACACACACGGATGTGTACACACCCAGCGATGACATACGCACAAAGGGGCGATTTCTGCCAAGAGCCCAAAATCAGAACAAAAAGCCCCTAAACAAACATGCTGTATAAACCCCACCTCTCCGGTTGTTTTGGGGTCTGCCTCATGATTTCTGAGCAGGCAGAGATGGCAATATTATAACGATGGCCTTGCATTAGCCTGGCACCCACCTTTTGTGGGAACTCAGTTTGATCCGCAGCAGAACTTGGGAAATGTTTGTCATAAACAGTCAGAAGAAGGTGAAACGGCCAATTTCCATGGCTTGTGTCACCCCTCCCGGCTCTAGTAGCATTCAAGGAAAAGTAATTTACATAGAGCCCTGTTCTTCGCATAATGAGACTTGTTGGTAAATCTCACCTGAACGGATGCCGGAAATTTTATATTCATTTCATGTTTGTTCACAGCACAGAGTGTGATTGATTTAGCTAAAAGGGGCTGCAGTTCCTGCGCTCACGACCCCCACGCTACAATCCCCGGGGTAGCACTAGGCCCTGGAAGTATATAAAATGTATTTAGCTGATGATTTAGGCGCCGATTCAATTTAATTTAGACTTTAGAAGATTTTAGTTTAGGACTTAATATTTTATTTATGAAGGTATGTAAACACAGCACATCACCTCAGCAGCTGCCGCCAGTTTACTGAGACTCTGGTTAAGACAGGACAATCTGTCTAGCTGTAGAATGTCAATTCGGTGGCACTATTACACAAATGCAAAATTGCTGTGACATTAGGAAACAACAACAGCCACACTAGACACTTAGAGAAATACTCTGTAAACAGCACAATAAACTATTGACTATGCGGCACTTGGCGCAGAAGTAAAATGACAAAGTTTTTATCTGTAAAAAGCCATTTACATGGTGTTGAGGCAGCGGATGATTCTTATCCTCCAGATAAAGAATTTCAAAGCTTTGCTGGTGCAGAAAAAAAACATATTTATTGTACAATTGAGGAGGAGAGAAACCAACGGCTCCTCCTGACCATGACTGGCATTTTACTGCCACGGGTGAAAACGTATTTCCTTTTGCACCCCCCTCCATCTTGAACAAAGCAAGAATTCAGCTTCCAGAGGAGACGTGTGTTTAAAGAAATTGTGTATTTGCCCAATTAGCCATTTATTAGGGATTCTGTGTACATATTGGGGGGAGGGGGAATTAATAGTCACAACCTACCCTTCATTCAAACTAGCAATCTGTTCCGGGCCCAGTTTTATGAGTCATTAATTCCTAATAACTAGAAAGTTGTGTGATGGGCTTTGGATATGAATAGTTTACTGTATCAGAAACAATTCATGATCTAAATTACCAACTATAAATCAATTTCTGAAATGTTGACATATCTCTAATAATGATAAATGCAGAATTTATGGCCTGTGCCAAAGTTCACATCAAGTGATTTGATTTATGAGCAGCCTGAGCTTGAGTGAGGACGTTACCATTGCACACAGCACCTTCCCCCCGGACTCGGGACCAGCCCAGTGCCTGAGAGGGTGTCTGCTAGCCCCATCTCCCTCCTGTGCCCAGGGACTGGAGGCTCCCCCAGCTCAGGGGTGGCTGACTCTGGCAGACAGCTCTGAGGATCTAACAGCTTTGTCAGTTCATTTACCCCATCACAAAGGACTAGACAGATGTATGGGGAGGGTGTCACTTCCAGCCCAGTGAAAGATGCTCACCTATGTCTCAAAATGCCCAGTCCTCAACTCACCATCCTTCCTGTTTCTTTGGATTCTCCTGGCGCTGAAGAAGGCCTGAATTCTTCCCTCGGCTCACCTCCAGTCCCGGACCCTGGGTGCAAGGCTGGGCACAGAGCCCTGTGGGGAGGCAGGGCATAGGGCTGGTGTGATTGGAGCGATAGCAGCATGTTGGGTGCACCATGGAATCCAGAACTGAGACAGGCCCCACCCTCCCGAGCTCCCAGCCTACAAGCCAGAGGCTGAGGTGGCAGGGCAGACTGGGAAACCCAGGGGAAGGGAGAACTTGGGGGAGAAGGTGGCAGGCACAGGCAAGGAAGGGAAGAGTGAGAGTCCCTGAGAGATGAACATGACCTGGCCCAGTTGCAGGGATGGAGACAAATTCCAGCTGCTATTTTTGCATTAGTCCCATGATAGCCCCGTCTCTCCTGGGCCCAAGACACTTAGTGGGTGTTTTAAACCACAGCCAGAATGCCAAGCTGCTCCCCACACCCGCATCTGGGATCCTGTTGGCTCGTCAGTGAGAAGAGAAGAGTTCCTCTCCCCAGGCTCTCTGCACCTGTACTGGGTCTCCAAATACCTCCGCTGGCTGCCGGCGGGCGGTGATTGCCTGTCAGCTTCAACATGGGGAAAGGGTCCTTACCCAGCCTACCTCTGATGCTCATTTCCACACTGAATTTCAGGATCAGCGCTCTGTGTTACAGCAGCCCTAGAGCCCCAGGGAAAAGCAACCCCCCCCCCCCCCCCCCCCGACGAGCTAGTGTCCAGTCAGCCCAGGCAGTCCATGGGCATGCTTGTCCCCTTTCGTAGAGGCACAGCGAGATGAAGTGATCTGCCCAAGAGCACCTGGGGTGGAGCTGGGACTGGTCCCAGGCACGTACCTCAGCCCCACAGCCAGCCACCCCACCCCGCTCCGGATTCATATTGCTGCTGGCTGCAGTGTAACAGTTCGAATGGCTGCCTAGCGCCTACTCCCAGTGGTAGCCACAGTTTGGACCAAACATTGCCCAGTGAATGGCTGCAATGTGACCCTGGTGCTCGGGCAGACCGAGCCAAGAAGTAAAGCAGGTATTTGGGCGAAATAAAGCAAGACCCCTGTGTAGCTATGCGGTGCTCCAGGGCACCCCTCTCCCTGGTGCAGCCACATGTGCTCACAAAGATTTGTCAGTGAGGCCGTCTGTGCCGCCAGCCCGCATGACTTCATTTGATTTCAATTTAGTACTAGAATTAAGCTGACACACAACTGTGCGTGAAGGGAAAATTTACTGTATCAATTTCGTCACTGCAAAATAGGGACTTCACTATCTGACCACTCATGTTTCAGGGTCCAAATCAATTTATTACCCAGCTCAGCTCCTGGCACAGGGAGAAGCTCTTACATTTCATTATTAAATTGAAAACAATATTTGTTTGAAACAAACAATAAGTGATAAATAAACTCAGCGCCTATCACTCCTCCTCCACCCCAGCCTCGTCTTCCAGCGTTTCTTCCTGATCAGCCAGTGCTCTGTGAGTGTGACTCGCATCAGTCATTACAGGCCTTTCATTACGGCAAAGCGACATCCCAGTTTCAGACTGAATTATAAATTACAGATGAAATCTTCCTCCCTCTTTGAGCCTGACATTTTGTATCTCCCTGGCCCTTTCTGCTACTGGATGATCTCACAGGAGATGTCACGGTTACGCCTCATGGCTCGGCCTGTGCTGTACCGAGTGACTTGTGAGCAGAGCGAGCCCGGAGAGACCAGCCCACTTCCCTGCCCGCTGCCACATTGCTTTGATCTCTCCAGATCATTTGGAAAATGGAAGATGGAAGCTATGATGCCACAGCAACAGAAAGACTCGGGTTTCTGCCCTGGGCCTTTCCTGCAGCAGCATCGCCCATAAAGGGGTCCCATCATGGTCGCCCACAACGGATATTCTCAGGGACCCAGGGCAGCACTATGTCTAGTGCCTCTTCATCCTTCCATAAAGCGAATCCACATACAAGTGGGGTCAAAGTTTCACCTCCTTAAAGCAGAAAGATAAAGGTGTGGAATGAGGGGGGTTCTCAGTGGTTTGTCCCCTTTAGGTCCCGGCTCCTATCCCCACTGCCCTTGTCCAAAGGGGACACCTGGGATCCTTTAGCAGGAAGAGACAGCGGCATGGCAGTGTTTAGCAACATTTCCCCACCAGGCACAAGCTAAGAGTGAAATCTGAGGCCTAATCCGTGGCAGCTGTGCCCATGCTGCCATGTGTCATGTGCCCCGCGCTGCACAGACAGGGGAACCTCTGCAGAGGTTCTAGCGAAGGAACGAGAACACTTCCCAATTACCTTTAAAAAGCAGCAGAAATTCCATCTTTGCACAGAGAGGTTTCCCATAGGCCCATGTTGTGACTCAAATTCGTATCTAAGGGTCAACGCTTACAAGTAGCCCTCTGGGACAGCAGCCACTCCAGTTCCCTGGCATAACGGCACTGGCACCTCAGGAGATAGGTTGCTAGTTATACCTGGCCTGTGCCAGCTGATAGTGGGGAGCCAAGTTGCGGTGTTCCCCAGAATCCCCAGCCCTGGTGTGCCAGGCGCTGTATAAACATGTAATGGAGAGACAGCCCCTGCCCCGGGGAGCTTACAGTCAGCTAGTGGCTTAAGTTGAAGTCAGAAAAGCCTCTGACATCAAATCACTTTTGCTTTTGGCCTGGTCCCATGGGAATAAAGTCTATTATCCTTCCGAGGAGGAAAACGCTACAACACCCTATTGGAAGTGACCCGCTGTGCAAGGGGGCCAGAGTTAATCGGCCACTCCAGCTAATTGGCTGCATCTCCCAGAGACTGTTCACCTCCAGGAAAAGGGTTACAATGAGAGGCAACCTTATCAAGGCTGTGAAAGTCAATGCTGACCTCCCTTCAGCCATGTGTCTGAGCCCCCCGCCCCGCTCTGGGGTTCCTGTTCTCCCATCCCCCACAGTAACGGTCAGGACGGCTGGAGGAGAACAGGGAGTTTTAAAGTGGTTAGAGATGCGCAGAGCCCTCATCAGTGGTGTTTCTTTGCTCTCCTAGCAGCCTGAGAACAAAGCTGACATTGATTTATTGTTCTCCGATACTGCAATGATCACCTGCCATTTTGTTTTGACAAGGGCCATGGAAACACATATTTCTGTCAGTCGCTTCATGAACATTGGAAGAGCTCCTGCTGCAGACACAGGCGTTTTTGCCCTTGGCCTTTCAGTTTTTTAAAGTGAGGTAAATAGGCACCATGTCTATGTCAAACCCTTCTCGTTTATGCTGTTGTCCCCTATACATTATTCATTTGAATGCAGGGAGGTGCACACAATGGGGAGGGAGTAGCAACAGGAGTTACTCTTGTTCCTTTGAAAGCTATTTTCAAAGGTGACCTTTCCAGAAGAATAAAGAAATCCTTGGCAATATAGCCCTGAAATCCAGCTGGGCAGCCTCACTGATTAAATATTAAAGGTGCCACAAGAAGGGAGGGCAGGAAGCAAGGATTAGGAATCAACTTGTTCGCTTCTGTAGTCAGATGTGGAGCAAGATGATCAACATTTACTTATGTCCCGGGGCCCGTGTGTCTGGGGGAATCACAGGTTGGGTGTGCCAGACACAACGGGCTCAAGGCTGCTCAAGGAGGAGTAGATGCAGAGAGGGAAATTCCGCATGTGCAGAGACCAGCACGAGGCCTAGGCACCATGTAGACCTGACTTTGAAGATTTAAGGCCTACACCGAACTATTGATAGGCACTGGCATGTGGAGGAATTCCATCCACGCTTGGGATGCACAAAGGTATGCTGTGTATCCGTGGGGCTAGGCAGAGATATGGGACCATAAGAGCTGCCAGGAAACTCAGAGATTACATGGAAAGACCCCTCGTGACTGTCCCTGGCTTCCTAAAGCAGGGCCTGTGGCTGTAGGTCGCTCTTGGGGGGTTAGAGAGCTGTGCTAACAAGGACCGTTACTGCTCCGGAGTCACAGGACCTCAGCCCCCTTATTACAGTGGATATAGATATAAAGGGCCAAACTGCCTTCAGCTATCCCCGTTCAGCCCCACTTGGCCCTGTGCGTGTCTCGCCGACAGCTATGGCGTGGAGCTTGCCGGATTTCCTCCCCACCACTGGGTCAGAATTTCCTGCTTTCCAGAACCACTTTGTAACACAAGGACAATGGTTGGTGCTGCTGATCACCTTGATTCCTTTCTCCTCTGTCAGTCTGACTGGGCTATTTCTTGAGTGCCCGTCGTCATCAGATCTGCCCCTTCCTCCCGCTGCTGCTTGAATGTCTCTTCTAAAAAAGTCTGAGCCAAGGGAAGGACTTTTTAGCTGAATGAGAATACAGAGCTGGCCTAGACTTCACTCCATGGTTTAGAAAGTGTAGAATCAAAGTTCTAAAGTCAGAAGTGTGGAACTACTTAACCCAAGCCAGGGCCATGACAGCTCCCCAGCCAGCCACAGAAACATTCATTAATTCTAAAGCAAGTAATTAGTGGCTATAACATATGACCAATACAATTACATTGAGCTTTCCCCCACCCCAGAGTACTGGTGTTCTATCGTCCCATAATTAGATGACAAAACTGACAGGCAGCTACAAAGAAACAGCCCTTCCCCACACTCATCTAACTTTGCAGACACCCCAAGTGTTCTGCACCAATAACTACTAATCAGGTTATTTCTCTGAGTATTAAAAAAAGTTTCACAGATAATTTATGCTTAATAGCACAGGGCCCTGTACTGGCGAACAGCCAAATGGCTACAGATGCGGAAGATTCTTGGCTGAAATGGTATTTAAGTTTGTGTCACAACTGACAAAAGCAGAGACACCCAGAAAGTGCCACTCCAGCTCCTGCAGTGGGCATCATGCCCTTGTCTCTGCACCTGGCCACACTGCACTATGTGAATGCCATGCCTTCGTTAACATCAACCAGCATCTAGCCAGTGCATTCAGGAGGGATAGGCCCTGGAAGTTTGTCCTGATTTTGACATTGGTTTGTCCATCCAGTTTTGGGATGAATTATTTGACCTTTCCCTCTTCTTTGAGGTGGCACTGCTACACTTGTGAGTTTGCACATTTCAGTGATGCTCTGGGACCCCTTGTCAAAGCCAGAGGCAGGGAGGAGGTGGAGAATATTTATTATCTATATTATATATTATATATTACATTGCTTAGATGCACATAGTGGTCCTGATTCTCCTCTCACTCACCCCACCATCACACTGGTGCAGCTTATTAAAACCAGGGCCTTTATGACAGAATCTGGCCCCGTGTACTCAGTGAAAGCCAAGCAAGACAGATTGGTGTGTAAGAATTAGCATGAAAGAAGCCTGTGGCTGGTTCGCTTTTCGCCTTACAAGCCTCGTGTCATTCTCTGAACTTGCCAAGTCCCCAAAGCAACAAACTCGCGCTTCATGACTCCAGATGACTTCAGGAAACTTCATTCATCCTATGCTGTGGCTCTTGGAAAAACATCTGTCACATGAAAGCCACTTTAATACAAATTAATTATGCCACCATTATGCTGGCGGTTTGGGTTTTGTTTTGTTTTTCTCCAATCACCCAGTTAATTGCCATGCTTTCAAAGACAGAAATGTGTGTTTTATAATGCTTCATTGAAGTGATTTACCACAAGTGGAAGGACTGACAGCAAGAACCTGGAGCCCTCTATTTATCCCGAGAACCCATTCAGCACAGGGGAAAATAATGCAAGCTCCCTCTCCCTCTCTCTCTCTCTGTTTCTCTTTCTCTCTCTCTCACTCACACACACACACACACACACACTGCCCAGCCAGTGTACCTCTCTCTAGGCAGGGACCTCTCCTGGCAGCTCTGGGTCCCATTCAGTCCTTGGCCTCTCAGCTGAGTCAGCCACAACAGCGCCGGTTATTGCAGCTGAGATGGGAGGTTTTGTGCTATCAGTCGTACGCTGGGAACTGGATCAATTGAACTATCACATTTCATACACGCCACCAAGCAGTCCAAAGGCAATGACGAGTCACTGCGGCTGAGCTGGGCCCGGTAGGATTGTATCATCAGTCTTCACACTTCACCCATTTGAAAATTCAATCTGCATCTCCAGCCTGCCACACCAGAGAGCCCCAAACCCCGGTTCCACGCTGCAGAACTGAAACCTAGTACACTGGGCCTTGGCCCTGAGATCATGAGTCAGCAGACAGCAGCTGTTTACCCCACACCTTCTCTCCTGAGCCAGTCAGCCCCCAGAACAACTGCATTTTCATCAAGTAGATGGGGCTGAATCAGACTGAGTAACTCCAAATGCATTAGACCTTCGCATCTTGAATAAAATGTATCTCCGTGTAAAAAGGGTGCAAATATTTTACATATCAAGATTCACTCTGCAACAAGCAGGTCTCAACATAAGATATTGAAAAATGTGTTTTAAAAGCTCCAGTTGCAGGTAATTGGAGCTAATTTAAATATCTGGGGGAATTAGATATTTTAATTTTAAATGACTTGTTGGGCAGATTCTTGGGTGGGGTCAATCAACATAGTTGCATGAAAGTCAATGGAGTTACACCGATTTACACCAGCTGAGAATCTGGCCCTGTCTGTCTGCCTGACTGTCCCCCTGCGTTAGCTACTACTGAAGCACCCCTCACTGTTGCATCAAGGCACCGTTATTCTATTGTATCTTTCCAGTGGCTTCCATGGTGCTTGCTCCAGATTTACAGCAGTGTAACTGAGCAGCATCTGTCTCCAGGGGCTGAATCTAGTAGAGGCTGGCAAAGCATCTGACATCAGAGACGTTCACGTTTTCTTTTTTCATTCCCCTCAGCCTGGAAGAGCGGAGAACGAAATTACACATTTGTTAAAGAGAAACAAAAATCAGCCATGAAAACTAGTAATGAACTCCGTCAGGCTTCAGTCCCGTACAATGTCAAATGGCCGAGCTTTCAAAGCCAGTCTCAGTATTAAACATTTGCTACAGGCTTTCATATGCCCATAGTCACTTGTCATCGTCAGTTAGCATATCACCCGGCAGCGATGTGACGCCAGCTCGGGAACCTAGCCCGGCCCACTCGAAGGGGTTAAAGCCCAGTCGCCTCTTTAGTGCCACGGCTGCTGTTTGTACAGGCCCTGGGAAGTGAAGTGCATTACTAGGAACACAGTCAATATTTTCCGGCTGTTAACAAACTCTCGGAGCTCAGGTGAACAGTTCTTTCTATTCTCTTTACTGAGTTTTACTCCAATATTAAACAGTGGGAGGAATTGCCCAGGAGCCACAATCGATTCCAGAGTAACAATCTTTACCAAAGCACGGACATTTAATTCAACTCCAGGAGCTGGGTTCCCGTTCCCGAGCTGAGCCTGCTATTCTGCTGGTGGACAGCCTGAGGAGCTAATCCCTCCGAACGTTCTGCACAGGTGGGTGCACAGGAGGTTCTCCAACGGTTACCTGCCTATTCCACTAGAAAACAAGCAAATGCAAACAGGGAACAAACCGAGCAGGATTTTATGAGCCATCTCCCGTCACTGTCAGATCTTCACAGCAAAATGCACCAATCCACTAATGCACAAGAGCATCACAGAGCCCAGCGGGAGCACATGTGGATAATCTGCCTCCTATTATCCCTAACAGATTGAGATTGGGGTAAATGCTGAAGTATGAGGTGTTATGCCTTCCAAACCTGTGTCAGCCCTAACTTGCTATCCACATACACGTTCGCTCCCTCTCCGAATCGCAAAGTTCTTGCTTCAAGGATGTGCCATCAGGCTCTTTCCAGCTTCTCAGACTCCATAGACGTAGCACCCAGTTCACCACCACCTCTTGAAAGCTGTACGGCCGTGAAAGCCGGCCTCAAGCTGAAGTGGTGAACGAGATCCAGAGGGAAGAGGAGCAGTAACTGGAATCGGTGCCACGGGAGGCAGACAAAATCTCCTGGGATGACCATGAGCGCGCCAGTCTGGTGGTGTTTGGCTTCCAGATGTTCACATCTCCTTCACCTGTTCAGGGCTGATGTTGCTCTCTGCATGTTTGGTGCAGTCTTGTTATAATGATGTCATCCATCTGTATTTTCTTAGACTCTACCTGGTAAAAATGCCCCAGAGTCTGTAATTTGTCACTATAACAGAATCCTAGAGAACAGCTAAATAAACTACTAATATTGACCAAACAAACAAACAAAAACCCAATAATGATTCTATTGATCCGAGATCTGAAGCTGATGGATGACCTGTAAACAATGGAGCCGAATTATCCATGAATTGATATTGATTTCCAAAATCAAAATGTAAATTTTGACTCACAGTTAAAGTAGCTGGAAAAGTTTTTTCCCTTTGGAAACATTTCTCTCTCCCATTACTTTTCTACATAATATTTATAATCCTTAGCCAAGAGCGTCTCCAGTCACAGTCCTTCTGACTCTAGCTAGGGCTGCGAGAGCCTGTTAAACCTATGCAGGAGCCGGGTTTCTGAAGCCCCCAAGATCTGAGAGTCTCTCAGGGAGATTCATTAAAATCAACTGAGAATATAAACGTAACAAAAGCACCAATGCCAAGGCAGGAGCATCCTGGAGAGATCTGCAGCCCAGTCAGCAGTAATGTCCAGTCTGGGTTCTCAGCCTTCGGATCACTCCACCTCCAGGATCAGGACCACCCTCCCTTTCTTTATGGGTCTATAGGAAAGGAGTCCTGAACCCTTGTTCTATGGTTACAGGGGCTCGTGATGTGGAACTACTGCTGCAAGGGACCTGGGTAGAAGAGTCACCAAGGCCCTCTGCTGAGAGGAGAGAGAAGATCTGTATTTAATAAGGCTCTGGTACTGCACCCACTCCCACCAGCTCTGAACTTGGCTCGGTGTCTCAAAATGAGTGCAGTGTGGAACTGTGAACCCTAAACCTATTGCACTCCTCCCCTGAGCTGGTCCATATCATCACAGAACACCTATGGTGACTTTCCGAACAACACCTAGTTTTCAGCACTTCTCCCATCCCATGTCACTAGTCCTACTTCTGTCAAGCCAGGATGATAATACTGAGCATACAGCAGAGATGTTCATGCAGACAGTGGGCTAGGTCCTGCCAACACCAGGCAATTTCAGATGAATTAGTAATAAGCATGTAATCAGACACACAGTATAGCGCCTTAAGGTCCAACATACAAGAGGCCTGGCCTGCCAACGAGAGAGAGGAGAGCCTGGGAAAGGTGACCTACATGGCAGCCACTGCTGAAAATCTATGCCATTCTCCGTCTCCAGTAGCTGCTGCGCCTTGCTGCTTCCCTGGCCTTTTATCATTATCTAACCCATGACAAACCTATTATGATTCCAAAGATTGGAATAACTGCAGTGCCTGGGAGATGCCCAGCGCCGCTGCAGTGTTTTGCACAAGGCAGCAATAAATTACTGACGGTCACATATGATTTATCACTAGCTGGGGTTCCAGACAGTGGTAGCGTTTCACCAGAGAAATGGCCCATGAGCGCTGGAGCCCGTGCACCGGTTTGTGTCTCATCACATCGATTGGTTATTTTGTTGGGACTGGAAACAGCCCCCAGTTAGGGTGATGGTTGAATGGTAGAAGTGACACCCTGGGCCACGTGATGTTGTTCTGCAGTTGTGCAGATTTACTCTGGCAGTCCAAAAGGTGCCACGTGCCAGGAGTGAGATTCTCAGACAAACCTAATGCAGTTTCCGCCTGGAGACGGAACTGCTCTGCCAGAGGCCCCTGTGTGCTGCCCCGTCCTGGGCATTACAGCAGCAGGCGTCCAATGGAGAGAACGAAACAGCCCCAGGGTTTGCTAAAGGCAAAGGCTGCCGGTTTCAGAGGTTCCCAGGAGCGCTTTACACCCCAGAGTAGAAAGCTATTCCCTGGCCAGCAGCCCTCCAGCAGGTGGATCGGGACAGGGGTTGAGAGGCTCCGGGTGAGTCCCTTCCCCTCACAGGATGATGCTTACCTGCCTCCCAGAGATTCGGTCACTCCCGGCCTGGCAGGAGCACTCCCAGGCAGAGCGTCGCCTGTCTCCACGTTCCCTGGGGCCTCACTCAGGGTACGCCCCCAGGGACTTCCCTGAGAAGCCTCCTGCATGAAATGCCCCTGATAGCACCCCAGCCCCAGGTCATTACAGCTCAGCATGTGCATCATCTCACTGCCATCACAAAGTGCTTTGCATTTTATTCCCTCGGCCACGCTCTCCTGCCGGCCTGCCCCTGCCCGCTCCGAAATCAGGGCCGTTTGGTCATTGCCTTCGGTGGGAAGACCCTTACCTGCCAGTGTGCACACGCATGCATGTGTGTGTACAGTAGGGTGACCAGATGTCCCGATTTTATAGGGACAGTTCCAATTTTTGGGTCTTATATAGGCTCCTATTACCCCCCACCCCTTGTCCCGATTTTTCACACTTGCTGTCTGGTCGCCCTAGTGTACATGTGTGTCACCGCACTTCCCCACCTGCGTGTTGCATCACTGTGGGCATGGGATGAGATTTGGCTGTGACCCTTCTGCTGGGTTCTGCATGACCAATGTTAATCACAGAGTATGTCCGCAGGGGATGTCCAGCACCTGTTCCTGTTAGTGAAGTGGGGGGACGATATGACGTGTATGGTGGCATGTGGCAGCCTGGCAGCCCCTGCCCTCGCAGCCAGCAGGGGCACTTCCCCCCACCCCAGCCCCCCTGCAGCAGCAAAGCCCTCACTCCGAGTGCCGCTGTTCTTGTCACCTTGTGTCCTGAGCGCACATGCCGAGCCCCAGCTCATGCTCCCAGTCCTCCGCTCAAGCCTGGGTTCCATGTGACTATGAATGGGGTGGTCTCCTGCTTATCCACCCATTAGCCAGCTCCCAGAGATTAGCCACAGGCTTTTTATCCCTCTGTTGGGTCTCAAGGTTGCTCCAGCCCTGGGGTGTGATTAGGCTGCAGCTTTGGAGTTAGAGCAGAGCACCGCGGACGTCGTCTACTCCAGCCCCCTGTGCTGTGGCAGGACCAAGTAAACTAAGAACATCCCTGACAGGGGTTTGTCCAACCTGTTCTTAAAAACTGCCAGTGACGGGGACTCCACAACCTCCCTCGAGAGCCTGGTCCAGAGCTGAACTACCCTGAGAGTTAGAAAGTTCTCCTAATCTCTAACCTAAATCTGCCTTGCTGCAGATTAAGCCCATCACTTCTTGTCCTACCTTCAGTGGCCCTGGAGAACAACTGATCCCTGTCCTCTTTGTAACAGCCCTTAACATATTTGAAGCCTGTTATCATGTCCCCCACCACTTCAGTCTTCTTTTCTCCAGACTAAACATCACCAATTTTGTAACCTTTCCTCACAGGTCAGATTTTCTAAACCTTTTATCACTTTTGTTGCTCTCCTCTGGACTTTCTCCAATTTGTCCACATCTTTCCTAAAGTGCAGCGCCCAGAACTGGACCCAGCACTCCAGCTGAGGCCTCATGTAGAGCAAGACAATTATCTCCGGTGTCTGACATACAACACGTCTGTTAATACACCCCTGAATTATAATAGCCTTTTTTGCAACTGCATCAGTCTGTGATCCTTTTGCTGCAGTACCACTGCCTAGCCAGTTGTTCCCCATTTTGTATTTGTTCATTTGATTTTTCTTCCCTAAGTGAAGTACTTTGCACTTGTCTTAATTGAATTTCATTTTGTTGATTTCAGACCAATTCTCAAATTTATCGAGGTCCTTTTGACTTCTAATCCTGTCCTCCAGAGCGCTTGCAGCCCCTCCCAGGTTGGTGTCATCCGCAAATGTTATAAGCATCCTCTCCACTCCATGAGCCACATAATTAATGAAAATATCGAATAATGCTGGACGCAGGACAGAGCCTGTGGGACCCCACTAGATACATCACCCCAGTTTGACAGCAAACCATTGACAGCTACTCTTGGCGTAGGGTCTTTCAACCAGTTATACACCCACCTTATAGTATTTCCACACGTCCCTAGATCGGCTGCCCCAAGTATGCGATGACTAACCCAGCATTGCTTCCAGCAAAGCCCCTACAGCACCCGGAGCCGGTGCTGGCAGATCCTGCACTCTCCTCCCAGCCTAGGACCTACCGGGGCACTTCATAACAATAGAGCTCAGCACAGCCACATTCCTGGGTCAGCAGAGACATGGGCAATGGAAAAGCAAGGAGGCAGTGGGTCAGGATTGAGGGGCATTGGCAGAGCTGTGGGAAGAGAGTGACCCCAGGACTGGAATAGCAGGGGCAGGGGAGGCAAAGGGGGGGCTGTTGTACAGAGGCCTGTATTTAAGTTTTCCAAGGTAGCAGCAGCTCAACTCAGCCTGTTACATACACCTGTTTATAAAGTCACCAAAACGTGGAGCCAGACTAGGACAAACCGGATTGTTTAGGTTAAAGACGTAGGCTCAGGGGGTCTGCAGGCTCCTGGGGAAGCCACAGTCTGGCATGACAAGGAGCTGAGCAGGTCAGTCTGGCAAGGTGAGGGGATGTTTACAGTTGCAGTCACTGCAATGTGTTATGATTGATTGGTTCATGTTATGGGGTGCAGCTGCCCCTCTTGTTAGCCATAGGTTATCGGGGGGGTCACTCAATGGGAGTGGGGGGACTGAAAGCAGCAAGCTTTATCTCACAGCTGCCACCTCCCACCATCTCGTGAGACCCCCAGGTCCACCATGACCCCGCTGGGCCGTCAGCATCCTGACCAGAGCAGGCCAAAGAGCGCGAACCCATTACATCACCCCTGCCTCCAGCGGCCTTGACTGAACCCCGGTCACCTGGGATGTGAGAGGTGGGTTCCTGCTCTCACGCCTCCCTCGTGTGTCTTTTTCCTTCCCCACCTGATTTCTTCCCTTTCCTGTCTCTCTCTTTTGGCCTCTGTGTAATAAAAGTCTGGCTTAGCCGGCCAAGACTATATTTTGCAACAGTGCTGTGAGCCTGGGACCAGAGAGGCAGCTAAAAGCAATGTCCTATGCAGCCCAATGCCAGCCCAAGCTTGCCAGGTCCTGGAGCAGCTGATTAGACCATGTGCTGGACCTGCATTTCTCCGGCAGTGAGAGTCAGCACCAGAGACAGATGCTGCATTTTCTCTTCTTTTCTCTCCCATTTTGTGTGTGTTTGTCTCGTTTGTCTTCAGGGAAACAGGATCAGACTGTAACAGCAGCAACAGCTCCAGACCACCTCAACCAAGCTTTTCACTCATCCCACTTGTAGGTGGACAAGTATTACTGTGCCACCTACAACAGTCAGGCAGGGGATACTTCCTTTTAAAAACCCACTCCCACCAAAGGGCCTAAGGGATATTGCTACAACGAAAACCTTGCTTAGTCCTTTACAATTCAAAGGCTTGGACTGTTTTTCCTTCTTTTTCTGTATCTCCAATAAGAGGTTAAAGAGTTTTTGTGCTGGTTGTTGTAATGGGAGTCGCCAGTGATAACATGGCATGAAACCCCGGCCCACGCAGCCCCATTCAGTGTCGGAACAGAGAACAAGGGTTTTATTAACCTTCCATCCCTTGCTGGGCCTGAGACACCCTCCTTGCAACACAAGAGGGTTACAGGTCAGGACTGAGGGGCATCAGCAGATGGCTGGAGAGAGCCCAGGCTGGAATACCAGTGGGCTGTGGGTGGGGCTATTATGGTGCATCGACAGAGCAGGAGGGGTAGTGGCAGGGCAGGGGGGCACCCCCCAGGACTGGGACAGTAGCAAGACCTGCCAGTCAGGAGTCAAGGGCATTGGGATAGGAATGGTTGCAAGATACCTGCCTGCCCCAAATCAGGCAGGAAAAATAATTACCAGCAACTTTTCTGAAATCAGTAAATACCTGGAAATGTGAGCCCTTTGAATTATTAATGGTCAACTCAATTCTTCAGACACCTCAGTCATTACTGCCAAGAATATTTGATGCAAATAAAACCCTTTGCCTGCTACAGCTGCAGAGAGAAGGAATCAAACTTGTATATTAAACCAACTGCCTTGAGGTACAGAGAAATCATTTGAAAAATGAGCTCAGTGGCTGGTGAATCCCTGACTGCATCAGGGACCGGCTGACTCATTATCGCCAGCATGGGGCAGCTGTGCATGCATGGGGAGCGACAGGAGCTTGGATGGAGGAGTTGCACCTTGGTACACACAGCACCAGTGGCACTTGCAGGTTCATAGAACAGCTACTGACAAGAAGAGCAGTGGTATGGAGTTCTCCCCAGCCGTTCCCACCACCAGGGCCTGGACCAGCAGTCACCCCTGGAGGGCCATTTAATCCCACCCTGCACAACATCCTGGCCCCACTGAATTCCATTGACTTGGGTGGGGCCGGAATTTCACCCTTGAGAGACGACCAGGTTTGCTTTTTTAAACAAACATCTTCCAACCTATGAAAACGCTGCTGAGGGCTGTTCGCCCAGCTCCGGGTGTCTTCGGATATCACGGCCAGGCGTGCGGGCTAAGAACCTGAGCAGACTAGAACAGCGCTGGCTACAGCGTTCGCCAGCCCTTCTGCCCAGCTCCTGCCGGATGCCCCACGTCTGCAGAACGCCCTGAGGAGACCCATCTCCATGGGACAATCCCGTCTAGCCAGGGTCCTTGGGGTTTCAGCCTGCAGACACCGCTGATAAGCAGCGTATTTAGAGAGAGCCTGTGACTGACCATTAGCCAGCGTCTCACAGCCGTTGGCCCAGGACTGCTGCTGGGTGTAATTGCTACCAATCGCTGTGAACAAAAGCAGCTGACTGGCTGCCCAGACCACAGGGAGGTAAAGTGGGGCTCGGCCTCCAACACAGAGCTGGGAGCGAGTGCAGCCAACGCTCGCTCGGTGCCTGGTTCCTGGCTCAGCTTCCTGGCCTCTCCCTTCCCGCCTGTCATGCCCTGCCACCCACCTCTCAGCTCTTGTCTCTTGCGATGTGGCCTGTCCTCCCCACCAGTGAGACCGGCTCTGAGCACCTGTCCGCCTCTCCCACAGACATCGCTGGCCTCGGCCATGCTGCCCCTCTGCCCAGGACACCCTCCCCTCCAGCACAACCCTCCGCCAGCCCATGTGGTGTGGTGTGTTATCCAGGCCCTGCCCAGCCACACGGAATCACCCCTAGCTGCCGACGTACCCATATATTCCAGTCAATGGGACACTTGTCCACGTCCATCCGATTGCTGCCCACTCGCCTGTTCATCTCTTTCCAGCCAGACTGTGGGCTCCTCCGGGCAGGGACCAGGCCTCGCTGTGGGTCTGAGGAGAGCCCAGCTCCCTGGGACCCCGTCCTGACAGAGCCTCTGGGGCTCCTGGAATCATTCAGGAAACGGTGAACGAAGAGGCAGTGCAGCCAGGTCCTTCTACGCCTCCACCCTGCAAAGAGGCAAAATAGGCCAGCTCAGCTATCTGCCCACCAATGCCGGCCAAGCGGTCCCTGTATTCCCAGCCAGGCTGTGGGGGAGAGCTGGGGCCTGGGTGGGGATCAGTCGGAGAGGTTAATGAATGACGCTCAGGGATCACGCACAGCAGCAGCGGCTGTGACCCATAAAGAAAATCCAGCTGCTGCACAGGTGAGTCTCGGACTTGGGCACTGCAGCCACCAGACCCCGGGAATGGAGCTATCAGAGGCAACAAGATAAAGAGCCACAGGTTCTCAGCCATGAGATTCAGGGTCACTTACCCCAGGCACAGCTTGAGGGAGAGCTACAAACCAGCTGCAGGCGCAGGTCTCACCCCCCTCACTCACTCACTCACTCTCCTGGGTCTTTGCCCCTCTCCCTCAGGGACACAGCGGCTCAGATAATGCTGGTCAGGGAGTGAAACACTGCAGGGGAACCTGGCCCATCCTGGAGCAATCGCCCAGCGTGACCTCCCACAGCGTGCTGGGATGCAGCGAGGCGAAGCGCAGTCTCCAAAGGAACGTAGCGCAGACTGGGCTACCCCCCCATGTCAGCGTGTCCCCCTCTTGGCTAGCAGTGCTCCATTCACCCCCGCCCGCCCCACTCTGCTCCCCTGTGCATCAGCCACCTAACAGGGCCCCGCCATGTCCTCTGAGAGGCAGCACCTCCATCAGCACAGCACCCCCGTGATCCCCTGGGAATTACACAAAGTTGGATCAAAGTTCACGTGTACTTCGGGCTGCGCTCAGCATGTCAGGGTGTCCCAGCCTCACAAGACAGGTGCTGCTCCTTTCTTGTATCTGTTCTGGTCAGGCCCAGCTCCCTGCTCCCTGGCCCCCTGCACAGCACAAGAGTGAGTCCGAGCCCCTGAGCGCCGGTCCTGGCAGGAACCCAACCCCATGGCATGCAGAGAGCAGGGGGCCTCTTGCTGTCCAGGATCTAAATAAACGTCATCAACATGGGCTGTCAGTCCAGGGAGGGGCACCCAGGTGGTTCCAGTCCGGGGAGGGGCACCCAGGGAGCTGCAGGGAGAGCAGGCCACGTGGGATGGGGAGGGGGAGGCTGGAAAGAGCCCTGGGCAGTGCCCTGGCAAGATCCTGGGGAAAAGGCTATGTCCCCTCAGTGCCGGGCCTGCGTGGGCATCACTCAATGAGTCCGTGACAGTCTGAATGGTCTCCCCACTGTGCCCTACTCCAGCTGGGCTGCACCCTTTGGGTTACGGCCGGACGAGTGCTGACTGGGCAGGTAAGTCTGGCAGCTGGAGTGCACTGACCTGGGGGTGGACAGTGGCCCCATGGTTAGCAGGTTGGGGGGCTGTGATTCCCCCCCACCTGCCTATCCCACCTTCCCTCACATCCAGCTTGGCCACGCCTGATCGCGCCGATGTGCCAGGGAGCCTGAGAACCCCAGCAGTGCCTGGCCCATCCCATGCATCGGGGTGGGCAGCAGAAGCTGGCTTTTCGATCTCCCTGTCAGACAGGCCCCTTCCTCTCGTCGGAGGCTAATCGATTTAATTCCATGCACTCTGGTATAAAGTCAGGGTCCAATCCGGAAAGCAATTTGTGTCTCCCGGAGCAGGCAGTTGTAACATTTCCCATTAAAATGCAAATTTGGCTAAGTTTTCTGGCATCTCTTTTCTTTCCTTAAGGTAAAAAGAATATGAACCTGTATTATTTTTTCCATCAATGTTATCTTCCTCTTGGTTTTGTGCTAAGTAAAAAAGCTGCCCGATATACACCTTCTGCAAATTAAATTTGAATTGAGTCTGACAGCAGTACAGGGATCCAGATTACAAAGAGATGTGCTAGTCTAATTGGAATCATTTCTAAAGGATTATTCGCGGCAGCTTTCACCAAGGAAGGGATGTGGAGAGATGTATTTAGTTCTCGCATTGAACTCTCATCTCCGCAGGTCCATGTGCACATGGTGGCCTGCAGAAGGGAGGACTGGCTGCAGACGGGTCATGTGAGTGAAGGGGGTCGGGCTGTCTGGCCGGGCATCTCCTGCACCGGACACGGCCTGGGAGCAGCACACCCAGGAACACGCATATTTTATTAGTATTGTTTATATGCCACTAGTCCCCCGCTGAGCTCAGGCCCCCATTGTGCTGGGCAGCGCCCAGACAAACAGCGTGAGGTAAGTCCTGCTCCAAACACCTACAATCTAAGTAGTCGAGACAGACAAAGGGTGGGAGAACCAGTGTTATTATCCCCATTTTAGAGGGGAAACAGAGGCACAGAGTGATTAAGTGACTTGTCCAGGGTCACACGCTGTCAGTGGTAGAGATGGGAGACAAACTTGGTTCTTCTGAGTCCCAGTCCAGTGATTTAACCATATGGTCACTGTTCCAGGCATGCACTGCGCACACCGGGGCATGCGCACACTGGCGTGTGTGTACACTGCACTCGGGGTGTGCACACACTGCAATGTGTATACACTGTGTTCACGCACTGGGACGTGTGCACACTACAACCACTGGGGGCTGCCCCTGCGACCTGCTCTGGGGTGCTGCACACTGCGGTGTACACCTGTTGCACACATCCAGGTGTGCGTATGCTGCAGGATGGAGCTGAATCGGCTGCCAAATATTACTGACCATCATTGCAGGGAACAGCAGTAGTGCCCCCGCCACAGGTTTGCTTCCCGTCCCCACCCCCTCGCACTGCCTGAGAGGGGCAGGAATGGACTGTGAGCCGGGCGGTCTGCACAGTGACAGCAGCACCTGCAGCTCTGGAGTCAGGGCGGCTCAGGTCGGGGTGGGACACAGCCTTCCGCTGCTCGGTCACTGCTGTGAGCTCAGCCTCGATCAGCAGTGAGCCACCCTGCGCTCAGTGGCCTCGGGGGTTGAGTGAGAGCCTCCCGCAGCCCAACACACAGCAGCCGTGAGGTTGGTGGTGACTCCAAGCAGCCTGAACTAGGCTCCCCTCCCAGGCGGCGCTCCCGGCGAGGTGCAGGACGCTGGCCTGTCGGCTGCCTATGCCGGGCCTGCTTTGTGGATTGGGTCTTCAGAGCTCTCAGCCCACGCAGCATCTTTGGCCAGCGCCGTGTCTAGAACTCTAGGCCCCAGAGCCCGCGATCTGCCTTCGAGTCGTCAGGGAGCTTGTCCTGTGTCCGCACCAGCAATCGGCGTCAGGGTTCTTCTAGGGCACAGCAGGTGACACCGCAAGTCCCGAGGACCCAGCCTCCTGGCCTCACTCCATTTCACACCACTGCCTGTGCTCCTGAGTTACCCCCATGGGTGTAAGAGTAGAACCAGGGCCACAGTGAGCACAAAAAAGCTACTGGTTTAAACATCCAGTGAGCCTGCACATTGAGTAGGAAGGAAGGGCAACATGAGGGCAAAGGGCTGACAACACGCAGGGTGCAGCCAATGAACCTGTGCTACCTCTGCAGCTCAGAGCTCATGTCAAACAACGTCGGGGGGTGATTAGAGTGCCTTGGATTTTCCTTGTCCATATTAAGAACATAAGAACGTCCAGACTGGGTCAAACCAAAGGTCCATTTAGCCCAGTATCCTGTCTTCTGACAGCAGCCAATGCCAGGTGCCCCAGAGGGAATGTCATCAAGTGATCCATTCTTTGTAGCCCATTCCCAGCTTCTGGCAAACAGAGGCTAGGGACACCATCCCTGCCCATCCTGGCTAATAGCCACTGATGGACCTATCCTCCATGAATTTATCTAGTTCTTTTTGAACCCTGTTATAGTCTTAGCCTGCACAACATCCTCTGGCAAGGAGTTCCACAGATTGACTGTGCGGTGTATGGAAAAAATACTTCCTTTTGCTTGCTTTAAACCTGCTGCCTATTAATTTGCTAAACAAGAGCCTCTGAGTCCTGACCTCTGCTCTATCTCACCTGTTGCCCACTCCCCTGGACTGGGGGGATGTGCCATCCGCTCAGAAGAGGCCTCTCAGGTATTGTATCTTTAACCAGAACCACCCACAATGAAACGCTGCATTTTTCTTTCACTTCATGAGAAGAGAGCAAAAGACACACCTTGTAATGAGCAAAGGGTTTTGCCCAAACGTGCCCAGAATAATTAAACAAATCTTTCTGCTCACACTTCAGTTTTTAAAGACGATCTTTAAAGATTAAAAAAAAATCCCAACAGATTCACCACTTATTTTCCCTTCCGACCCCTGGAGGCTGAGAGGCTGAGAGGCTGTTCGCTCCCTTCCTGGGGAAGTTGGCTGTCATCATCTGAAGGGTATTTAAAGGGCATCATCATCGGCCATAGGCAAAGTAGATGTGATTATGTAAAACTGAAAATTAACATCTTTTGATGGTCAGCTACATGGACATTAATAGGGAACCGTGAGAGCCATTCTAATGCTGCCTGCCCAGAACTTCTATTGGACGGGGCTTGTCAAAGTCACACCAGAGAAGGGCTGCTGCAGAGCTAATCTGGGAGTCGGAGTGAATTAATTAATATCTCCGGCTGCATTTCCCAGGGGGATAATTTCAGGTGCAATGATTTGAATGACATCGTTTCAAAGAAGAGCTCCCATTTTCCTGACTAATTTGAGGTTAACTAAATTTGTTTCTCACCAGGAAACAGCTCGTCAGCTCAGCTACAAGAACACCATCTTCACAAGCCCTTAGCAAGTCCCTGAAAAGCAAGCAAGACACAAGCCTCATCTCTGTGCTAGAGCAGGGGCCCGCAGAGGCAGCAGAATGAAATCCACCCAGGCACCTCCTTCCTGTTCCTCATGCTAGGCCAGCTGCTACCAAAGGGGATGTGTCATTGTCCTTGATAAAAAGAACAGGAGTACTTGTGGCACCTTAGAGACTAACATATTTATTAGAGCATAAGCTTCGGATGCATCCGAAGAAGTGGGCTGTAGCCCACGAAAGCTTATGCTCTAATAAATATGTTAGTCTCTAAGGTGCCACAAGTACTCCTGTTCTTTTTGCGGATACAGACTAACACGGCTGCTACTCTGAAACCTGTCCTTGATAAGACAGCACTGAGATCTTTTCCTTGGCTCACCCCTAAACAAGGGGCTTTGTTACCTCCAGAACACTAGTGCTTCCTTCCAGCTGAGCTCGCTAATAGCTGCCTTGTCCTTGGTTAATGGAGACTAGAAAGAAATGAACTGAAATTTTGCCCGAGGAGCTCTTTAGCTTTTACCATTTATTGATTTAAAACCTGGGGCGGCGGGGGGAGGGGAAGAATTGAATCCCCACAATGAAAGGCAAGTGCAATAGACATGAACAAAGACAGAGCAAAATCTTGATGAAGGGTGTGGATCAGACAGGAAGATTTTTCACGTTGGCTTTTTTTTAAACAGCAATTGCCCAAGAAACATGAACTCAGGCAGTTCTAGGAAGGGGATTTTTCCCTCAATAAACGGAGAGGTTTTTAGATAAACTAGACCTGCTTTTAAGAGACGAACCAACCTGTGGTGAAATGTTCTGGAGGGAGATTGTGCATTCCTGGGGCCCGAACTTCAGCAAAGATTTTCAAAGTGGGAGATCCCTTCTCTGTGCTCCTCATTTGGGGGAGTTTTGGCAAAATTAGCCAACAGTTATTCTTCCTCATAGATTTATTACTAAGTGCAGGCAACAAGCCCAGTGCTGCCCAAGGGACAGAGCACCTTGAAATGCCACCTATCCCCGGTGCTTTCCAGTGCCTGCCACCCTGGGGCCCAAGCACTGTGCAATAGCCAGGTGCATACGACTTTGGTAAATGCTTAAGCAGTTACATGCCTGGGCTCTAACATCAGGCACTACAAGAGGCAGAGGAGGCTTGTGGGTCTGTGCACCAGTGCCCTCTACTGGTCTACTCAACGGGTATCAGACTCTCTCTGGAGTTCATGCTCTAACTCAATCCTTTCACTCTCCCCTTGTTTAATCCCTTCTTCCTCTAGAATCCAGCTCCGGGTAGCGCCTGACCTGCACCCAACCTGCTGAGCTCTGGAAAATCTAGCTCCGATGCTGCGTGCTGAGCACTCTGGTGAAATTATGGCCTAGATGGCTGCCTCTCTTTGAAGACACTGGAGTCCTCAGTCGTGCAGTGACAAGATGCAGTGAAAACGCAGGTGCAGGAGTGACCTTGCTACACACACCAGCCTCCCTTTACCTCCTCCACACCATTTATTTCTTAGAAACACACTTTGAACAATTGTTTGTTTTTTCCAAACAACATTTCTCATTTTTCCCTGCGTGCTCCCATCCCCAGCGCAAGCTCTGCTAACTTTCTGCAAATAACTCAACCTGCTACAAGCTTGAATTTGGAGTCATCTGAACCTAGCTTGGTATCTATGGAACAAACTCCCATGGGAGCTACGGGCCATCGCAAACCTCCCCACCTTCCACTTCAGGTGTAAGGCATGTTTCTCTGACCCACCTTCTCCAACATTAACCCAAAGCACATGGGCATTTTAAACAAACAAAACAATCACTCCGCTGTACCCCAATTCTCCCGCTGAGGAGAGGGTGAGAGAGGGAGAACAAACCAGTGATGCTGGATGTTAGTCACATCACACAATGCGCTCCTGGAAGGTGCGCCCATACTGCAGTGATGCGGATGGTCCTCGAACTTGCTAGAACAGAATGGAATGTTTCAGGTCCCTTTAATCTATTGGGCAACTGCAGAACAAAACCCATTGGTTGGAAGTGAAGTTAAAGAAGCTCAGACTGGAAATAAGGCAGAACTTTTTACAGAGTGGGTCCCTGGCCATCAGAATAGCTTCCCAAGGGCCAGATGGATTCTTCGTCCCTGGGCGGCTCTGTAAGTCAGGACGGGGTGCCTTTCTGAAGGATTCGCTTGAGGTCAGCCACAAGTGAGCTCAGTGCAGGCGTCACTGTGGGAGGCTCTCCAGTCTGTGCTATGCAGGTCAGATGAGATGAGCAGAGTAGGACCCTCTGGCCTTAGAATCTATGATACCTCCTTGCTGTGTCATAGCAGCTAAACTCTCAGGCTCTCCCGGTGCTGCTTGCAGTTTGCAGTGAGCTTCTGCCAACGAAGGAGTTCGCAGTTCCCTTGAAGTCTTGTCAAAACATGCTTTGGCTAATGGCAGTTTGCGTGCCAGCGAAATGAAGTAATTGTACTTGACAGCTTTGTAGCCAGCCCACTTCCTAGCGCCTTGAGGACGGAGTTAATGGAGAACATCATTACAGACCCCGGGGAGAGATGGCACAGGAATAAAAGTTGACAGTTCCTTTGCAAAAGGGGCCTGATTGATCCAGTTGTATTATCAGCCACTAGACCAGTGGGGCCCTGAACAGTCTGGGAGCTTGTCCTTGTGGAAGCCTGTTTCCTGCTAGCTGGCGGCTGGCTCCTTCCCTTGCACCCGAGAGGTCCCCACTGGACTGCCCAGCCAGGAGCCCAGGGCAGCGCTGAAAAGGCTCTTTCTGTGGAGTTTTATAATTGTTTATTAATTTTCCCAACTACATCAAAATACCAGAGTCCTCATAATGCCCAAAGTAAATAAAGGGAGTTAGGATAAGGGGAGCGGGGAGGGGAAGCACCATATCTATCTTCAGGGTCTATGTTAATCACTGTCCTCTAAAAAGTCAGCCCAAATTCCTTTGGTTTCTTCAGACATTCCCTGTCTGCAGAATGCCAGTCATTCGTTAGCTGCCAGCTCAGCCGGACACGGAGCTAGGCAGCAGTCGTGGGTGGGCAGGGACCTTTCCATTCTTGCAGGATTCATCTTTTAGTGACCAAAACTGCAGGTTGGATCTGTGCTGCTGTCTTGTTACCAGGTACTCTCCGGGTCTCCAGAATATAGCCAAGAATGAAACTTAGGGGGGAGGGCTCCAAGTTAGCATCCAGTATCAAATTGGTCCTTTGACCAACCTCGTAGCAGAAATTCTTGACATAGAGGCATTTCCAAAACAGACGAGCAAGGGAGCAAGCGAGTTACATTTCCAACAGTGGGCAGCAGTTATGAGGCCCCCTTCGGTTGTGTGGAGACCAGTAGATTCACTAAAGGATTGTGCGATGAAAAAGCCTTACTCTCAGGTCTATAGCTGTTCCTTTGACTTTAGATATAATTGTATCCCACTGGGTCAGCAATAGCTGTGGATTCAAGTCTCTGTTCCAAGCAACTCTCCAATTATCAAACTTTGACAGAGTTTTTTGGGCCAGAAAATCATAAAGGGAAACTGCTGGCTGAGTAAATCCAGGACATTTCCTCCAAAACAATCAACGTTCTGGAGGCTCGGGAGCTCCCAATGCATCTGGTCCAAAACTATTCGTAACTTTCTGTGTTTTAATCTTGCAGGGTTAAGTATCTCACTGCAAATGAAATCTCTCTCCCCTCAGCAGCAGGAAGTGAACGCCTGGAATCAGCCAGCATTAATTATGCAGGGAATCATTTGTTGATGGAATAAAAAAAAGAGGAAGATCTAATTTAATCAAAAAATAATTAACTGAATACTGAATTTTTCAATCCCTCTGCCCGTGTGAGTGCATCCTGCCCAGCGTGTAAGCGCTCGGGAGTGCTGGCACAGATCACTGTATCCAGCCCTCCCCAGCCCCAGCTCCTTACAGCAGGACTCCTGGTCTCTGTCTGTCTCTTCCTCCCGCGGGGAGAGAGGACTGTTCAGTGCCTTTGAAGGGTGGCGTTTCACCATCACTAATTCCCCTGCAGAAAGGCCCGTGGCATCCCTGGAACTCTGCCCCACTCCCCCTTTCTCCGAGCTTCACCCCCTGAGCCCCCGGGAGCTGCGCAGGACGAAAGCAGAGCTTGGTCGGTGTATTCCCCCTCTCAGGCACAGAATTCCCAGCTGGCCCCTGCGAAAATCCCCTAAGGAAGGGCGGTAGGTTCACTGCAGGGAAGCCTGCAATGGCCGTGCAGCAGCAGCAAGGAGTGACCTGTGTGAAAGCCAGAGAGGCCTCTCCTCACCCCCCACAGCGTCTCAGGCCCCGGGGGCAGTAATGCTGCCTGCGACTGTCCAGCATCCCCCAGAAAGGCACGGAGGCCCAATTCCCTCCTGAGGGGTTGGGGCAGCACCCTGGGGCCTTTTAGGGCAGAGGGATCAGTGGGGGCGGGGGGTAAAGCTCTGCAAGACACATGCTGTCCCTGCACTTGCCTTCCTCTTCCCCCCATTCCCCAAACCCTGGGGTCCCAGCCAGTGCATCGTCAGTGCCCATCCTGCTACTGGGCACAGGGGCTTCCTTACTCCGCAGGCACACGTGCTCCCCCACGTCAGTCTATGTACACTGGGTTTGGGGGGCAAAGGAGCAGCAGAGGTTTTGGAGGGTCTGGTTCTCCCCCACTGAAAGAGCTCCCAGTGAAACAGCTCCAAGGACAAAGCCCAAAAGCTCCCTGAGTCCCAGACAGAGCCAGACCCAGAGTGCCACGACACCACCCCACAGACATGCACACGGACAGCCACAATGCAAGCCCAGGTTTCCGCAGGAGGGCCCAAGGGGCCAGACACTCTTGGGCTAGGCCCTGTGAAATGGGGCTTCAGGGCCCAAGGGAACGTAGAGACCTGTGCGGGAGCAGTCCCCGTGCCAGGCGGCAAGGCAGGGTGGGCAGGCTAGGGAATGTTAGAGAGAAAATGGAGTAAGCAGTAGCCCCCAGCTCCCACAGGCAGCCAGTGCACAGTAGCCTGCACTGGGAGCACTCACTAGAGTTATTTATGCCGTCAGTAAATGCTTTTCAACCACTGGATACAGATCCCGCCCGTGGCCACCTGATAACGTTCCTCAAGCTCTGGTTAGAGGCTTCTTGGACCTCTGTCCCACAGAGAGCCACTGGTGTATCAGTGTTGTGACGCAGGGACTGGAAATGCCATGTCGGGGCTTTGGCTCATGGTCACACACTTGCTAATGAGCTCTGAAAACATAGGGCAACATTCTGCTCTCACGTACCTGATGTAAATCAAAGCCAGTGGGGTCACAATGCTGCAAAACTGGTGCAAGCAAGAGCAACCCCTCAATCTTAACAATAGTCTTCCCTTTGGAGGAGAAGTGTCTGCCCATACAAAGGGGGGGTTGGCTCCTCCCTAGTGCTGAGAAGGTTAAAATTGCTTCCATATGCAAAGAAATCACCGTCCACCTGCGCTGGCTATTACTCGCTCAAAGGAGATGAGTGATTGCTCTCCTCGAGTCATAAAACTGAACTGCCTGGTGCTGCTGGATGGCAGGAAATTTATCTGCAACTGCTCTCCTGTCCTCGGGGTTATTACTGCTGCTCACTGATTGGAGTAATCAGTTATATGCCGTCCTATGGGCCCACTTAGCCCCTGAGAATCGCTGTGGGAAATGGGATTCAGGATGCACCCATCCTGCCCTGGCAACCTCAGGGGAAGCAACTCACAAAAACTCTGAGCTAAACTTCAGTGGCACTGACTCTGTATCGCCGTTTCAAGGGGGCCGTGTTTGGTACTGACAGAAGCAGCCCGATTCTGCCTGGGAATGGGGGCAGATAAACCAGCACGTCTCATAGACCTCACCAGGCAGCTAAACCACAGCATCATTACATCCCCACAGTGCATTTTACAGCAGCCCTTCCCTGGGAGAAAAAAAGCCTTTTGCGTTTTCTTGTTTAATCAATTATCGTAGAACTGCTAATTTAGTTCAGTGCAAACTGAATCCAGCCTCCTGGGGAATGCAGGACAGCCAGGCTGCTGGGAAAGTGCATTGAGCAGATCTGGAAGAGAAGCTGTGGCCACACGATATGCATCAGTGCCGATGGAAGGACAAAATGCTCTAATGTACATGCAGGGGGGACATGGGCATGGGGGCCAGTTCCAACTCTCGGAATGCCACTCTGTACTTAGCAATGTATTTCTCTCCATTTTAGGCGGAGCAGACTCTGTGGATCACGCTGCTGTGTTTATGTTCCTTGGGCATGACTTGAAAGAGCTGGGAAACAAACCGAATTCCTTCCCTGGGCACTGATCACACCTTGGATCATCAGGAGGGAACGAGGGTTTGTTTAAGCCCCTTTATGCTCTTGCTCGGCTGGGTATGTTTTGCTCAGTTGAGAGGATGGGAATCGCTGTGCTGACGCTCGGTTTCGTTTGTTGCCAGTGTCACTTGCAGGCTGCCAGCGCAGTGTCCTCGGAGTGTCATGGGGTTTTCGTTTGGTCAGGGCGAGCTCCCTCCCAGCCGCCACCTCTTGTTTATAGCAAGAGAGCTCTAGTCTGAGAAGCTCACCTCATCTCCTCTTCAGCAGCCTGGCACAGAGAGAGACATCAGTCGAGCAAACAGGTCCCAAGCCACTGAGCTCTTTGAACCTTGCCCTCTGCACAGAAACTCACAGGCAGCCAATGCAGACCCCGTAGCAATGCAGGGCTGCCGAGAGCGGGTTCGGGCCCCGGTGAAAAAGTTTTTTCGGGCCCCCCAGCAAGGGCGGACTGGCTAAACATGGCTGACGAGACGGGGGGGGAAGCTGGGGAAGCTGGGCCCTGGGCCCCCTTCCGGACCGCCGGGCCCCGATAATTTGTACTGGCTTCCCCCCCATCTCGTCAGCCCTGGCAATGGGAGCCCGTATTCCCCAGGCGAGGCGGTAGCTGCGCTCTGTGTTGACTTCAGTTTCCGAGTGCTCCCAAGATGGAGCCCCCTGGGGACCACACTACAACAACTCAGTCTTGACTTGACCAAGACCTGGAGATCATCAGCACGGCCGGCCCCACTCGCCTTACCTAGAGCGGGCGGAAGAAGCCTCATGGCCACGTAGGCTCTGCCTCCAGCTGGGACTTGTATCACAAATCAAGTCCCCGTTGTGCCGACTGCGTGTGCCCATAGCCAGAGCCAGCTCCTGCCCTGACTAGCTCAACAAGACAGACAAGGGGTGGCAACGAGGAAACTGTCCCCCTGGTACAGAGGGGAGCTGGGGCCCAGAGAGACACCAAGTGACCTGTCCAGCCAGGCCAGATGGGGAGTCTGGGGCAGAGCAAGGACCTGAACCCCACGTCCTGAGTCCCAGGCCAGTGTCGTGACCACAACCCCGGCCTCCCTCGGAATACCTCTGTTATTCTGCGGCGCTGAACCAGTAACATGGCGGGGGACCAGGCTGCTGGTCGCTCGTCCCACCTGCAGGGTCTCAGCCCTGCAGGGTCCCTGTTACAGGCGCATGCCTGGGGCCAGGCAGGCTCCAGCCCCGTTTGCAGTGAGACTAGCAGCCAGTGGGGCAGTGCTGGTGGTGAGCAGCTCTGCGGAGAACCCAGCGTCGCAGTGTTCCCCCTCGCCCCACGGCTAGAGGAACCGCATGGACAGAGCCAGAGCCTCGCAGGCTGGAATCAGCCACTCCTGGCTGGAGCCGCAGAGACGAAAAATCTCCACTCTGTGCTGTGAGCGTCTGGCAAGCCGGACTCTGCTCTCGCTGGACCCGCTTGCCTGTGCCCTGGTCTGACGCTGAGCCTCTGGCTTATAGAGAAAGTAAATTAAAAGGAGATCAACATAAATAGTGTTTGAAAGATCTAATCAGCTACAAATCGTCATGTGATGTTTCTGGCTTCATTAGCCCCAGCCAATAGTCTCTGTCTGTGCTGGGCTGTGGGGGAGCGGGAGGGCATTTCACACAGCACCTCAGCTTCTGTTGCCGCCGGGGTGATAGTGGGAACCTATCTTTGTCTGTTGTCGCAGAGAGCTTGGGTAGCTGGATCCGTGGCTGAGACACTCAGGTGGCCTCCTGTGCCTCTCAGTCCAACCTTGGTACATGTGTGTGGTAAACAGGGGACGTTCCAGCCCCCGGGGGGTTCAGAGGCTGCTGGCATCCCTACGTTTCACCATCTCCCAGCTGCTCCTGTCCTGCCCCTCCCTCCCGGGTCACTGGCTAGCCGGCTGCCATGCATATGGAAGGTTTAAACTGGGAAACTGATTCCTCAGCCTCATGTGCCATTGGCTTCCCTGACTCCAGAGGTGTGCAGCACCTGTGAGCTCATCCAACATGCAGGGATAGGATGGCGATGGGCCAGCGCCTCGCACATTCCCTCTGGGTCAGTGGCTGGGGAGCACCCGCCAGACAGACAGGGCCACGTGCTGGCAGCAGCAGGCACCAGGGGCTGTCTGAATGGAACCAGGCATGTTAAGGAAGTAGCCAGCAAAGCCCCCTGCGAGGCGGGGGCAGCGGGACGGGGATCAGGTCACCCTGCACTGGGATGCCTGGCGGGTTAGAATCCCGGCACCTGGCGATGGAAGATTAGTAGGGTTACCATACGTCCGGATTTTCCCGGACATGTCCGGCTTTTGGGGGCTCAAATCCCCGTCCGGGGGGAAATCCCCCAAAGCCGGGCATGTCCGGGAAAATCGGGAGGCTCGGCCGGGGCCTCTTTGTCCGGGGTCGGGGGCATGGTGCCGGGCCGGGAGCGCGGTGCCGGTCCGGGGAGCCGGTCCGGGCCCGTGGGGCCGGGTCGGGGAGCCGGGCCGGGGGTGCGCCGGGCCCGCGGGGCCGGCAGCCGGGGCCGGGGCCGGTGCGCCGGGCCCGGGGTCGGGGCCGGCAGCCGGGGCCGGGGTCGGTGCGCCGGGGCCGGGGTCGGTGCGCCGGGCCCGGGGTCGGGGCCGGCAGCCGGGGCCGGGGTCGGTGCGCCGGGCCCGGGGTCGGGGCCGGCAGCCGGGGCCGGCAGCCGGGGCCGGGATCGGGGCGCCGAGCCCGGGGTCGGGGCGCCGGGCCCGGGGTCAGGGCCGGCAGCCGGGGCCGGGGTCGGGGCGCCGGGCCCGGGGTCGGGGCCGGCGGCCGGGGCCGGGGTCGGGGCGCCGGGCCCGGGGTCGGGGCCGGCGGCCGGGGCCGGGGTCGGGGCGCCGGGCCCGGGGTCGGGGCCGGCAGCCGGGCCGGGGTCGGGGGGCGGGAGCCGGGGTCGGGGCCGGCAGCCGGGCCGGGGTCGGGGGGCGGGAGCCGGGGTCGGGGCCGGCAGCCGGGCCGGGGTCGGGGGGCGCCGGGCCCGCGGGGGGTGGTCGGTCGGGGCCGGCACCCCAGGGCCCGAGCCAACCCAGGCTGGAGCCGCCGGGGGGCCAGCCTGGGCCGCGCCTCCTCCCCCCGCCCCCCTTACCTGCTTCAGGCTTCCCGCGAATTAAATGTTCGCGGGAAGCAGGGGAGGGGGCGGAGACTTTGGGAGGGGGCGGAGTTGGGGCGGGGGCATGGGCGGGGCTGGGGGCGGGGCCAGGGCCCCGGGGAGTGTCCTCCATTTGGAGGCACAAAATATGGTAACCCTAAGATTAGGGACTATGGGCTGGTCTGCACGCCCGTTAGCCCAGCTTCATACAATGCCCAGGGGAGGGCTGTGCTAGAAACGCTGCAGCTGTAGCGCTCTAGTGCCGATGCTACAGCAACAGACAACAGACTTCGTGGACTGTGAAAACTGTCACGGCCTGTGCAGTGTAATGAAGCAAACCTAATCCCCGCTACAGACACTGCTAGGTCTGTGGAGAAAATCTTCTGTCAACCTAGCTACAGCCTCTCCTAGAGGTGGACAAACCCCTCGCGTGGCTGTCACGTCTACACTACAGTGCTGCTGCAGTATTTCTAGTGTAGACATTCCCTATAGGTACAGCCCCTAGCAGGATGGGCCCCCACCCCCAGTCAGGGTCGGCTCAGCACACTAAGCGCTTAGCTCAGCCGGGGCTGCTTGGACACCCCCATATTGTAAATAACAATACAAATCCCGGCATGGCATTTCCTGCATGTACTTAACTAACATTAAAAAAATCCCACCAGATCAAGTGTCCCCAACAGTCAGCTGTTTTCCCCCAAATAAACTAAGATACGTAGCACACAGCTGAGCAGTTGTGCTATCCATTCAACCAATCAGTTCTGCACCACTGAAATCGTATGAATAATTTATGCAGATTGCATGCACCACTCCCCATTAAAAGCTTATTGTCATGCCATTTCCGAGCAGCTATCTGGGCAGCTTTCCCCTAACGTGGCCTGTTCTGTTCCAATGTTATTATCGTTATTGATGCGTGAATAATTTTGCCCTGGATGAGTGGCTTTCGGAGCCGGGCACAGGAAATGAGTAGGATTAGCTGGCTGCCGTGAGGCTGTGCTTTCTGCCCAGGGTCAGCAGTGATGAGGCCAGTTGGCTATTTGCATTGCCCCTTTGGCAATGAGCTTCTGACAGCAAGGGGGGTACTGAAAACTGAGCGGCGTGCATGGGCCGCACAAGGCTGAACAGAGCCACGTTTCGCAGCCTACGTCTCGCACCCCCATCACTGCAGTAGCCGAGCCCGCCACAGACATTCCTGCCTGCATCTGTTAACCCGCCACCTTTTAGAGGTGTGAAAAGCAGGAAGTTCATGGCAGGGCCGGCTCTGGCTTTTTGGCGGCCCCAAGCAAAAAAAAAAATACGCTGCCAGAGCAGCACAGGCGGGCCTGGGCGTAACTGAGGATCTAGCCCCATGTGTTTATGATACATTCCCCTCTAGGGCATCTTTTGCCTTAACACGTTATTAGCTGAGGCTCTCAACCCACTGGGAGGTAATGAAGGGAACGGTAGAGTGTCTTCACCCAGCGCTGCAATGTAGCCACCGCTGAGATGGAGGGAGTTCAAGGCCAGGTCCAGTGAGGGACGCAGCATCATGCAGGATGTCCTCTGCCCCCAGCAGTCCCACACATTGCTACACCTACACAACTGGCTGGCAAGAAAAGGGAACCTGGCAGCCCTCCAGCACCACAGCACAGGGGTCAGGTTGGCAGAGGGCAATCGCTGCGGCCAGGCTTTGGCCAAGGCACAGAATTAACAAAGCGTCGTCCTACAGAAACTGCCACATGATCTCTAATGACCCCCGTGCACACGACCAGGACTTGCTGCTCACCCAGAGCACCCAGCGGGTACAGGTTCCAAAATCCAAATCAATCACTCCGGAGTAAGTCTGAAAGCAGCATAAACCTGGTGGGGACATGAGCATCCGGGGAGATCAGTGAGTTCCATAAACATCATTCTGTTGTTACTATTTAGTTATAACTGAGATCAGGGCCCCATTGTGCCGGGCGCTGCCCAGACACACAGGGAGAGACAGACACTGCCCCAGCTGAGATCAGGGCACTATCGCCCCATCGCTACACAGACACGGCAAGAGACAGGCCCTGCCCCAGCTGAGATCTGGGCACTATCGCCCCATCGCTACACAGACACAGCAAGAGACAGGCCCTGACCCAGCTGAGATCAGGGCCCCGCTGTGCCGGGCGCTGCACAGACACACGGCAAGAGACAGGCCCTGCCCCAGCTGAGATCAGGGCACTATCGCCCCATCGCTACACAGACACAGCGAGAGACAGGCCCTGCCCCAGCTGAGATCAGGGCCCCGCTGTGCCGGGTGCTGCACAGACACAGTCATCGCTCTAACAAGCTCGAACTCTAAAGAATTTTTTTTCTTAAGTTCTAACCGTTTTTCCACCCAAATGGGATCCCCTGTCGCCCTGGAGCCAATAACTCTGACAGACCCTTCCCCTGGGGCCAAAGCTAAAGGAGAGACAAGTCCCCACACAACAGCTGGCTTTGCCTTCACACATTGACACATAGCTGCATGCTCTGTACATGAGGGGTCAGCAGGGGAAGCTCTCTCAGCTGGGAAGAGAAGACGTGGTGGAAGGCTCCGGGGGTGCAGCCCCAGCCCCATTTGGTCTGGTGTTGCTCTTTTAAACTCTCTCGCTCTGTTTGAATTTGCTGTTAATGAGGCTCTAAAGATGGAGTTTCTATGTGGAGGGTCAAATGCAAGTTTAAATGCAAACCATATTCTCCCTGCTCAGAGCATTCAGGCCAATGAGATTTTCACAGGGTTCACAGATGCTACAGTAGCCCTGAATTTGTACCAAGTGTGGGACAGAAAAGCTGGTTTGCAACCGTTTTTGTATGTTCACCTACTGATCTCCAAGGGCTCCGGCCTTCCTTGGGTGTTCTGCTAAGATCAACTTGCTTCATGCTGCACTTTATAACCGAAAACCGACAATCATTGCATCTTTACCATGCACTTCCCTGAACGGACTGAAACGCCCCAATCGATCAGCTGCTGCTGTCAGGTTTCTGATCTCGCAGGCCTGTGGGATTGCCATTTAGACGGTAATTCCTGGGTTTGAGCCCTTCTGATATTAGCCAGTCAGCCCCAGCAGCCAGGCTGCTCTTGTATAGGAATGCAGAGAACTCACTTGACTCCACCTTTGCCAGGCGGTACCACGACCCGGGGATTTCTGAACCGATCAGCAAGTTCCAACTGAATATTTACCAACAAGAAAAGCAGGTAGAATCTGAATCCTCTCTCAAGAGCAGCAGCTAATTGGGGTGACATTGGTTCTTTACTGACACTTTCGTCTCTGGGAACTCTAGTTCTGGGATTCTTCTTGTGCGCACTGCGTGGGAATGTATGCCGTCTCTTGTGCGCACTGCGTGGGGATGTGTGCCGTCTCTTGTGCGCACTGCGTGGGGATGTGTGCCGTCTCTTGTGCGCACTGCGTGGGAATGTATGCCGTCTCTTGTGCGCACTGCGTGGGGATGTGTGCCGTCTCTTGTGCGCACTGCGTGGGGATGTGTGCCGTCTCTTGTGCGCACAGCGTGGGGATGTGTGCCGTCTCTTGTGCGCACTGCGTGGGGATGTGTGCCGTCTCTTGTGCGCATTGCGTGGGGATGTGTGCCGTCTCTTGTGCGCACTGCGTGGGGATGTGTGCCGTCTCTTGTGCGCACTGCGTGGGGATGTGTGCCGTCTCTTGTGCACACTGCGTGGGAATGTGTGCCGTCTCTTGTGCGCACAGCGTGGGGATGTGTGCCGTCTCTTGTGCGCACTGCGTGGGGATGTGTGCCGTCTCTTGTGCGCACTGCGTGGGGATGTGTGCCGTCTCTTGTGCGCACTGCGTGGGGATGTGTGCCGTCTCTCTGGAGCCCTGCCCTCTCCTCCCTTCTCCCGAAGCAGGGAGGGGTTATGCCAGCTGAAGGTCAAGGCAGGCCCAGGGACAGAGAGATGACTCAGTCTTAGCAGCTCTTATGTGGCCTGAGAGACTGGAATTCAATTTAGACCAGCAGCCAGTTTGACTGTGCTGTGCACGCCGTGTGTCTGGTCACATCTCTGTTCCTGACAGCATGACCCTACCGTGTCCTTTCAGTTCTGGAGGGGAAGAGAGCTCTCTGCCCTGGAATCCCGGTGGGGACATTAGAAAGCTGAGCAGTCCTGGAAGTTCACCTTAGACTGTAAGCAGTTCACACCTTGCCCTGCTGTATTAATTCCAGGAGTTCATTGTTTTGAACATCAGAAACGCCAGGATCCTTGAAGTATTTCTGACCCATAAGCTTTTTTTCACCTAGCCTTAACTCAGTTGTGAATTCCTGTCAAGTTTAATAGCTGATTCCCATGTAGGTTTAAAGTTCCCAGCTATAAGAAACCAGCGGAGGATTAATTTTTGTCCCCCAAGTTCATTATCATAAGTTGGCAGAGTCAGTTTGTGCTCTAAGGCAAATGAATAATCTTCATGCCTCTGCCACAGCAGGAGAATGAACCCCGGGAGTCCCCCTGTACAGCATGTGCTGCTTTCCAAATAATCATCCTGCCCCTCCAGCAGTGGAAATTAATAGGATTTAGTGCCTGGGATCCAAGGACATTTAACACAGGGAAGGAAGGGTGTGAAGTTAGACACCGACTGATCCATAAGGGCACGTCCTGTCTTTGCTCTTACTTTCACCAGTTACTCACTTATTCTACGGGATCCATCCCTCTGCTTAAAATTGGAGCAGACCAGTTCGAGCAGGTGAGTCAGCATCCTGCTGGCCCAGGCACTGACCTTAGAGCACCTGGGAGCTCCCAGGTCATGTTCTCCTCCCCTGGAGAAGCCTCTTCCATGTGCAGAGACGATCTTCTGGGGCAGGTACCTGCAGAATAACCAAATCAGCAACTTCAAGAGTCCCTGGCCCTTCTCACTCTGCAAGGAAAAGGATATTTCTCTAACACTCCTCGGTGTCTAACTCCCATAGGTCCAAGCCAGCTCCCATTGGAAAAAACCCTCTGAACTGGATACAGCTCTAGGTCTTAGTCCAAGTATTAACTAACAGCTTTAAGCAGCCCAGTGTTCAGCAGGCTTTGGCCTTTCGTGTGGACCAGGCCAGTGCTGGCGAGTGGGGGGCTGAGCCTAGGGAGATGCAGAGTGTTAGCACGGCTTCTAACAGGATGCTCTGCTCCCAGTGCGGACAAGGCCTGACGCACACAGGAGCTAGACAGAAGGCCAGGAGATCCTGCAGAGAGCAACCTGCTTGGGCGGGAGCTCAGGCGAAGCAGATAGTCCTGCCTCTGGGCTCTGTTACATAAATGAATAGTAAAGGAGGCACCTTGGGGAGAAGATTGGAGGCTCTTTCTGAAAGATCTGCTCTAGCTCGGCCAGGGGCCCTGGGCTGGCTGTGGGACTCACTGCCTAACTCCACGGGCCTGCTATGCAGGCGCTTAGATCGGGCCCTTCTGGCCTGAACAGCTTTGAATCTTTATCCAGCTGTAAAGCTCATGCCCCAGGCCTGATCAAATTAAAGGGCCAGACCCCGATCACAGCTCCTTTCTCCCCTGGCATTCAGTGAGCTGGAGGCAGCTGGTGATAGATGGATACAGGCCCAATCATTGCACCAAGTCCTTGTAAACGACTGATTAAAAATTAAAGACAAATGCACGGAGGCCACTTCAGCTTCAAAATCAGAAAAATCAATTAGCAATTCACTTGTGAAAGGGATGGAGACAGAGGAGCTGGAAGAGCCGTGCTCACCAAAGAAACAGCCCCTTCTTAATGATAAATATTTTTCAGATTAAAAAATGAAGCCTTAACATGGTAATAAATTGTTTGGCACGTGGCAGCTTTCACTCAGCACATCTTTCATCCATTAAAGACATTTTCTTATTGTTGTTGTTGTTCAAAGACGTTGTTACAATTATAAACGTATTATGAAAAGGATTAAAGGTTAATGGGAATAAAACAAACCGGGTCTGAACTCTGCTGGGTCAGAACACGGGGGACTTCAGACAACAGCTCTTCCCTTGGAGCCCCAGAATGACCAGTCATGGCCTGATCCCTGCCCCTTCCCCTGTTGTCACCCACGAGCGTTGCCAGGCAGTGAGGTGTAAGGGTTAGAGCCGCAGCCTGCACCTCTGGACACCTGGGTCTATGCTCGGTTCAGTCACTTGTCAGCTGGCCCCTGTGAAAGGGGCTGAGAACACCGGCCCCCTGGCAGGGGAGGGGTGAGCCTGCCGGGAGAGGTGCTGGGGGAGCGCAAGGTGTGAGGGCAGAGTACTACGCTGCCCCTTTGATGTTCCCAAAGGAGGCTCTTGGCGCTGATATGGGGCAGGAGTTTCTATCTCCTCCTGGAGGGTGCGCTGGCCAAACCAATAGCCATTCCCCCCTGGCCTGAGGCCTGTCTCTCCAGCTGCGCTCCACTAAGCCACATGCACAGAGCGGTGGGAGCCAGCAGCTGCGCAGAACAGCCAAGCTGCCATGTTGGAAACTCTTTGGACTCAGAGCTACGAGCTGGAGACAGCCTCCGCTGGGGGTTCAAAGATCCCACTGGCAGGTCTGTGTCTCTGAGCGGCTCAGCCACAGAGCAGTGAGTGACTCACAGGTGCTGCACTCACTCAGTGAGAAAAAGGGCAAAATTCCCATGCATTTCAATAGGAGCAGGACCGTGCCCTGATGGAGACCAAGCCCTGTAGGGGAATCATCTCAGCATAGTGTCTTGCTGAGACTTGAGGTTTCCAGGTTAGGGTGTTGGTTTGGAGGCAGGAGGCCATGGCCATGAATCTGCCACCCATGTCTGCAAGGGAAACTCCACCCTGGGCTGCCTAGTCTAAGGCTCTAACCTGGTCCCTGGGCTGCGAGGCTCCTTGCAGTTGTCTAGAGCCATCTCCTTGCTTTGTCTGACTCGTTCTGCCATAGGGTCCAAGGCCAGAGGGACTGTTGTGCTCACCTCGTCTGACCTCCTGCAGCGCACCGGCCAGGGACCCCCCGGAATCATCCTGTTTGAACTAGAGCAGAAAAACCAGCTGCCTGCTCAGAGCGGGAAGGAAGCCAATGAGCTTGTGTGCGTACGGGTGGTAGAACTGGGCCCCTGGAGGGCAGACGCCAGCCCAGCTACTGGAAGATCAGAGCAGGAAAGGAGCGAGCCCAGGAACTTGCACACACCTTGCTCCTGGGCTCCTCAGCCCCCCACATGCCTTCGGGGGTCTCAGACTTGAGGGCTAAGTGGGGGCAAAGCATTACCCGAGAGCATTCCACAGCTCCTGTCCGGGCGACTGGACCCCATGTGAGGGGCCCACAGCAGGGAGCAAGGTGTGCTCTTCCAGTGAGTGCTGTGGGGAAACACACCCTTCCTGGCCTGCTGCACTCATGCCCCTGGCCGTGGTGCTGAACAGAGGCACCGAGTGTATGAACTCCGGCTGATGGATACGACTGGTCTGTCTGCCTGTTCCTCCACCGCCCTGTCGGCCATTTCCTTCCAGATGCAGGGAATCAGAGACACCCAGCTCAATCTGTGGCCCTAACTCTGAGCTCTGGTGGGAGCAGCTTGGACCATTTCACTGCCGCTGTGTCAGCCTCTGAGCTGGGCTAATGCAAAGCCCCTGATCCCCCCTTCATTACAACAGCGTCCCCCCCGTGAAGCCAATGGAGTTACACCAACATTAGCACCTCACAGTGTGGAGATCAGACCCCAAGCTCCAGCCAGCCCTCAACAAACACCTCCCAGCACAAACACAGGAACAACCAACAAACTCCTCCACTGTGAAGTAGCTGAATAGACCCCACTGAAGCTCTCCGCCAGACAGACTGGCCAGTCATATCCTGTTGGCCTTAGCTTATCTGCCTCTTTCTTCCTATCCAAGAGGGACCCACTAGCTCCGGGCTTCCGCTAAGCCCCTTGGGCAGCGACTATGTCCATTATTGTGTGTCAATGCCCTCTGAGCCCCTTGGGGCTGTATAACGAACACTCACTAATGAGGATTTCTTTCTTCGGTGTACTCTTTACATTTTTCCTTTGCTAGTTTTATTTCCTCTGCTCCTTTCACTTTCTCGATTTGGTTTTGAACTAGCACATCTCATTGGGTCACGCAGTAATCAATCATCATCGGCAGCATCCTGCCCCCTTCTTGAACCCCATCCACTCCTGGTTCTGATAGCACTTTGCACAGAGTAACCAACAAAGCCTCACCACCCTGCCGTGGGTGGGACCTGTATGATCATTCGCTCTACGAATGGGGAAGGGTCTTGCTCCGTGTTGCTGAGTGGGAGCTGCCCTGCCTGTTCCGAGCATTCGCATTTTATAGAAAAGGGGGGGAGGGCTAGACACGGGGAGGGCTCTTGAGATGTCTTTTGCGTGTTACTTATTGCATATCTTTATAGCTCCAAAGTAACCAGTAAAAAATGCCCTTGGGAACAGGCAAGTGGAACCAGGTTTAAAGTTGACACAATTATTCAGCCCCTCACATCAGTAGGAAATTGCTGAGATGTTCATCAGTGGAGAGAGCTCTTCCTTGCAGCTCTCCCTCCCTAGCCAAGCATTTGCAAATGCCTGAGTCCTGCCACTCTGGGTAGTGTCCTGGAGGCACTGACAGTGACTGAATCCCTAGCATGAGCGTGATTGAACTGCTAGCGCTGAATGCATCGTGGTGACAGCTACAGCAGCCAGAAGACACCTGGAAGCCAGAGTAAAGACGTAATTTATAGTGACCGCTTTTCCTCCGGGGGAGCAAGGTCACCAGCCGTCCTACCAGAGGCCTGACATGCGGCTTGTCCTCTTGACTCTGGTTTAACAAATAAAGCTGTCACCGCAGAGGCACAGAGCACCAACAGCTTCAAATGCATCAATGCCAGACAAGGCAGCTAACATGCCCCAGCCCCTTTCCCACCAGCCCCCTGAAGGGCTGCTCAGAGACACCAGCAAGGGTTGTTCTAGGCCTGGACCAGAGACACAAGCCTGAAGCAAGGCTTTGGGGCCCACAGAGTCACGTGGGCTAACAGAGAAGTGTGCTGTGGGCAGAGCCAGGATACATAATTCAATGCCCTTTACCGCATGGCATCTTCTGCGTTTCTTAGCTAACATCACTCCCTTCTGCTCTGCGGGGCTGGGACTCATGTCCCATCCTGGGCTGCCTAAGGAGCCTGCTAGGGAGAGCGAGCGAGAGAAAGCAGGTGCTGATTCATTAGTGCCCTCTTTGGTGGGGGCGAGGGGTCGCTAGGTTTTGCCCCTGGCTGGGGGCTGCTGTTTTCTCCTAGTTAAACAGAAATCTGCAGGTTTTAGCACCTTGAGGCCTCAGTTGTTCTCCTTGCAGTCACAGAGCCAGGATCCTGTCCTCTCGGGTTCCCTGCAAAGACCTGGGCAGCTCCCTAGCCAGGGCTCTCCCTGGTGCCCTCCCTGCCAGCTGCCAGTGTTGTAGCAATTGCTCCTCGGTCAGACTGACCAAGCCTGGGGTTGCTGACCAGCAAACCTGCCTTCTTTGGCTGCCCACCCCCAAGGAGAGGAGCGGGAAGGTGGGTCAAGCAGGGACAGGGCCTCAGTGCGCCCCCTTGGGCTGATGAGGGCTTTTCAGTCTGTCCTGTGCCCAGGGACCCAGCGCTGGGCAGGAGTTTACAAACAGAGACAGAAATACACGGAACACATGAGACTCGGCCCCTGGTGAGGATGCTGCGCCGCCTGCCCCTGCGCCGACACGCCGCGGGGTCTGTTACGTACCCAGAGCCTGGGGCAGGGTGTCCTGCTGCTGCGGGATCGACCCCAGCCTAGGTGTTCACACCTCAACTGCTAACAGAGCACTCACCCTCCCTGATTGAACTAACGTCATTATCTCCAGACTGATTTATACCTGCTTCTGGAGATTTCCATTACTTGCGTCTGATGAAGTGGGCATTCACCCACCAAAGCTTATGCTCCAATACTTCTGTTAGTCTTAAAGGTGCCACAGGACCCTCTGTCGCTTTTTACAGATCCAGACTAACACGGCTACCCCTCTGATACTTGACACCAACTCCATGACACTCAGGCGCTAATTTCTCCTCTTTGCTGTGGCAAGTGCTAAGCACAGTCAGAACCGAGACTCCTTCGCTCCAGCACCTACTAGCAACTGGTAACCTCTGCACCCCAGCAGCAAGCGGCACTGTCTGCAGGCCGGCTCCTGACCACCCCCCAGCCCTCCCCCTCCCCGGCAGCAGTAAAGACGCAGCACCCTTAAAAAGCAAAGGTGCTTTTGTTGCCTTGTACAAACATAACGCACAGCTGGACCCTGCAGACTCTGCATCACAGGTGCACTTTTAAACCCAGTAGGGAAATACTCTTTGTCCTACACCCAGCCTGGTAAAGACGCCTGTTTAAACTCTCCCGGCAGTGACCTAGTGCCATCTAGTGGTGGGAACCCATCTTGTTCCATCCTCACCAGGGATTTGGAGGACAGGAAGCGTTTGGGACCCGTTGGCACTCCAAGGAATGGTTCAGGGGGTTGCAGCGATAATGAGCCCATGTGGATTGATGCATCAAACAAACACTAGCTCAGCAGTCATCTCAGCTGGCAGCCAGCCCCGACGGTGACGGATGCCCCAATCTCAAATCAATTAGGAACGCTCATTTCTGGCCTTTCCATTCCTTTGCTCCATGAAGGGAATTTCATCAGTATGGCAGGTGGAGGGACAGGATCCCAATAATGAAACTGATTCATCACACGAGGCCCTCGAAATACAGAATTTACACGGGAAACGATGCAGCGCGAGCTGGCAACCCCACTACTTCTGCCCCATTAGAACTCATCATTCGACATCGACTGTTCCCATTAGCATTTCACATTGCTGATGACTCTCCCATCTGATCATTACTTTCCGAATATTTTGCATGTAAATGGTTCCACTCTTTGCCTTCAGCTCCTGCACCAGCAATTTACGTTGCCAAGTCATAAATTAAATGTCACTGCTGGTATCCACAGGAACTGAAATCATGCAGGGAGGGTACGCTGACAGCAAATTCACTGGACTGCAGATTGCCATCCCTTGCCCTTCTCCTGGGCACCAGCCATAGAAAACCTAAAGCTTTTCCCCACCTCTCTGATGGCTCAGAGGGAGCCATCTACCCTCTGCAGTTTGACCTCTCTGAGCAGCTGCAGATAGCTGTTTGAAAGGAAATGAAGCACTCACCCGTGGGATGGCAGGGTTGAACAGTGCAATTTAACACTGTCCATCAAAAAGCAGGAATATTTAGCCCCACTGGCTGCGTCTCCCTATCTGGTTCTTGGTGGCTGTGGTGTACTGGAATGCAAGGAGTTGTAGACTGGAAGGTCACACTCTTCACAGTTCCCTTTGCATGAATGAAGAAGAGAGATCTCCAAGAAAAGGCGTTAGAGCACCATATAACTAACTCGCTGTGACGGGTTAGACCCCCCTTCTGGGGTGCTACCAGATGTACTGGGGGGTTACTGAGCCCCTCCTGCTCCGCCAGCCTGGATTCCCTCTCCCTGTTTTGCTGAGTTAGGCTCTCCAGCCTCCTGCAGCACTCACAGGGCCGGCCCCAAGCAGCGAAGAAAAAAAAAAACAATTGAGCTGCCCCTGAAGTGCCGCCGAAGAGGAAGAGAGGGAGTGAAGGACCCACCGCCAAATTGCTGCTGAAGACCCGGACGTGTCGCCCCAACAACGGACTGACTGCTGCCCCTTTCTATTGGCTGCCCCAGGCACCTGCTTCCTTCGCTGGTGCCTGGAGCCGGCCCTGAGCACACACACATACAGGTAGGGCCACACCCAGCTGCAGACACAGACTGAAGTCAGCTCTGTGTGAGAGGATTAACCCAGCATTCATGTGCACACCCCCTTTGGGGAAAAACCCAAAATAATACTGTCTTGCGTTGTACAGAAAGATCTGCACAGCACAAGCTCATAAAAATTCGCCCTCTCCCTCAATGTGAAGAGAAATATGCACAACTTCTCCCCCCCCCCCCAAGTTAGAAATTGCACAAACTGGGTTTAATATTAAACAAAACAATTTTATTATATTATAAAAGGCGGATTTTAAGTGATGATAAGCGATAGCAAACAGAGCCAAGCAGATTACTAAGCAAATAAAACAAAACACGCAGACTAAGCTTAAGATCTTAAAGAGACTGGTTTCAAGAAATCATCTCTCACCTGAAATGTTATTTTAGGCAAGTTGCAGAGTTTCTGTAGCTTAGAGTTCCAGTTATCTCTTCTCACAGACTGGACCTCTGCCTCAATCTGGACTTACCCCTGCCTTTCCCCGCAGGTTAGTTCCTTTGTCTCTTCAGGTATTTTCAACAGTCTTTCTTCTTGGGTAGGCAATGGAGGAGAGAGTCCAGATTAACCCACTTCCCAGCCTTAAAAAGGATTTTCCTAAAGCGGGAAACTTTTGTTTGATCCCCATCCCCCTACAGAGGAAAAGTACCAGCAGTGTCCAAGGTGGTATTTTGTATCAGGTGATTTTATCACCTGACATTGCGGTGTTAAAGCAACTATGAAACCAGGTTTATTTGCAGTGTCCACAGGAAGGAACTCCAGGCAGATGGGAGATCCACATCTTCAAAGATCCATTGTCTTTTTCTAAGGGCCCATTACGGCTGATTGCTTACTGTCTGGTGGGCGTTTCCCAAGTACACACAGATGTAGTTGTTACATAGTCAATATTCCTAACTTTAGATACAGAAATGATACATGCACACAAATTGGATAATCACATTCAGTAAAACATAACCTTGCCAATGAGACCCTACATGAGACATCTTGCATAAAGTATATCTTAGTCATACCATAGTCATATCATAACCATATTTCTATGAAGAATATGGGGTGTAAAGTCACACTTGCTGAACCAACTGGCTCAGAGGGACACACTCACTGCACCTGGAAGAGATTGCAGGATGGAAATTAGATTAAAGGCCTTCCCATTTCTAGCAAATAACTGCAAGTCGGGCAGGGAGGGGAAATCCACATACACCCAGGGGCCCTAAAGGAGACCAAGCAAATGGAGTCTGATGAATAAACACACAGCACTGCTGACCCCAAGCATTCAAAAACTATGAGTCAGGCCCCCAAAATCATGAGATTGACTTAAAAATAATGAGACTTGGGGGGAAAGGGTGGGAGGTCTTTTGATTCGCTTTCTGGTTTCCAAGTATGAGGGTGCACTCACGTCACATGTTCAAGCTTTTCTTTCTCTGCAACCATGAGGGCTAGAAACTTACTTTTAAAAAAAAATTAAAGCTGGTATTCTCTTCACCTCTCATGACTTCAGAAGTTGGGACTTTGAGAAAAGCCCCAGGTACTGCAAGACATGCTATAAAATCACAGTATTGGCAGCACTGAATATGTCAGAACATTGCGCTCATTTATTTCTCTCCTTCCCGTGAAAGATAAATGCTGCCTTTTGATGCACCCCGAACTCATGTCTCTAACTTGCACTGAGATTTGTGTGTGAGGAGACTGACCAGCATCTGCTCCCACTGCAGGGAGCACACACATGAATGTGTTTAAAGCATGTAAGAACGTCTGTGGCACTAACAGAGCAGTTTGCTGACTAAAAGCTCTGGCTGGCAAAGGCCTTACTGCTCAAAAGCGCTGAAAGGCAAAGCCATGTGGATCTGCTCACGTCACTCTTGTTTCAGTGAACAGGAATCTATGCTTTAAAAAATGTTCTTTTCCTTTTCATTTAGATATTTGCACCTGAGGCTCTTTGGTTTGTGTGCAGCACGTGGAATTCACTCCAGTGCTGCGTGGCCAGCAATAGGCCTAGATACCACATAATTTCCACTTCAGTCCTACAAGGCCTGTGCATCACCAAGTTCCACATAACCCTGTATGGCTGAAATGAATCTTAGGTGGTGCATAGGTAGGGCCCTACCAAATTCATGGACATGAAAAACGCGTCACGGACCATGACATCTGGTCTCCCCCTGTGAAATCTGGTCTTTTGTGCACTTTTACACTATACTATACAGATTTCACAGGGGAGACCAGCATTTCTCAAATTGGGGGTCCTGACCCAAAAGGGAGTTGCAGGAAGGTTACAAGGTTATTTTAGGGGGGTGTCACAATATTGCTACCTTTACTTCTGCGCTGCCTTCAGAGCTGGGTGGCCAGAGAGAAGCGGCTATTGGCTGGGTTTTTAAAGAGTTGGATAACCCAGTAGCTGTCAGTGACATCAGGAGCTCTGCAGGCTGAACCACTGATCATGGCCATTGACTCCCATAGGGTGCTGCAGCAGGGTCAGAAAAGAGCGCCCCGCCCTCTTTCCTTGCCCTAGTGCAGTGGTCTCCAAAGTGGGGTGTGCGCAAGAGCAGGGCCGGCTCCAGGCACCAGCTGAGCAAGCTGGTGCTTGGGGCGGCAGATTATTCGAGGCGGCATTCTGCCCAATCCTAGGGCGGCACGGCCGCTTTTTTTTTTTTTTTTTGTACCGCTCCGGCCGCCCTGTAGGGGGCGGTAGCGCGGAGAACCAGAGCGCCCTGCAGGGCAGTTCTCTTCCTTCCCTCCCCGCCGACCGGAGCGGAGCCCTCGCGGCAGGCGGCAGGAGGCGGCACAGCGGGAGGGGCCGCGTGGCAGCGTCCCTGCTGTAGCCCTGGCCGCCCCCTTCTCTCTCTCTCTCCTGCCCGCCCCGTCCCCCTGCCCCCCCCCCAGCCGGTCCCCTGCACCCGCGCTCCAGCCGTGCCGCGGGTTTTTTTGTTTGTTTGGTTTTGGTTTTTGCTTTGCCGTTCTGGCCGCCCCGTTTTGTTTTTTTTTTTTTTGCTTGGGGAGGCCAAAAAGCCAGAGCCGGCCCTGCGCAAGAGGATCCTTGGGGGGTTCAGATCAGCACTTCCATCGAGAGGCAGCTTGTCTCCAGTAGATGTCCTCATTGAACTGGAGGAGGGATTCACCTCTAGGATGATGCTGACATGACTGAATGACACATGCTCAGAGCACAGACAGCTGCTAGTGACCAGAGCTGAACTGGCAGGAGGCCCCTTGCCAGATACGTTGGTCTGGCTCCTGTTCAATGAACCTATGGCACTGAGAAGTGTATCTGTCCCACAAGCTCAGGGGATTGCCAGGTCTGTAAATGGGGAGCAGCCAGAAATGCTGACTGGATGGTGAAAGCCTGAAACTACTGTACCATGTTCTTTCCCTTCCATAGATAACAACTTTACAGCTAACCCAAGCTGATAACGCTCTGCATAGCCAAGGGACCTGCTAGTGATAGAGCCACAGAACAGAACTCAATTGGGTCCATTTGTTTAAGGAAAGGAGCCTGCGCCTTTGATTCCAGAAGCCATCTGTGGAAGCCTTTTGATAGCTTTGTAAAGGCCTCTTGCCTAGGGCTTGTCTATGCAGCTGTGCCGCTCTAGCACTTCGGCAAAGACGCTACCGACGGGAGAGCGTCTCCCATTGGCGTAGGCACGCCACCTCCCCGCGAGGCAGTAGCTACACCCTCCTGCCGACAGAGCACTGTCTACACCAGGAGTTAGGTCGTAACTGTCGCTCAGCGGTGTGGCTTTTCCATACTTCGCTAGTGTAGAGCATGTCTTAGGGAATGGGCAGTACTTGATTAACGTCACCTGTGGGTGAAGGCAAATGATTTTATAATACATAGGCCCAAAGCTCTGAAACAAGATTGAAAGTTAAATTCTAACCTGGGCAGAGAGAATTCTGATTAGAGTCTAAACCAATCAGCTCTCTCAAAGGCAAGCTGACAAAGTCCTTGCTGTCACTCCAGCTCGCTAACACTTAGCCAAACTCTTAATAAAGAATGTCATTCTGCATGGACAGATTCTGGGAGCAAACCTAGGCCAGAAACCTCCATCACTTTGGAGAAAGTGTCAGCCTCAATTAAGCAAAGTAATGTCATTGGCAGAGCCAAACCTACTGGGAAGCTACAAAACGCCGGCTCCGGATTTGCAGGCGATTTGTTCCCTTGACAGGTTTATCTCATTACCCAGTTTCCATTTAGCAGGAGTTTTATCGTCTGTAACATTTGTGCATAACAGAGTCACCCAATTAAAATGTTATTCCCATTAATGGCTCCGATAGTCACATTTCAGTGTTTGCTGGAGCGTGTTTTCCTTTTCTTGAATACATTTAATCTTTTATCAGCTGTTTATTTAGAATTGTTTCACTTGAGACTCTAGTGCAAATGGCAGCAGGCTTCATTCTCCACCACTGGACCCTCCCTTTGTTCCCACTGCCATTCAAGGACACAAAGACCACAAGCCAACAAGATTGTGATTATCATTCAAAGCGACGCGCTTGCTCCAGAAACGAGATGAGCATCTTCTGTTCCCACTGACTCCAATCAGGGTTAGCTCAGCACCCCACAGAATTGGCCCTTTATCACAAATACATCTCTCTATGATAGTATTGTTAGGGAGCCAAGCACCATGGGATCGATCACCAAACATATTTCAGACTTTCCTCCTGGTGAGACTTGTTCTGTACCTGGAGCTGCCCATGAGGGTCCAAGTGCTCAGAGGAAATGGGGCAAGTTTCCCCTTGAAATTAGACCTTGCTTGATTTTAAGTTCTCCTGGAAAGCCCCTCTTCATTGGACACCAGCAAATCACTTCATAGTTGAGGTTTATCAGCTTTTTATTGCAGACCCATATTCCTTACACAATTGACACACACATGCCATATGCACACACGTACCATAGGTAGACACGCACATGCACATACACACACTTCATAATCAAACGACTCTCCCAGAATTACCTGGCACTGCCTGCCGCCATCCCTGTTAGAATACACAAGTTATGCAAAGACAACCATGGTCTGTGTTTAGCTCAGAGACCTCCAAGGAATGCTTCAGTGCTCCAGGAACTGGTGTTATGGGTTCAGTACATGGCCCCCTTCACTCTGAGTCAGCCCTGAACTAGTATACCAGTTTAGTATTGTGGAGATGCAACCTTTTGAACAAACCCCAAGCTTCAGACAAAGACAGCACAAGCCAGCCATCTATGGTGCACTGGGGGAAAGTGCAGGCTCCCCAGGCTGGAGCTGTCGAGGGGTCACTACTCCATCACTGAGGAGGAGAAGAGTGTTTTTCAGAGGAGAGGGCGGTTATCTGGTGCAAGAGAAGGCATCACCTCTGAGGAAGGGAATACAGAGTGAAAGTGTATTGATGGGAATGGAGAGAAAATAAGTGTGGCACTTTGCATATCAATTGAGTTGAGATAGGAGACAAAGAGTTTGAGCCTGAGGAAGCCTTGTGAACTTCATCCCTTGGAAAAGGTTTCTATTGCACCTCATAATCTGAAACAGCATTGGGTCTTCCGTGCTCAAAGACATTGGGTCGGATATAACCTGTGTGGGCAGAGTTTGGTTTGGGCCCTAGTTTGGCAACTGGCTGTGCATGCCAAACCGCCCCAGGCTTCACTGGGACTCCATGCAGCACACGGGCTGCCCAAACAGCATCAGTAATGCAGGGCTTAGTCTTGGCCCTTCTGTGGTGGTATGGTAAGTGCCATCTCTGCTAAGTGCCATCTTATGCTCCAGAATCTTCATTATAAAGTCTCTAGCTATAATCTTTGCAAAGAAACCCACAGTAACATGAATGATGTGTAACCAATGTAGCAATGCCTGCCGGAGTCTGCAGAGAGCCTGAAACAAGAGCTCTGAAGTGAGACCCGCCCCATTCATTTTAGCGAAAGCTTAGCACGGATGGCCAGGGATGATTGTGTTAACACTGACATTGCCGACATCATTGCTCCTGTGAAACAGGAACACGAGGGTCCCGGTGCTGCACAGCTCCCTGCAAGCGACCTCTCAGCCCATGGCCACAAGCAGGTGGCATTAGGGACCAAGCCGTGGCTAGTGGGCCTCAGCCTGGGTCACAGGTGTGTTAGCAGGCGACTTATCCAGCCCATGGTCGGACCCTGTTTAAAGCACAGACCACGCCCCTGCAGGCCGGAATAATGCCCAGCCCCGCCCCTCGGCAGCACAATCCCATCCGAGGAGCAATAATGGGAGGCGTGCAGCATGGAAGGAGTTAATTCAGATCAGGTCCCCACGCGTCCATGGAGCTGCTGAGACTGTACCATCTAACGGGGGGGTAACTCAGCCACCCTCACTCTGCACAGCAAGGAGGCCTCTCTAGCCTCCCCCCCCCGGCGTATATAGACTGTTCCAGGACTCGTCGGTCCCCCCCCCGGTGGATGGGCTGCCCCAGGCTGGTTGAGTCTGCGTGTGTAGGGCCTGCCCGCACCGATTCCGGGCGGAGCGCTTCCTCCGTCTGTGGGGACGGTTCTGTGGGATTCGCTCAGGCTGTGGAAGCGCAACGCCGCGGGCGGGCTGCGGAGCTGCAGCCCCGGCGGAAGCCAGCAGGGGTCCCCACCTCCCGCTGCCGGGCGGGGACGGCTCGGTGCCGGGCCCGCAGCGCAGAGCGGAGCCGCCGCCCGCTGGCCGGAGCATGCAGCGGCCTCGCCCGGGCCCTGGGCGCCTGCGGCCGGGCCGGGAGCCGCGCCTGACCGGGGGGGCGGGGCCGCTGCTCCCCTGACCGCGCTTCGCCTGGTCTGTGCACCGGGGGTCCGACCCCCCCCAACCAACCCCCACCTCGTGACTGACCGACCCCCCCCCAACCGGGCCCGTCCCGACCCCCCCCGTGACTGACCGACCCCCCCCCAACCGGGCCCGTCCCGACCCCCCCCGTGACTGACCGACCCCCCCCCAACCGGGCCCGCCCCTCCCCCAGTGACCGACCCCCCGTGAGCGACCGACCCCCCGTGAGCGACCGGGCCCGCCCCTCCCCCAGTGACCGACCCCCCGTGACCGACCGACCCCCCCCCCACCGGGCCCGCCCCTCCCCCAGTGACCGACCCCCCGTGAGCGACCGGGCCCGCCCCTCCCCCCCAGTGACCGACCGACCCGCCACACCACCCCCCGTGACTGACCGACCCCCCCCCCCAACCGGGCCCGTCCCGACCCCCCCTCCGTGACCGACCGACCGACCCCCCCCCCAACCGGGCCCGTCCCGACCCCCCCCCCGTGACTGACCGACCGACCCCCCCCCCCAACCGGGCCCGCCCCTCCCCCAGTGACCGACCCCCCGTGAGCGACCGGGCCCGCCCCTCCCCCCCAGTGACCGACCGACCCGCCCCCCCACCGGGCCCGCCCCTCCCCCAGTGACCGACCCCCTGTGACCGACCGGGCCCGCCCCTCCCCCCCAGTGACCGACCCCCCCGTGACTGACCGACCCCCCAACCGGGCCCGCCCCTCCCCCCAGTGACCGACCCCCCCCAACCGGGCCCGCCCCTCCCCCCTCGTGACCGACCGACCCGCCCCCCCCCAACCGGGCCCGCCCCTCCCCCCTCGTGACCGACCGACCCGCCCCCAACTGGGCCCGCCCCTCCCCCCCAGTGACCGACCCCCCCCCAACCGGGCCCGCTCCTCCCCCAGTGACCGACCCCCCGTGAGCGACCGGGCCCGCCCCTCCCCCCCAGTGCCCGACCGACCCGCCACACCACCCCCCGTGACCGACCGACCCCCCCCCCACCGGGCCCACCCCTCCCCCAGTGACCGACCCCCCCCCCCAACCGGGCCCGCCCCTCCCCTCCCAGTGACCGACCCCCCCCCCCCAACCGGGCCCGCCCCTCCCCTCCCAGTGACCGACCCCCCCCCCCAACCGGGCCCGCCCCTCCCCTCCCAGTGACCGACCCCCCCCCCGTGACTGACCGACCCCCCGCAACCGGGCCCGCCCCTCCCCTCCCAGTGACCAACCCCCCCCCCCACCTGGCCCGCCCCTCCCCCCCAGTGACCGACCCCCCCGTGACTGACCGACCCCCCCCACAACCCCCCCGTGACCGACCGACCGACACCCCCAACCGGGCCCACCCCTCCCCCCCAGTGACCGACCCCCGAGACCGACCGACCGACCTCCCCCAACCGGGCCCGCCCCTCCCCCAGTGACCGACACCCCCCCCACAATCCCCCGTGACCGACCGACCCCCCCCCTACCGGGCCCGCCCCTCCCCTCCAGTGACCGACCCCCTGTGACCGACTGACCGACCCCCCCATCGGCCCCCCCCTCCCCTAGTGACCGACCCCCCCCCTGTGACCGACCGACCCCCCCCAACCGGGCCCGCCCCTCCCCCCCAGTGACCGACCCCCTCCCCCACGACCCCCCGTGACCGACCGACCCCCCCCAAACGGGCCCGCCCCCCCCAGTGACCGACACCCCCAAACGGGCCCATCCCTCCCCCAGTGACTGACACCACCCCTCCACAATCCCCCGTGACCGACCGACCAGCCCCGGGGAGCGACCGACGCCCCCCTCCCCTCCCCGCTGGGCCCGACTGCCCGTCCGCCCCTGCCCCTCCCCGGGCAGCCCCCGGCGCCATGGCCCGGCTGAGGCGCAGAGCCTGCATTGCCCTCTTCCTCTTCGCCCTCTTCCTCTTCGGCACCATGATGGGCCTGCGGACTCTGAAACCCTCGGACGGCTTCTCAGCCCTGGCGCCCGTGGCAGAGCGAGGCGAGAGACGCTCGGTCTCGCACGAGGCCATCTCCCGGCCCCAGGCGGGCCCCAGCCATGAGGCCAAGGCCCCAGCGCCCACCGTGTCCTACGACCTGCACATCTTCTACTACATGTGGTACGGGAACACCCACTTCGAAGGAAAGTACCTGCACTGGGACCACGTCATGGTGCCGCACTGGGACCCCAAGATATCTGCCAGCTACCCCAAAGGGCGGCACAGCCCCCCAGAGGACATTGGCTCTAGCTTCTACCCTGAGCTGGGACCCTACAGCTCCAGGGACCCTGACGTGCTGGAGCAGCACATGAACCAGCTGAGAGCAGCAGCAATTGGTAAGGAGATGTTGGGTACCAAACGAGCCCCAGTCCTACAAGCTGATCTGTGCAGGTGAGCCTCTGCATCCATGCAGCACCCCAGCGAAGCCACTGGTGTCCCAGGCACAGACCTGCTTGCTGGAGTTGAGCATTAGACTTTAAATCCATCAGGAGTAAACAAGCAGCCTTCTACTACCTGAAGGGGGGTTCCAAAGAGGATGGAGCTCGGCTGTTCTCAGTGGTGGCAGATGACAGAACAAGGAGCAATGGTCTCAAGTTGCAGTGGGGGAGGTCCAGGTTGGATATCAGGAAAAACTATTTCACTAGGAGGGTGGTGAAACACTGGAATGCGTTACCTAGGGAGGTGGTGGAGTCTCCTTCCTTGGAGGTTTTTAAGGCCCGGCTTGACAAAGCCCTGGCTGGGATGATTTAGCTGGGAATTGGTCCTGCTTTGAGCAGGGGGTTGGACTAGATGACCTCTTGAGGTCCCTTCCAACTCTGATATTCTATGATTCTAAGATAATATTTCTAAAATACTGGAAAAATAATTCATAAACTGCTTTAACCCCAATTCAGAGAGGATAGCATCACAACTTTCAATGTTCAGGTGTATATATTTGAATTTTCATCCACAGTGAAGTTTCCTGACAAAGACTAAGTTGCTTTGTACCTTTAACCCATGGTGAAGGCCAGATGGTGACAAGGGGGTTAAGTTAACAAGGATGTAAGCACCAAGGTGGGAGAGGAGACATTGAGGGTGGTACAGTACAAAGCAGTTGCAGAAGGAGTAATGGGAATAAATTAAAGGAAAATTTAGGCTGAATGTCAAGGAAAATGTACCTTTTAGTAAGTGTTTCTCCAAATACTTACCTGCATGCTTAATTTTACTCACAGTGAAGTTAAGGGGGCTGCTTGCATGACTCAAGTTAAGCAGGTGAGTGTTGCATAGTTACAAACCCCAGGACATTAAAAGGGCCTTTGGCTGAATGCAAGGATATGAGAGACTTTCATTCTACAAACCAGAGTAAAACTTCTACATGAAGACTTAGAAAGCCCTGGTTAAAACTGGTCAAAAATTCAGCTTGTAGCAAAGCTATTCAAATTTGGGTAACTTTTAAAAATTGGCAAACTATGCCTTTTGCCTTCAAAAAAAAGGGAAAGAAAGTTATTTAAGACTGCCAGAAGGTGTTGCTGGAATGAAAATAGTACTGATAGGTTGGGCCTATTCTGTGCTTGCCTTAAAGGCTAAGTGTTTTCTTTTTAAATTGCATATTTTGCTGTGTAGCTTGCAAAGTGTAGTAGTATAAATACAGCAGAGCAATTATGTACTGTATTGAACAGCCTCATTAGCACTGGTACCAAAGTGTATATTATTAAGAGATCAGCTCCTTCAAATTTCTGTGCTATACAGGATCACACAGGACAAGTGAATTCCAAAATTAAACAAATGCTATAAATTGCCAACGCTGACTCTTGAATGGGGCAAACATCCCAGGTGACATGACACAAAAGGTGCCATGGGACTTTGATTCTAAGAGTTCAGGACCTCTGTTTGAGATGTGGCAGCCTCCTGCTCTCTAGAATGGGCCTGAATTAGTTATATGTTCTCTGTCACCAGCACCTCTTCATGTAGCATTCAGTGTGTGGTTTTTTTATCTTGGAGATTTCCCATCCAAGTACTGGCCCAGCCCAGCCAGCCTGCTTTCAAGATCAGGTGAGATCACAACAGGAAGATAGTGTGAACCAGATCAAAACAAACTATCATTAATATCAAAATAGGCTCCATTTCGGTGAGAATTGAGTGAGTCAGTTAATGGCATCTTTATATTCTCATTAATCAAATAGTGAGCAATGGGAAGTCCGTTTGTGCCAGTTCATCCTCATTTGGCCTTGTATTAAAGAGGCTTTGTTTGCCCAGGATTCAGTCTAATAGTTCTCAACCATCACCTGAGAAGCACCTTGCTCGTTTGGGACTGTTAAGCACAGATGAAATTTCAGCACCTCCAGCTCCGGACAGCTCCATTATTCAATTACCGGGCTGGTGAACAAAAACCTCCTTTAAAGCCAGATGCTTTTCCTTTGAGAAAGGTCAAGTTACAGTGTTTACCAGTGGTCTATCAATTAACCCTTTCCTTTCCAAATGCAGTGTCTTTGTGGGGTAACAGGATTTAAAACACCTATGCTGTAGATCGTCCACATAACTAAACTGGAACATATTAATACAGACTAGCGTCTTTCCACTATGCACTAGCTAAGGCACTTAGAACTGGTCCTCCTGTAGCAGTGTGCCATGGATGGGGCTATTGAGAAGAGGATTGAGAATTTAACTTCATCCTGAGGAAGTCTCAAACTGTTACCCTGCTACTAAGTATACCTAATGGTGCGGACATCCTGCAAATGCTTGAGGACAATTATAACCATCTCCCCGCACTCGGGTATTAAAACAGAGGAACCAGGCTGGGTAGAGCCAGTGGTTCAGACCCTCCTATTTTAAGGGGTTTCCTTCCTAAATCTGAGGTTTAACTGCTTTGACAACTAAGCTTAGAGGACTCTGTGCAATTGTTAGAATGACTAGAAATAAGTTCGAGTTCTGGAGTTGCATGGGAGAGGCAGAAGGCAGGCAGGATTTAAATATCAATGCATTTGGCTGGTCCTGATCTCCTTCTGGAACTTTTTGTAGGAGTCCTGGTTTTGTCTTGGTACCCACCTGGCCTGGCAGATGACAACGGGGAGCCATCAGATAGTCTTGTGCCATTTATCTTGGATGCCGCGCACAGGTATGCCATAAAGGTAAGGCTGGTCTCTCGTTGTTTGAAGCTATTAAACTAATTGCTCAAATTAACCAGGAATTGCCGCTGTGTTCCTTCAGCAGGCGCCTGCTCTGAAGTCTCTGTTGTTTTGTGTTATTTTTAACTGCTCGTTATGGGAGGCAGTGGGGAGTCTTTATTGTGCAACAGCTGAGCACAAACTAGCATCACGTCATGAGAGGGATTTACAGCTTGTGCTCACAAATATTAAAACTAATTGGACAAAGCGACTATAAAACCGTTCTTGTACCGGCTCCCAGGGATAGGTTACATGCCCTGTGATGATGGAACAGACCCTTGGTCTGTTTCCTGCAAGGGGGCTGCCTAGGCAGCTTCTGGGTGGATACAGTGACCTCTTCAAAGGGTCTGGCACTTACTGATTGTCACCAGGAAAGCATGTGCTGTAAGATTGCTGTCACCACGTCTCCATGTTTTATTTTGAAGGTTGCTTTCCACATCCAGCCATACAAAGGGCGCGATGACCACACTGTGCATGAGAACATTAAATACATCATAGACAAGTAAGTGCTTCGCCTTTAGTAGCTGCCATTAGCGCATATTTCAGGCCCAACTCTGTGCTGAGAGATAGTATGTCAGGCCAACCATGTCTTACTTGCATTAAACGTCTTGCTTGCTCTGTATATGAGCTAAGTTATGCCACAGGGTGCTGTAGCAGAGAAATTCAACAGCATCACACAAAAGCTTATAAATAGCCCTTTACCTATATGTCATCCTCAGCAACCCTTGTAAAGTGAGTGTATTAGCCCCAGAGTCTGTAGCAAAGGCCATTGGCAGAGATGTTAACAAGAAAATAAGATTTAAATGCTGGGGGATAAAGAGCTTTTCACTGTGGGTCACTAACTGGAATGTAGGCGAGCCAGGCAGTAACCAAAAGCTATTCCCATCCATTGGTGGGTCTCTCGCCAGTTTGTAAGTGGGCATGTGTCCACGGGGCATTTATGGGCATGTCGATGGTGGTCATCACTGCCAGGTGTCTCAAGTATAAGTTAGTCTGACGGAGTCTCTCAGGGAATGCAGCAAAGCTCTCCTGTTCCTCCAGCCATTCCCTCAGCGTGGTAAAGTGGGTCTGAAATGCTGATCAATCCAGTGCAACGTCCTCCCCTTTGTCAGTCTGACCATGGGCAATGCAGCTGAACCATTCTGGTAAACGGTGACACAGGGAGCACGCAAAGGCCTAAAGTGAAACAACTAGAACATGCAATTGAGCTGGGCTTCAGGCTGCATTTGCCTTGTAATGGGCATACCTGCCTGCTAGTCAGCATGGGGCTTGCTCCCCAGGCTCCGCTCACTCACTGAAATGGTTTGTGCTTTCTCTGTAGGTATGGAGCACATGCAGCTTTTTATAAGTACAAGACCAGTACAGGACGGAGCCTCCCATTATTTTACATTTATGATTCTTACCTGACACCCCCTGAATCCTGGGCCAACCTCTTCACCCAGTCAGGCTCTCACTCCCTCCGCAATACCCCGTACGATGCAGTGTTCATAGCACTGCTAGTGGAAGAAGGACACAAGCATGATATTCTCTCTGCAGGATACGATGGCATGTACACGTATTTTGCATCCAATGGCTTCTCTTTCGGCTCATCCCACCAGAACTGGAAAGCTATCAAAGCCTTCTGTGACTCAAACAACCTGATGTTCATTCCCAGCGTTGGCCCAGGCTACATTGATACTAGTATCCGCCCATGGAACAACCACAACACTCGCAACCGAGTCAATGGAAAATACTATGAAACGGCTCTGCAGGCTGCACTCATGGTAAGGCCGGAGATAGTCTCCATCACTTCCTTCAATGAGTGGCATGAAGGCACTCAGATTGAGAAAGCGGTGCCCAAAAAGACACTAACACGCCTGTATCTGGACTACCTGCCTCATCAGCCCAACATGTATCTGGAGCTGACCCGCAGGTGGGCAGAACACTTCAGCAAGGAGAAGGAGCAATGGCTGATGTGATTATTCTGCACAGGAAGCCTTCAGACAGCCTGTCTGTGCTTTATGAAAAAGGTCACAATCGGTTGTGGGGACAGGTGCTTAAGGAGCAGTTGGGAAAAGCATCTTATGGGTCACAGTCTCTGTTCAGGGCTGGTGGGTTTGTTCAGTTGGCTAAATACAGTGTTCTCCATGAACAGCCCTAAAGCTGGTTTGAGCACCAACTCCACACTCACAAGAGGAAATGTTAGTGAGCAGAGGGGTCTCTAAGCAGCAGTCTGTTCTATTGCTGCTGTGAGTTTAGTACAGATGTCCCTTTTAAAGCCCTTCTGGATCTGAACTGGCCTGTAAGTGACCAGGCCAGGGAATGAATGAGCAAGAGATCTGTTTTTCTTACAGTGCATATGTTTAGTGTGGTATTTTAGATATTAGCTGGGCTCCTACCCCCAGCATGTGTTTTATCCTATGCCCTTCACCAGTTGCCTGCCGATTACATACTACACAGTCCACTAGCAGCTCTGACAGTGCACTTCTATTATTAGCTGATTGAAGCAAAGAGTTAATTGTTCCTCAAAATTGTTTATTGTAGAAGAAACAAAACCATACAGTTAGATACCCTTTGGGTGGTGTCAGTGAGCCACTGTATCCAAATAACTAAAAACAATCAAAGCTGGAATTTAACCTATTATCTGTATTGGCAACCAATGAACTGAAATGATGTGTACTAAATGCTCTGTGTTTCACATGTTCAAAACTTAGCCTTAACTTTGTTTTATCTTGTCTCTAGAATCAAATGAAGTGCAACCACTTGCAATAAAATGTAACTGAAAACACTAATGTGTTCTACCAGAAGGAAGTTACATCACTATAGAATAAATACCCTTTTTTGTAATTACAGTACATCCAGGCCCTTCTACATTTGTTGTTTTAAGAACTCATTTGTACTTGTCTTTTTATCAATAAAGTGAGAAGTGGCAGTTTTAGATTGGAGTTAGTGCACCAGGCTCTACCTTGTCACATTAATTATGCTTAATTTATACAAATTCTGACTTTTGCTGTACAGTTAAAGCACTATTGGTTTCATTTTTCTCCATTTAATGCAAATGATTGAAAATGTTCTTTCTAGCATATCACTCTAGGTAAAGAAAATATTAAAATCCTAGAAGTGTAGGGCTGTAAGGGAGATCAAGAGGTCATCTAGTCCAGTGGTTCTCAAACTGGGGGTCAGGACCCCATTTTAATGGGGCCCAGGGCCAAAGACTGAGCCCAGGGTAAGCATTTAGTCTGAACCTCTGTTATGGTGTTCATAAGACATTTCCATGCAGCTTACAGGCATTTCACTCTTGTGACTGTTCCTTTTAATTTCTATTTAACTAGCTTCCTCATTTTTGTGTAGTTCCCCCTTTTAAAGTTAAATGCTACTCTGGTGGGATTCTTTGGTATTTTCCCCCCTACAAGTTAAATTTAATTACATTATAGTTGCTATTACTAAGGGGTTCAGCTATATTCATATCTTGAATTAAATCCTGTATTCCACTTAGGGCTAAATCAATGTGGGTTCCAGGACTAGCTGCTCCAAGAATCAGTCACTTATGGTGTCTAGAAATTTTCTCTCTACATCTTGTCCTGAGGTGACATGTACCCAGTCAATAGAGGGTAGCTGGAGCCCCCATTATTATTGTTTTTATTTTTATAACCTCTGCCTGTTGCACAATCACTAGTACCAGCCTGCTCCCGTGGGCAGTAGTGTATTCCTACTTCTACACTCCTACTCTCCAAGCATGGAATTTCTATCCAAAAAGATTCTATGGTAGAGTTTTTTGTATGAATCTGTTTTCTTTCACAACCTACTCTGTTTGTATATATTTTGTACCCTGGTATTACCATGTCCCATTGATTATCATCATTCCACCACATTTCCATGATGCCTATTATATTAATATCCTTATTTAATACTAGGTACTCACATACACCCATCTTTGTATTTAAACTCTTGCTGCTCATTACCTTTTATATCCCTTACCAGGTGTAACTTCTTTTGTCCCTCCATACTTGTGCTATTCTTTTGTATTCCTACTCAGCACTTTGTCCATATTTCCACTTTAATGACCTGACAATCAAAAAGGAATCTTATATAAAGAGCTCCTGCTGCAAAGTTCTGTGCATGGTACCAGAGTACACCCCATTTAGTGCGAGAGTGGAATAAGCAAAAAGCTATCCCTGTGGTTGTGTCTCACTTACAATAGCATCTGGGTTATAAAGCCCTCGTTCATCTTTTTTGAGATTTGATAAAAGAGTCCAGCTGCTCCATGCCTTGCTCCATGATGGGCCTTGTTTAGCAGGGTAGTTGCTAGTCAAATCTTCATCTCTACAACAAGTGACTCTAGGCTGCACAGAGATTAGTCTTAGAAAGATGAAAATCACCACCTCCAAAGGTAACAGTGTATGTACAAAATTCACACTTTAATGGCACTAACACAAAGAAACATTGCAGAGATCCAGACACCTTAAATCTAAGCATTTATAACAGAGAATTGTGTTTCAAAAACACACACACACACAAACCACAGTTTGGTCACCATTTTTTAAACACTAGTAAATATCCCCATGAACAGATTAATTTCATTTTAGTGTTCCCAGAAGAATAAATACTGGCTCAGACCCTTTTGGCCTCCTCCCGTTGTTCTAACAATCTCACTGAATTAAGATTTATAAAAACTACAGACTGATCCTTGCCCGTGGGTCAGCTAAGTAGGGAAAGCAATAACTTCATGGGTGATGAAGGGAACAGTTCATGAGGGACTCAAAACACTGCACTTCAGGGTCTGTCCTTTCTCCTTTTACAAGGAAAAAAAAGGAATAATTTAGTCTAGTATCAGGATTAGCAACCATCACTTAAAAGTAAAACTTACATGACTTGCAAAAGGGATGCTTTTTTGATAACTAAAGAGCAGCTGAAAAGTTTCTCTTGTTTGGCACCATTAGAAATATCAGGTCTAGACTCACTACTTTTTGCTGGAGAACAGTAAGATTATGGCATCATGAGAAACTGATTACACCAAAATAAAAAGCCATTTCCCTTTCAGTTGCTCTACTATTTAAGTCAAACACAGACAGGTGGAAGAAGGATTCTCTCTACTAAAGGAGTCAAAGCTCACTCCTGCAAAACCAAGCAAGAGGAGACTGTATGCCTGATATTTCTAAGTAAAACAGAAGAAACCTTAAAACACACACACACACACACTGGTGTGTTTTTAAGTCAAAGCAGCAATTGGTTGCCTTTAAATCTGAATCAAACCCAAGTGCTGTACACAAATATTTCAGTAAAACACTATCCTCTGTCCCATGCCAGAGCAGCAGTTTGCCAAGATATCGTAAATAGACATTTGTTTATTTCAAATCCTAGTAAACCCCATTGCACAAGGCAAAGGATCCCTTGTATGGTAATCAGGGATATTACACTTGCACAAGGAGGTCAGAAGTACTTGGTTTGTTTCTTACCCATGCACAACAGACCAAATACCCATTACACACAAATGATGAAGAGACCCAGGGTGAGACATGAGGACTGATCCAACCATTGACCTTATTAAACAAGGCCATTGACACTGGCTTCCTGAAGAGACAGGCACATGGTGCCCAGTTTTACCGACCCTGCACAGCTTCCAGAGTTTGGTATCTCACGAACAAGAAGGTTCTGATGTCAAGCCATATTTCTTCCCCAGGATTTCAACTGTCTGTGTCAGTGCACTATGGAAATAAAGGCAAGTGGAGTGGTGACTAGAAAGGAATTCCCATTTGCAGGACTCAGTTGGTTCCACAGTTTTGTATTTTGCAGTTAAGGGAAAATACGAGAACCAGCTAAGCAAGGTCATCTTCAGCCCAGCAGTGCAAAAGAGGGGTATATTATGAACTAGCAAGTTATATCCTGCTGAACCCAGTATCTGTCGACTGCACTTTGACAACATTATACACTAACCACTGTAGGGAAATGGGCAAAACAAGCCCCATGTTTTAACTTTCAATTGCATTTTGTTTTACTTAAAGTGAAAGCTGCAGCTATGGTCAGCAAAGAGTGCTTACCAGCCAGGCCGAATAACGGTGTATTTCCCAGATACAGACAAGTCGACCACAGTTGACCCCAGACGACACTCTGGACTCTGGATATCTCCAATTGCACCTCCATCAATGACCAAGGATAACTGAGGCCAAAGGTCTTGGAATTCCTGAGACAAGAAGGGAAAATTGGGTTCAGCCAACCAAACTTTTGAGGGGGTTTTGTTTGAGTTTTTAAATAGATACCACAAGTGAAGCTCTGTAGGACTCCAGTGTCAGGGAAGATCTCTCCTTTCTCTGAGCTTCTGATCTAAACATGCCACAGACATCGGAACACATGCACTTTCACTAGTTGAGGAGCTACAAGTGCCCTCTAAGGATTCTCAGGCTCAGGACCATTTGCTGCACAATTATGTTTTAGTAAAGTACACAGGAAGCCTTTAAACAGTCTGCATTTTAAACTCTGCCCTTCCTCAATCTTTAGGGAGGCTCCCAGCCCAGCAGCAGGGGCTGTAGCAGAAATAGCATGGTTCAGGATGAGGAACAACCACCGTGGGAAAGGCCCTGGGGCTTACTGTACAAACAGGTTAGTAGCTTCTCCCCCCTCCTCTCTGAAATCCAAGCACAGCAGTTCTCCCCAGATACAAAACCAGCCTTACCGAGACGGTCAGCGTGCTCGCCCGAGTACTGATGTTAGCACTCGTTAAAGCCAGTGGTCCCGAGCAAGCCTGTGCCACCTCCCTAATGAAAGTGTGATTTGGAATACGAACGCCAACCAACTACAAGAGAAGAGAGGTGTGTTTATATGCAACAGCCAAAGAGAGGATGCATTTATAGGCAATAGTCACAGAGCTACAGGTCAACCACATATCCCATTACATGTATGAAGCCCTGTCGACCTAAAGAAGTGTGGTCCAACTGGCAGTCTGAGGGCTTGATTTGGCCCACATAATGATTCCATCTAGCTGCTGCCCCAGCCACTTAATTTTCAGTTGTGCTGGGACATGCCCTGATGCCAGGGCAGGGCATAACCCAGATAGTGCAGGGGGAGCTGGTACCATTCAGCCCTACAGGCCCCCGGTGGAAAGCCCGTAAGGGCTCTAGCTTCCCCCCTCCTCCAGGAGGCTTGGGAAAGTACCAGGGCCTCCAGTTTCCTGCCAGCCCACAGTGCCAGGTCTCTGGCAGGGGCTCTCCCATTGGGAGGTACTAAGGGCGCCCCAGCCTATTACCTCCTGTGCGGTTGGCGGGTCCCTGACCACTGTCTCAGGCATGGCTGGAAGGGGAGGTAGTGGCTGCTGGGTCTCTACAGCCCCAGAGTCAGCTAAGGGGGGGGTGGGGCTGGGCCGGCTGTCCCTGCCTCCCTATGGTCAGTGCAGCTGGCATCTCCCACTCCAAGGAAGGGTGAGGGGGATCTCTTTATTGCTGCACTGGCCCAAGGGTCTGAGCACACACACACTGACTACAGCGAAGCCACTGCCAGTCTCCTCCCTGAGACTGGGGTTGGTAAGGGGGACGGACTGCATACCATTTCAAACATTTCTGGGGACACATCTGCCTAGATATGTCCCTGAAGTTCAACTTCTGATTTTTGGACGGTCAGACAGGGAACTAAGCCGGGGATCTGAACTATGGACAGCCTGTGGCCCTACTGAGGGAGTTTCTCAGCTGGACAGCAACACCCTCAGCTGTTGCTTCCAATGTTCTGTTACAAATATAGATGTTGAGATTGGGAGTCAAGTGCTAGAAACTTTTTCCTCAGGGTTCTCACTAAGAGGTGAGCTGATATTTTATTTAATTTAGTTGTGTTACTTCTTAACTCCCATTAACACCTTACTGGGTAAATTCTAAATCCTTTAAAACAAGTGATCTGATTCTAGAATCCGGAATTCTATTTCTGGATGTGGCGCACAGTATAAAGTGTGGACCACAAAAAAAGGAAGGACACGTCCTTCTGCCAGCTTCATACGCTGTCTTGAGGTAAGCACTCTGCACATCAAAAACTACAAGCTATATCACATTCAGACAGGTGACAAGGACACCTACAAATACATCCATCTTGGCTCATGTTCGTTATTGACAGGGCAGGAACTAGCCTCAAGAAGATGTCAATTGATGCTGAATGCTGTGAATACAAAACGAACGCAAGTGGGAAGGCCAAGGAACCACACTCAAAGGAGAAGATAGTCACTTGTCAAATTGCAGAGATGTGTGTCGTGTCCCAAAGACTTACCGACGTGAAAGGGTTCAGGTCTTTATTGAGTCCTTCGGAGCGCTGCAGTACCAGGGTCACAGGTCCTGGGAGGAGGTCCCGCAGCAGTTCTTCTGGCACATTGACATGGCAGTACCTATAAAGTACGTTGAGATGTACTTAAAATTGCTACAGGATGCAGCCATAAGAGACGAACCCTCCTTGGGAGTGCTGCCACGCTCCCAGCTACCGCGACTCCTCTCCCGACGCTTTACATTTTTGCTATTCACAGCTGAGACAGGTAGCAAAATGCAAGAAAATAGGCTGGCCCTCCCTGACCAAAGCAGCACAGAGTGAGAATTCTGGCAGCCCCAGACCCTTCTCTGAGGGGATTTCCCTTCCCTGGGCTCTCTAGGTACATCTGTCCCCCTTTCAATATACGGCACAAGGTACCTGCCCTACTGCAAGCTGTGCTGGACACAGATTTGAGATGTTTAGAGAGGACACATCTTAAAATCTATATTGCAAACTCATCTGTTTCCCAGTGTCACCAACATGTTAGATATTAAAACTGAATTCTGAGCATTCCATTTACGTTTGTGATTGAAGCTGCGCGCATTTCTCCCAGCACGAACCATGATGTCAATTTAGTCCAATTCACTTTTATTATACACCACTCATGAAAACCCGGAAAGTGCTCAAGTGCTGCAAAGGAAAACTTGCTTAAAAACAACTTCCCACTGCGATTTAATAGTGTGTGATTTCTGAAGGTTTCACAAAAGCTGCTTTTTAAAAGATCAAGTCACAGGTAGGTTGACAGACTCCCTGCAGTGGCCCTGGCACGCGGGAGGCGAGTGTCCCAACCGTGCCACATGCTCACCTGTAAATATGCTCCACGTCCCCCAGACAGATCGCCAGGGGCTTGCCCCCGTTTCGCCCTTTCAGATTATAGATCTTCTTAATTGCTTGAGAGCTCTGGGCTAGAGCCGCGATCCCATAGATGGTGTCGGTGGGGACCGCTACCAGGCCGCCCTCCCGCAGCGCGCTCACGGCGGCGCCGAGCGTCTCCCGCCAGCCTGTCGGGCAGCAAGAGCGCCGCGTTACACCCCGCGCCGAGCACCCGCCCCCGCCCCGCGTCACCGTCTGCCCCGGTCAGCCCGGCCCGGAGCCCGCCCGCCTTTGCCGCGGGGCTGGGAGCCCCCGAGCGGCCGCGGAGCCAGTGAAGGCACCGCCCGGCCCGCCCCCCCCCATCCCCGCCCCCAGCTTCCCCCCGGCCCGGAACTCTCCCCATCCCGCCCCGGCCCCGATCCCCCCCGGCCCCGAACTCCCCCATGGACCCGGACCCGAACTCTCCCCATCCCCGCCCCCGATCCCCCCCGGCTCACCCCGGCCCCGATTCCCGCCCTCCCCGGCCCCGGCCTCTCCCCATCCCCGACCCGGCCCCGATCCCCCCCGGCTCACCCCGGCCCCGAACTCCCCCATGGACCCGGCCCCGCTCCCCCGGCTCACCCTGCGGGTCGCGCTGGGCCCGGCCTGGGCTCCTGGGGGCTCCCGCCGCTCTGCCGAGACGAGCCCCGCCCAGGCCGCGATAACACACCCGGCCCGACCCCCCCAGCTCCCCCCCGGCCCCGGCCCCGGCCCCCCCCGGCTCACCCTGCGGGTCGCGCTGCGCCGCGCTGCGCCCGGGCCCGGGGAGCGGCAGCCGGCGGTGAAGGCCCCGCCGCCCCCCGGCCCATCCCGGTCCCGCGCCCCCCACAGTCTCCTCAGCGGCCCGGGCCCAGCCAGCCAGCGCGACCCCGCGCGCGCTCAGCATGGAAGGAGCTTCCGCTTCCGCAAGGATGCGATGACGTTGTTCCGGTCACGCTCCTTAAAGAGACAGGCCCCTCCAACTCCAGTTCTGCCCCCGGCTCTGGGAAGGGAGTGGGGGCTGGTGGTTAGAGCAGGGGGGGCTGGGAGCCAGGACTCCTGGGTTCTCTCCCTGGCTCTGGGAGGGGAGTGGGGTCTAGTAGTTAGAGGGGGCAGGGCTGGGAGCCAGGACTCCTGGGTTCTCTCCCTGGCTCTGGCAGGGGAGTGGGGTCTAGTGGTTAGAGGGGGCAGGGCTGGGAGCCAGGACTCCTGGGTTCTCTCCCCGGCTCTGGGAGGGGAGTGGGGTCTAGTAGTTAGAGGGGGCGGGGCTGGGAGCCAGGACTCCTGGGTTCTCTCCCCAGGTCTGGCAGGGGAGTGGGGTCTAGTAAAACATTGACAGGTGCTGAATTTAGAACGACCCTGGTTCTTTAGGGCAATAAAATTCTTGCAGAAGAAACTCATGGAATTTACTTATTGCCTGTGTCAGTGATCCACAGGATCTGCGCCAGCCCCCAGCTTTTCAGCAACCCCTCAGAGGAATCCCTTCAGTGTGCCAGACCCCCAGGAGGTCCCACTCTCTTCGGGGTAGGCCATGAGGCCTCACTGCCTTCAAGTCTGACTGCTGGGACTCCAGCACTCCTGCTTCACACCGTGAGCTCTGCCCAGCGAGTCAACTGAGATAGACTCCTGGTCAGAGATTTTACACTCTTCAGGGACCAATGCACCTCAGCAAGTATTTGCAGTGACCTCAGGCTGCCTTTCCAAAATGGAGTAGGGACCGTTTATTAGTCAACTGGAACACATCACTGGGAAATCCTTGGGTTAGCCAAGAGAAGCAAAGATGAAGACATAGTCCGTTCTGGCCAGGACAGTGCAATCAGCCAGCTAAGCTGATTTGGAATCGCTTTCAGCTTTCTCCCCCGACCTTGTCTCTGTGTCTTTCAGTCCCAGGTGAGAGCCCGGTGTCTCACCTAAGGCCAGTTTTTGTCCTAGCCTCTCGACATCTTTGGGCCCACGGTTCTCCTCTAGACCCATGCTGCGATCATGTGTTCTGCTTGCCGGCCGTAGTGTCTCATGGATGTGTCAGTTGTTGCACGGTTGGGGCTCCCCTTGTCTTTCCAGACCCTCCACTGATATGGGTCAGTTTCAGCCAGTCTTTTAATGACCGAATTGTACCAACCCAGACACTTAGTGACACACACACTCCTCACATCTCCTGCTCTGCCCCAAGAGCTCCTTTTTAACCTCTTTGCATCCACTGGATAGCAAGCTCTAGTCAAGTAAGTCACTGCCAGGCACATCATTCATACAACTCTTACAGAAAATTCCCAGTTTGTCACAGCATGTGAGGCAGGTGAATGAATTGTTCTCTGCACCCTGTGCTGTTCATACAAGAGAAAACAGAGCAGGTAGACAGCCACGGAGATACACTATCCTGTTAACATGCCAAAGGATTCACCATAGGGTGGCAGTGCAGGTTGGGTGGGGCACAACACCCCAGAGTGTAGTTCTTGTCTACTCTGCTAGACCTGCATTCCCCGGCCCACTCTCTGCTTAACACCAGTCCATGGCTCTGGCTTCCACAGTGCTTGATTTGCCCCGCTGAGTGCTGCCTTTTTCGGCTGAATGCACCAAGCCACCAGGCCTTTCAGGTCTTTTTCTGAAGCGCTTGAGAAGCTAATACGTAGTTCCAGCCTCTTTTTGCCCTGCCCTGCTAAGTCCAAACATTAAAGCCACCTCTGCTTAGTGCACTTCCAAATCTCTCTTGTCATTATACAACTACAGAAATCATTTATCATGGTTCAAAGGACCCTGTGACAGCTCCATTTAATCTCACAGTACTGGTCACAAAAGTCCCTCCTTGCTTCATCAAGTAACTGTTGTCCCAATCTGGTGCAGGGCTGCCTGCTGTCTTTGGCGAGTACACATCACGATGGGTGCCACTCTCTCTTCTGGCACCCACCATAGGGACCTTTGATTGTACTACAGCTGACAGCAAAGAACAAAGACCTGTAGGAAATAATTTAGCAAAGCCTGAATGAAGGAAAGCAAAAATAGGTTTCTTACAAAGACTACAGTTTTGCTTGAAGCCTTAAGAACAAGATATAATTAGAGGTGTGGCCTGTTTAGAAATGGAACAAGCTGAGGTTTCAAGGAAAACAGGTGGTAGCAATTGACTCACTGAAGGATGTTATAAATAAGGCCTCAGCTGGCTGACCTAGGAGAGCAGAAGGTAATGTCAACTGCCTTTCTTCAGTTCAAATACTAGCTAGGACCAAAGCACTTTCTAGCTGAATAGCCCTCGTGGGGCACAGAATTTACCATTTAACATAGTTTGAGAAAAACCTTCTGTTTTTTCTCTTTAAATCTATTTGTGCTTGGAAGCTGCCCTATTTCCCAATATGTTTTCTAAGTGTGCAATCTACTCAGTGGAGCAGGTCCCAGTGAAATCTCACTGATTGCCTCAAGATACTGTTTTGGCTTTTTGATTAAATTTTTCCTAGAGTGTATGTGTTCATGTCAAACACCCCTTTGCCAATTGATGACCAGCTGGATAATTTATCAATCTAGCTAAAATTGGGAATAAGTACCTTGTTCACCACACCCTTTCCTTCTTTTTTAATGGCAGAGAGGCTAAAGAGATTACCTCTCATTTTCTAGTGAACAGGGCCTGCTCCAATACCATCCTGGGTTTTTAATTTGTGATTGGGAGCAGGGGAGAGAAACCCCTTATAACTGATTTTTTTCCCCAGTGTGACTGATCTACTTGGTGAACTGGATGTCATCTCCCACACCGAACTGTCCTGACCCGAAGACTAAAACAATCTGCTCTCAACTCTAGCTTGGCAATGGATGCAGAGGAAGCTATGAAACAGGATGCGGAGCAGCCCCCAGACACTGAGTCAATGGTTTGTATTTCTGTATGGATGTGTGGGGCTTATGGCATGAGGAGATGGAGGCTGGCAGTAGGGATGAAGTTAAGTTTATATGTAAGAATAATTAAAATATCTGAAACCTGTCAAATATCTATGTGCTTTTTGTCTCTAGACTTTGTCAAAGCCATAAAGCAGCATTTTAACATGGACTCGAAGAAAAAGCTCACCACCATGCTTGAGTTAAGGAGGGGTGTGTGTGTGTGTGTGGATATGATTCAGGTTAGGGGCAACACTTGAATTAACTCAGTGGTGAGGACAAGCCCTGTGCATGGCCCAGCTGCTGCCCTCTCCAGGGGGTTTATTGCTTTTGTTGAAACACTGATTCAATTTTCATATTCAAGACCAAGTGTAACTAACGTAACTGCTCCAGTCCTGTGGATTGTACGGGAAGGCTGCTGGGCACTGCAGGCAGCTGCCAGGAAGATTCCCACTGGTACTGATGCTGCTTGCCAGGCCTGGTGCAGATTGCAAGAACCTCACTGGCTCTGGATGACAGAGCCCAGAGGGGTCCCTAGTTACTCTCCCCCAGGCCCTGGAGAATGTATTGTGGTGACTCCGTTCTGCTCCTCTGTAGGTTGAAGGTGTGAGAACCCTGCTAAGATCCCTTGAAGTCCGGCAGCAGCGCCTCCTGGCAAACATTGCCAGCTGCGATGAGCTGATGGCAGAAATCACCAGTCTTCAGGCTGCTCTCTGTGTTGAGTATTGTGATCTTCCCCACTTTTCTTGCAGTAGCAGGGCCATGACAAGGGCTTTTCCTTTAACATCACACAACTGGTCTGCTCAAGATGGCCCAACTCCTGTAGTGTGCCCTGGTTTCCACAGGCCGTATCTCCACATGAATGGCAAGATGTGTGTTGGGGGGAGAGGAAGGGGTTTACATTTTTTTCCCCTTCAATTACTAAGTTCATTAGAAAATGTTCTGAGCTCTGGAAAGCAGCATCTTGACCCTGGGGCCGTGAGGTCTATGGCATCCTTAAATTCTGTGTTAAAGCACTCCTGGGAGTTATTGGATTGATGCATGTTTTTATTTGCTAGGCTCCTGCCAGAACAGAGGGCAGCTCCTTGCCTGCACAAGAAGAGAACAAGAATTCCTGAAATGCTTAATGAGCGGCTCACCTGAGGGCTATTGATGAAGGAAGCCACTACAACTCTCAGTGGCTGTTCCCTACAAAATATACTTGCCCTCTATTCCCTGAACTCTTTCCATGCGTTTGGTGTGGTGTGTAAGTGCATGTTGCTGTGACCTGCACTCTCAATCTCATTGTCTAGAAATAAATGATATAACCGTTTGCTCTAGTGCTGAGAAAGCTGCAGCCTGTCACAAGTTAATGCCTGGGGAAAAGAAACAGTCTGACAACAAGCCCAGCTCCAATCAATGCTGCTAACTCCACTCAGGCTCCCCAGTGTCACCTTGGGTCACTAACAGGAAAGTAGATTCCCCTCCAGTCTCTGGATCTTTTAGTGCACAGGAGCAGTTTCACTGCAGAGGCTGCATCTCACCCTTTGTCCTGCTGATCTGTGTCCTTCATCCCCTCACAGCCTCCTGCCTTCAGCAGAGGATGGCTCCAGATTGTAAATTCCTTCCCCCTCCTTCCTAGGGAGGTCCTATCTGTGTTTTGAATGCGGGAGGAGTATTACCCCGGAGCAGTGATGCCTTTGACAGCAGGTCAAACAACTGCTGCTAACTTGCTTTCTGCTCCAGGAGTCAGGCTTTGGGGGCGGGGGGATGGAGGAGATGCAGAAGCCCAGCAGCTGCTGTTCCCTGCTTCCCAGCTGCCCTGGTTTCACACGAGACATTTCAGTTGAGGAGTTTGAGGGAGCTGCTGCCAGGGTCATTCTGCTTTGATTTACTTCAGTCTGACAGTGGGTTAAAGAGGGGCCTAAAATAGTCATGGAAGAACTGACCCACGTGGCACCTCACACTGCACCTCCAGTTATGCTCCTGGAGAGGCTGGGCCATGGCTCTGGCTGGAGTGAGATGAACCTTGAGTGTGGCAGCTGGTGTGCTCTGACCATGGCTTTGTACCCAAGTGTGATCATCGCACAGGCCATGTTCTTCCCCAGCTGTTTGTTGTATCCTGCTATTTTCTCATCATCATAGACTTGGTCCTTGCCCTGAAGAGCTTGAGTCTCTCTCTGTTTTGTGTTTCAAGCACAATGGGGTCTCAATCCTGGAGTAGAGTTCCTTCATGCTCCCCTAATACAAATCTTAGACCACTGACAATATAAGAGGGCAGAACGCAGTCAGCCCAGCCGCTTGGGAGAGACTTGCTCTGAACCCCTCAATTATGAGGGGCCTTATGGACCCCCTGAGGTCCTTAAATTGGCTCACCAGGTACTTGCTCAGAGGCCAGTAGCCATTACTGATTCCCCTGCCTCTAAAGCAAAGAGGCTCCCTCTTTTGGCAGCTTCTGGATCATTTTTGAGAGGCCAGTCACTGAATGAGTCAGGCTCTCACCTCTTTGAGGCTTTTCATTAACATGCAATACCCTATGACCTTAGCTCTGAGTTAATGACTGCAGAGACCTGCAGTTACCACTAGCTGACAAAGCGTGGGGGGGAAGGCTAAGCAGCAGCATGGTACAGTGGTTAGGGCACTAGCTATGACTTGGGAGACCTGGGTTGATGTCCATGCACCATCCTAGACTTCAGTAAGTCACAGCCTCTCTACCTGTCAAATCACAAGCACCTCCCCAGTGTGGTGGGAGCTCAGCTGCTACAGAAATAGACATACAGAATAAGTACATAAGAGAGAGAATGCCAAGGCTGGGCAAAGAAGCCTTTCCTACTCTTTTTTCCTCAATCCTTACTAATAGCCCAGGGTCTAGAGCAGGGGTGGGCAAACTAGGGCCTGCAGGCTGGATCTGATCCACCAGCTGTTTTAAGCTGGCCCTCAAGCTCCGGCGCTCCAGTCAGGGAGCAGGGTCAGGGGCCGCTCAATGCGGCTCGCGGAAGCAACCGCATGGCCCCGCTCCGGCTCCTATGCACTCCAATGGGAGCTGCAGGGGCGGTGACTGCGGATGGGGTGGCCTGGCCGCACCTCCGCGTAGGAGTCAGAGAAGGGACATGCCGCTGCTTCCGGGTGTTGCTTGAGGTATGCGCCGCTCAAAGCCTGCAGCCGAGCCTCTCCCCATGACCCAGCCCCAATCCCCCTCTCACCCTCCAAACCCCTCAGTCCCAGCCCAGAGCCTGCATCCCCAGCCCAAGCCCTCTCTCTCTTGCCACAACCTGGAGTCCCCTCCCACACCCTGAACTCATTTCTGGCCCCACCCCAGAGCCCTCACCCCCACCCACACCCCAACCCCAATTTTGTGAGCATTCATAGCCTGCCATACTATTTCTATTCCCAGATGTGGCCCTTGGACCAAAAAGTTTGCCCCCCCGCCCCGCTCCAGATCCTCTTATGTACCTGAAATTCTAAGAAAGGCAATCTTATTTTCCAAGCTCAATTTGTTTAAAATTCTTTGTGCCATGGCTGGTTGTGTATTGGCCAATCCATTCTCCTTATCACTTGCCTCTTGTTCTACTTTTATTGCCACTTATGCTCCTTATCACAGACTACTACTTGTGTAAGCACCTTTAACCAGTAATACTAAAATGAGTGCTCTACAGAACAATTCTATTTTACCTTCCTCATTCCCTCTGCAGTTTCAAATGGATGAAGATGTTCATTCCTCAATTCCTGGAAGGTGGGGGTGTGCACTGCTGAACAACTGCTGCATTTCACGGGTGAATGAAGTGATCCCTGTATGCTGAATCTGAGGTACTCTGGGGTCTTTGGATGAACACTGTCCCTTACGATTATTTGGGGGGAGGGAGGGAGGGAGTAGTATACAGCATAAGTATTTACAACAGCTGATCTTACTCCTTTGCATGCATCTTAAACTGTTCCACATGCCGGAAAGTACCTTTATGAACATGAAGGTCGTGGATCCAAAAACTTTAGTATGTGGGGGGAAAAAAGAAATCCAACTGCAAAGGAAAACTATTCTCTCTCAAACTCCAAAGTCTCAGTGCCTGTTCTGATGGAAAGGAGAGCAAAGTGCTCAGACTCACATTCCAAAGAAACTGATCAATCCTTGAGGAATGACTCCAGTACCACAATGTTTAAATAAGCATTTAATTAGGATTCCATTAGTATTAATATTGCTTTCAATTCCAAAAAATGTTAATTTCCACTTCTTAGCAGATATTTCAAAGTACAATATTAACTTTATACAAAATGAGCAATTAAGCAAACACCATTATTTCACATTTTACATTCTTCAAAAATACAAATTCATATTTACTCTTTTTTGGGTTTTGGAGATGCTCTTCCTTTGGAAGTACTGTACCTGTAACTAACATCTTCATGTTGCTCAATGCAAGTACATTTGTTCCCATGTTTCATAGTTAAATAAATTCCTTTAATACCATACACACACACTTGAGAAATTGATGTGTTTGTTTTTTAAAATCATCTCCAAGACCATTGCCCGGCTCCCAGTACGTGTAAAACACAAGCAGTAAATAAACATCCTAAACTCTTCCTAGATTTGCTGGTCTGAAGATTATGCAGCGATCAATGCTGAAGCAAATGCTCAATAACTAACCAGCAGTTCCCTGCCCTCCTAACTGATGCTAGTCTGTGTAAATAAAGCAAAATGTCAGCTCTTATTTTCTCTTCAAAATAAGGGTCAAGTGAATAGCTTCACTTTATAAGCAGGTGGAAGGACACAAAGCTACAGAGCAAGGAAAACCTTTGAATGCCAGCTACTGTAGCTACGAGACTGCAAAAACATACCCTTGATTTTGCTGAAAAAGATCATATGAAAAAAATTTATCGTAAGAAAAAGTAGAAACTGCATTTAGTTGAGAAAGTGTACACTGCATAATGAACCAAATTTTGGCCAGCTTGCACACCATCAAAAGCATGGTGTGGGATTTTTAAACTAGTTCCAAGAACACACACATTTAGACTATGTATGCTACTACATAAATATCCAGTTTAGTTTGCATTTCTCAGTGCAGACACAGAATCCAACTTCTAGAACATATGATTTATATCAAGACGATGCAAAAAAGTTAAAAGTTCAGCCCTGTCCATGAGTAATGACTACAGTAACATTTATAAAAACTCGACATTGTTTCCAAAGTATATTGAGGAAAAATACAATTAAAAACAATGCAATCAGAAATGTGTTGTGTTAAAGAAATGGTTATTTTTGCCTCAAAGCCCAATTGATTCTAATTATTAACTGCTCTGCCAAGCTAGCTCGTATTGGTAATACTCCGCACTTCGCCCTTTTCATTCGTACACCTCAGAGAATTTACAAAGGTGAATGAGCATCACTCGCCTCATTTTATGGATGAGGGAAACTGAGGTAGAGAGAGGTTAAGTGACGTGCCCATGGTCACACAGCCAGTCAGTGGCAGAGGCAGGACTAGCTTACCTGGCTCCCAATCCACTGCCCTATACAATGGACTGTGCTGCCTCCCATTTCAGTTTCCACCTTGCACCTGTCCATAAGAGACTAGTTTTTCCATCACCTATGAGCTCCGAGGCCAATTATACCTTAACAAACTAACAGTGCCCCCTCCCTCAAGCAGTTCCAGACCCGCAGGCCAGCCAGGAGTTCATTTGCCAATGCTTGCTTCTAACTGGTACAGGAAGAGTATTGTAAACAGGTTAACAATGTTGCTGCAGTTGCAAAAACAATATTTGATGATTCTGCTGGAGAGTTATTCTCAGCGAAGTAAGGCAGATAACATGACATCGAAAATGATTGTGAAGACAAACTCTAAAAGGTGCAACATGCCTGTCTAGGAACAGTTTGTCACGTCTGTTCATGTTCATTCTGAAATAATGATTGGGGGGACATACAGATGAACACAACACATATAAACAACCTATTACTTCTAACCGAAGTGACAAGCAGCTTATCAGAAAGCTTGAGAGGACAGGCCTGCTAAAGCACCGTGCTCTCAGTGGAAGTTTTGCATAGATTGGACATTTGCTAAGGATGCATAATTGTGTGTGTGTGTGTAGACAGGGTAGGGCGATAGGCCACTGAGCTAGTTACTACACAAATTCAGTTAGACAGACCTAGACCAACCACATGGGACAATGATCTTTAGCGACACGTATTGCACCAAGATAAGTGCTCATCTTTGCACACCCCTGTTAACTTTTAATCAGAGCAAAAATAAACTTTCTGAAAGTATATACAAAAGAAATTGCAGCAATTGGGTTAAAGATAAAATAACCTAAAGTGCATTTTAGATACTGGTATGAGGTTCTGCAAACTAGTCTTTCTGGACACAGTCAGCATTACAGAAGTCCCCAGTTTGTACATTGTTCTATGTAATTCAGTACCAGCCCTGAACAAATGCTGACTTTCTGTCCCTAGGAGCCTCTACCATCTACAAGCATGAAGAGTGAGTTCTCCTACCTCCTGCTGCATGTTCAGTCAGATCACTGGGGTTACTTACTTGCCTTCCAGAGCTACCAATGTTGGTATTTAGATCAGTTCTCTACTTAGGTTTTGTGTCCATCTAGAAGCCATAGGAACCAAGTAAACCTCCATTAGCCATCGAACAGCAAATGCTTAAACACAGAGCTATGTGGAGCAGTGCAGTTCTGCTGTGAAGACTGATATGGAAAAGAATTCACAAATTGTATACGTTGTACAGGGCGTTCACAACAATCTCAGGGGCCTGACAGCGCATACTCCTCTCTGAGAGTCTGATGTCACACCTGGCATTTGCAGGTCTCAAAAGGTAGAAACTTTCCCTTCCTTTTGTCATACTGCTGTGAATTTATTGAGTCAGGGAAAAGCCTCCAGCTGCCCTGGGGTCAGGGGCTCTGACGACTCAGCTGTAACTGCAAAGACTGCGCTTCCCTGCCAGGCACTTGCAGGCTCCTCCACCAGTCTGCAGGTGATACCCTCAGCTGGGCACGGCTTTTGATTGTGCAGCGTCTCGGGCAGTACCAGAGCCGGCGGGGCAGGGCAGGGCGCTGGGAGTGCTTAGACACATGCAGCATAATTTAACATTCAGACAAATAGAGCACAAGTCAAAAAAGCAAAGAACATTAACAAAGCAGCTGCCTAAGGGACACGTGTCTTTGTGCTGGGACAGGCCAGGTGCTGATGAAACCCAACTACTCTGCTGTCCTTGGAGCCCTTCTTAGCCTGACCTAAACGGAGACTATTCTAGACCATTCCCAAACCACCCCAGGTCGGATGCACATATTCACACACGCGAGTAACTGCACACCCAGTGTCCCTGAAGGAAGGGCCACCAAGTCCGTCAGGTGCCCAAGGTTTCAGATCTAGGGCCAAATCCTCGTCCTTCTGCACTCAATGGCAAAACTCCCATGACCCCAGCAGGACTTGGGATTTTACACTTTTACTTTCTCTCTCTCTCACTGACTCTCTCTCTCTCTCTCAAATACCTAAGCAGAGCCAGAGACAAAGGTGCAAGTGCCCCACTGCTGCCAGATTGCTGCCCTGACCCCGTCCCTCCCACTTCCACGCAACTTCAAAGCAGAATTTGAAACTGGACAATTGTCAGAAGTTCTTGCAAAAACATTCTCAGCTAAACAGATTCAAGCCTATTTCATGCGTGTTCAACAGCCACCCTCACTGCTGCTGGCCTGCCTGTGCCCCGAGCGAAGGCTGTGAGATGCCAGCCCAAGTCAATCCCTTTGCAGTACTGGCCAGCAGGGTGGGGAGGTGTCACAGAGAGAAGAAAACACTGCAATGCTTTGCTAGTTCATATTTTACAGATGCAAATCTTAGTGCTACAGCAACAGTAGGAGGAACCCATACGCACCCCGACCCTGCGGTACGTCCCACACTACTGCACTAGGAGCCAACACTTGCAGGAAAGGAAAAGCAGCCAGGGAATTTCCAGTCCTATTACCATCCCATGAGCCCTTGTCATTAGGCTACCCAGGACAGAGTGTACTGTTCTAGTATTGTCACTGCTCTTCACAGTTACAAGTCACCCATTTCACTGCCCCTATGCCTTCATCCTCCCACATTGTATAACTGGGGGAGAGCTCCAGACTGCCTGAAAGCCTACCCCCTTACATTCATTCTGTCTGCACCTAGGCAGTCAGTTTGCAATTGGACAGAACGAGAGATGAAGTCATTGTCCCAGCCTAAGAATATGCCAGATGTTGGTAAGGCTACACAGCTCTCTGGAGGGTTTTAGAAGCCGACACCTCAATGTAGTACATTAAGAAGGAAGGTTTGGCTGCTCTATCAAGATCCTCCCCAAGAACAGATGCTGAGCACAGCTTTGATAAGATGTGAGTAAACAGGAAGAAGACCGAAGGGAGAGAAGGGAAAGGCCTCCACCTTCCAGGAGTTTGCATCCTTAAATCTAATGAACACAGTTGCTCAGCATTATTTGGCTTATGGTCATATCACTACACCTAACACCGTAAACTGAATAAAGACTATTTAATATTCTTTCCTTCAACACAAAAAGACTCACAGCCAAAGCCAGACAGAGGGATAAAATACTATAAAATTACATCTTTTAAAATAATGCAGCATAAATAAACCACTTAAAATGAGACTGCATTTATTGCAACATTACAGGCTTTTTGGTGGAAGGGGAGTTTGTGGTTTTTTTTACCCTGAGTCAGTTAGAATATAGAGTTTCAGCTTGATATGAAAAACTACTAAGTTGTGTAATGCATTTTAGTCAAGAAATAGCCCCATGCACAGAGAGCTGACACTACAGCAGGTTGGAGGCAGATTCAGGCAGGGATTATAGAGTTTAACAGAAAAGAGGAAGCATTTCTGGACTGTTACAGGACATGCTCACTGAATTCTAGTTTACTATATGCTGACAAGGAATCGTCAACAAAAGAAGAGATTTACCTGCAAAGTTGTTGCGCTCCTGATGAATTTGATGCGGATTTTTAAAGCCTGATTCATGTTTCTACAGAAAGTCAGATGTTGATCAGATTGGTCAAAACAACAACAGGCACCAATATCACCACATGTGAAACCCACACTGCATTCTGCAAGAAGAGGCAAACAGAGCAGGTTCTACATAGGCAGAGGCTCTGACCACATTTCTAAATTAGGAAGCAATGGACCTGAAATGTACTCTCTGCCCTGATTTAAATCAAATGAATGAACACAGCAGGAGCACAAGCACCTCATGCTCTTCTTTAGGAACTCCCCAAAGGTTTCAGTTGGCTTTGCTATTAGTGTTAGCATCATACAAACAGCCAACTCCTCCCACTAACGGGGTGATGGGACAAGTATCCCATGAATAACAAAAGCATCTTAAAGTATCACTCCAGAAAAGCTCCAGATCAGACAACTCCTACTACAATAATACCATCTTCTGCTGGAGAAACGTCATTCTCTGGTTCTACTATAGTGCATGGTCAGTATCAGACACAGAAGGAGACAAAAGGAGATTACAGACCAAGAAGTTGTAACAAAAGACCCACTCGCTGCCAGTACCAAAACCCCCAAACATAAAATGATGTGCAACAGGAGACTGACAAACTAAAACCCCCTTTCTTTTTATAATCTTTATGCAGACGAGTAACCTTAACTTCCATGTTCACATATGACAACAAGCAAAAGTGACAGACAGTGCAGCCAAAACAGTTCATATATAACTTAGCTTTTTTTATCTTTTTTTTTTCTTGAAAGATTCAACTCCCAAAGATGGATGTTCCTGGGATGTGACTAAAATGACATCCGAGAAGCAGAAGTAGGCCAAAAAACTTCAAAAAAAGAAAAAACTCTTGAGCCTTCAGTGTCTGCTTCTAAGGAGGAGGATTTTAGCCTCCAGGTGCAAGGGAGAAGAATCTGGAGCATCTTTACTTGGCGAAGCTGCTATTCAAACCAATTTCTTCCTCCCCCTGTAGTAGTGCTTCAATTGGAATCAGATTGGATGGGGTTTCAGGGCTTTGGAGGGACAGGAAGTCTGATACATCTATGGCACTTAATGTTTCAGTCTGTGAGTCGGAAGGGTTAGCCATCTGACCGGTGGGCTCACAGGAAGAGGAGGAGGAGGAAGGAAAAGTCTGAGGCTGCAGCTGAAGAGTTGGCTGCTCCAAAGTTTTCGGGTCAGGCGAGGAACATCCCTTCTTACTAGTTGCCTTCTCCTTGGCAGAGTCTCGGCAGGCACACTGACACTGGCAGGCCTCCTCTTGCTTTATAATGATAACAGGAACGCTGAGACCAATCTGCTGAACAGAGTTTCCTGAAGGTGAAATAGAAACAAACAGGCGCAGAAATGAGAGAACTGCATAATCTCAGTGCAGTGAGACACAAGTAATCTTTTAGGTTTAATTCAGATGTAAGCTCCTCATAGCAAGAAACTTTCATGTTTGTTTGTCTCAAGTAACGTGCACACCTATGGCATCATATAAACAACAACAACAACGAGATCCAGAAAAAGGCAGACAGCATTTCGAATAACCCTAACTCAAAGCTAGGGGAACTGCGGAAGCCCAAGTCGCCATTAACCTGACTCTGAGCTAAAGCACGTAACTATAAATCTGCTGAGCCCTGTAAGAGGTAATGAAGGTAACAGGTAGTCAGAGCTGTGTCAAGATGCATTAGCTCAGCACTGATCACATGAACACGCCAAGCTCTTTGCAGCTAGCTACTACTAAGTAGAGGAGCAGCATTCAGCCTGCCTAGGTTTCAGTCATTAACTCCTCTTCTTCTAATACAGGACTTGACCCAAAGTCACAGGATGAAGTGGGGCCATTCCACAGCTCACACAGCGAGCGTTGCTTACCTTGCTCAGTTCCTGTGCGGCATTTCACAAGAACATTGGTGTTTCCCAGCCGATGGCCAGGAGAACCCGTTCAGTGGAAAGGTTACGTGTTCTGTGACACTGGGGTTTAGGAGTCCCAGTGTCAATATCTAGATTTTTATACAGCACTCAGCACCAGCTACCCGAGTGCCAACTTAATGTTTTAAACCAGCTTTAAGGGGTTTAAGCAGAGTGGTGTTTAAAAATTAAAGCCCTTTTCTGTTTAAATGCCTCTGTCCCTTTAAAGCAGAGACGATCCGAAGGGATGGTACTATGGCCTCACACCAGCCTCCCTTTCTCATCACCTCAAAGTCAGCGATCTTCCTGCTCATTCTCTTTGCTCTGCTTTCCTGCTAGTGACTGCAGGGAGCGTTCTTTCACTTGTGCTCCTCCGTTTATTTAACACAGTCTCCTTTCCTCTTTTTAAATCTCATCTTCAAGCCTCTTTAGCCTACGACTGACTTTGTGAAGCATCTGATATTGTGTATGAAAGATGCCAGATAAAAACAAAATATATGTGACTGTATATTTTATTAGATGCAGCTCAGAGAGGTGGTCAGCTAACAAAAGGTTGGTGCTGGATAATTTACATTGTTTAATCCATCAGCTGCTCCCTCTCCCCTCATGTAAGGATTTAAGGTTGGAAGTGCTCTAAAATCTCAGTGAATACATTAATTATCTAACTTAAAGGAGCTACTTTGACTTTTTCATCTCATACACACACAACATTAGAATACCATATGATTTTTAATAAAAGAGATAACTAATCAAGACAATATATTTTGCAAATTTCTCCCCAGTACCTTCAGTATTATCTTTGTTTCCTTCTTAATGTTATAATACAAGTACCCCCAATAAGATCAAACATGAGTCTAAAGTGAACAAGGCTTAAACCAGTGCCTTTTAAGAGTGTAAAAAGCTGAAAGGTTTTCTTGGACTTTTTAACTAGCAATTAAAACACCCCAACAAGTACTATTCAAGGAGATGTCACCTATTACCAAGGGAATGTCACCGGGCTATAAAAGGGTAAGAAGTTGCATTTCAAATGCACATACCTGTGTTGCCAGCCACTGGTAATGTGGTGGTAAAAAAGACCTTCTCCACCTTTGGAACTTGTGGCTTTAAAAAAATAAAAACACATTTGATGCAGTTAAAATCAGATCTCCATTAAGCAACAGCAAACTCCAAACAGCTGTGAGCAAGAGAAATGACTGGAAAACTGGATTACAAATTAAATAGTTTGGTTTGATATGGGGACTTCCATGTTCTGGATATCACAAAACCGAGACAATGACATAGGTAGTCCTGAGATGCTGAACTGAGGTGCTGTGGATTTGCCAACACACATTGTTCACACTTCCAACAAAATTAATTAATATTTAACCAATAATCCATCTTTTCCAGAGCGTTCATATCAATGGCTCTTTATTTGTTGGCATTCACAACAGAGGAAGCTTTTCAGATGGCATTGGCTCACTACTTAAAAGAATAACACAAACTATTCTTGAGGTCTCAAACCCACAGATCCACTTAGCATCAGACACATCCTTGTTTTGCAGAAGATTTTTCGTTATCCTTATATTCAAGGCTCCTCCGATTTATGAGGCAATAGGATTAAGCTACAGAACTGTATAGACTATAAAATGCCTCAATGCTGAAAACACTATAGAGTTTTTGTGCTTCTATTTTGTCACAAAGATGGATATAAAACAATTAAATACAAGTTACTCTCAGGCCTCACACTGCAATGCCCCAGGTGAAGCAAGTCCACGTCCTCTGTGAGGCCTATACAAGGGAGTTTGTCAGACAATAAGAAGAAGAAAACAACCCACTAAATCTTCCTCATCTCTGGATTTTCCAGACATTTTCTCCTTCGTAACCACCTTTTAAGTTCTTCAGGGCAGGGACTGTCAATTTGTGATCTGTACAGAGCCATTCACATCACCACTACCCAAAACTGAAGCAGACACACCTGGGATGGGATTGAATCCTGTACCTCTCCAATATACTAAAGTTAGACATTTTTCTATTAAAAAACAGCCCCCGGCACTATGTGAGGAACATGAATGTTTTGAACAGTCTTTCAGCAATGTTATGGTAAATACTAACCATTTGTTCTTGATTTTGGGGAGATCCATTGGCACCATTTAAAATCCATTGTAAGTTCTGTTCTCCCATGACTATGCTGGACTGGAGAATAGCAGTGCTCTGAGATGGAGTAATTGTGATAGTCGGGTTACTTGTCAGAACAGAGTTCGCACCCACAGGCACAGACTGAACCACAGCCGGCAGAGGCTCAGTGGCACTCGACGCTGCTGGAGCAGAGGCTCCGGCAACCACTGAAAGTCCTTGTACAATGGGCTGTGGTGGTGTCTGAGTGTGCGGCAGAAAGTCTTGGTGACTGGCTGCAAACTGTGTGCTGTGAGGAACAGGCACTTCTGGGGACTGTAAAATAGTCGCAGGATTTCCAAACGCAGCTTGCTGTGAACTGGTTCCTATGGAGGTGGGAGCTGGAGGGGGTGCGGAGGTTTGTAGTGCTGGGTGAGAAGGCTCGGAGATGCCAAGCTGCAGTACAAGTGGGAGAGATAAAGATGCTGAATCTCCTACAGAAGGCTGAACAGTAGTTACTGAGTCTGCATCACCGTTAAAACTTTCAATCAAGGCAGCTGCCAAAGGAAACAAAGTAAAGAAGAAATATGAATACACCAAGTCTCACATGGTCCAGAAAAACTGCTATTCACTGAACCTTGAGAAACTAAGGCTAACTTGCCCTCTAGCAAATAGAATGCCAATAACAATGCTTTTCATAGTCAAAGCCCTGTACAAAACTCATTAACGCAAGCCAATGAAATAGGGACATTTTAGGTAGCCAGGACAGGGACCTTTCTATATCCAAATTTAGGAAGCCAATAACACTGTACTCCTGTTAGAGCCATTAGCTCTCAGGAGCTGAAAGTATTTCTATTAGAAACTCCCTTCTACAGATGGTTTCATTCATTCAGCCATAAATGCCTGCTCCAAGAGGAAACCTAGTACAGGAGTTTATAAGGAACATAAGCCCAGCAGCACCATTTTCAGTGCCATAGAATGACACACAAAGCTGCTGCAAACATGATCTCAGTTCTAGTGACACTGTCCCAACACTCCATAGACTATGAATACTATTTACTTTAAAAATCAAAATAAATTCAACTGGCAATGCTCCCCACCAGCCCTTTCAAAGAGACACCTGTCTGGTTTCTACTAAGGCTTTATATTATCCACTAGGCAATAATTCTCAGTCAGACGCATAAATGGAATTAGCTGTCTGCACGGATAGGCGGGAAGGTCTCTCAAATTGCACAGATACAAAGTGTACCTGTCTGTTGAGAATCTTCCTGATTTGCTGTATGATCTGGGCTCTGGAACATAGATTCAAAAATGCTTGCTGGTGAGATTGTGCTAAGATCTCGTCCATGTGTCTGGGGAGGAGAAAAAGGAGAGAGAAGTGTTAGATAACAACAGCTCCCCAATCTTAATAAACTATTTGCATAAATGCCAGTCATCTAGCATATGTATGTTGCAATCGTTTGCTCAGTTATTTTAATGGGCCACCCTCAGAAAGGGCAGGGTACTTTGTACTTTATGCAACTAGCACACAACATGAAAGATGCAAGTTAGCTAGCATTAGCCATGACGCAAATTCACCAATCAAATGAACAAGCCTTTATAGAGAACTTAAGCATAACTCTGAACTTAACAAACCCCTTAAAAGGACACTTAACTATTCTTCTGTAGCTGAATTTCATTTTAACCCCTTGTTGTTTGTAATACTTGGGCAGAATCTGAAACATTAGAATTGTTTATATCAGTTTTACCCCTATCATTTGGGAAACTTTCTTATGCACAAGCCTTCATGGCTCTGCTTAGTTTACCTCCTAGTCTGTGCACCAGTGTTACCTGTAATGTCAGAACTGTTCTTGGAACAGGATTTGTTAAATGGCTCCAGGAGCCAGCGCCACTAAAAGATACCAGCCCCTCAATAGTGTCTAATTCTTCTCTATGCAAGATTTAGTTATGGCCACATTCCCCACTAGATGGGAACAGTTTTGCCATAAGGTTAGATTTTAAAGGAACACTGCTAGTTCCGGAGAAAAATCCTTCCTTTTCACTCTGCTGAATTAGAAAGTCTGTTTTCAGGTTACGGGGACATTTACAACAAACAACCAAAAGTCTGTGCTTGAGATGCCAGCAAGGTGGAAATACTTCCTGCACAGACTCCTACAAGCACCTACAAGTCTCTTCCCAAATAAACTTGCAAAAGGATGCAATCTCTTTCAGCAACACCTGGAGGCAACCTAATTAAGTGATTGTGTCACAGCCAGTTATAGCCTTAGTATACGATTCCACCAATAGATGCAAAATGCAAGTTACAGAAATGGCTGGGGAGGGAAAAGCCAAATGGTAGAGACTACAGCAGTACAAGCAAATGGTGCTAATTCTGACTCCAACATAAGGCTCTTAACTAGCTGCAAGTGCCAAAAGGACAAGCTCGACTGAATGTTTTCTTCTATCTGTTTCTGCCTGAAGTCTTTGCAATGGGTTCTTCCCTAGACACAGATTCCCCCAAACCAGAGCAAATAGCATACAATGTGTAGACATATAAACAGGTTACCCATTTCACAAACTATCCAGCTACCGTTAACCAAACAGCTCAGAGCTGGTCAGAGTTAGATCTCTGGCTCTCAAGTGACTTAAAATGAAATTATTTCTACATTGATATATCCAGCCTAATTTACTTCTGCCCACATAAAACGTTACTAATTCACTGAAACAGAACACTAGGATTGCTTTGCTTTTAAAGGAATTGTCCCCACTTAACAGAGACAATATTGTGAAGAAAAAGTTAAAATCATATGTAGTATTACAATTTTACCGGCCTCTGCCTCAGTAGTCAGAATCAGATGCATTGTATATGCCAAATTCACCCAATAGGATTGCAGCAATATTTCATAATGACAGATGGTGAAATCCAACTGTAGGAAAGGAATCAGAAGGGCGGTGTAGGAAGTGCATGCATTTGTCAGCACATGATGTAATGCATTCTGCCAAAAAAATCCACTGAACTGCACTGGTATCATTCCTAGAATAAGTTGTTGCAATGAACTGCACTGGTATCATTCCTAGAATAAGTTGTTGCAATGCCCCTCTCACTAGAGAGGCCATGCCCAGACAACAGGAACAAAATGGGGACCAAAAGCAGATAATGCCAAAGGACAGAGCAAGTGAAACAAAACCAACCAGTTTTTAATACTTAAACCCTGTATTCCTCTGGATGGGACAAACGCTCTATAATAAAGACAAAATCTCAAATTATGGGAGAGGCATGGAGACTTACTGTATTAGAGTTTTCCCGCAGTTCCGAATCCGTGGATATGAGGCTTAAGTCGCTCAGACAAAGTGAGTGGTTTGTATCCTGAAGAGGAATACAACTGCAGTTACGTATTTAAATCAGTGTCAGCAATACTGGACATTCCACAGTATTTTAGATCACTTTCCTTAGAGGTACAGGCATCTACACAGCTTGTCAGGCTATTTGGGTCAGGGTAGATAAAATCAGTGATTTAAAAAAGATAAAAAAATAATTTTTATTTTTTTATTTAAATTAAATATTTAAAAAATAAATCTATTTAAAATTAAATCTGAAACTGGCAACTTATCTCAAAGCCAAAACTTCTTATAATTTAAATTGAATACAATAAATAATATCTAGTACATAGTTCCTGTCAAGTTTTAAAGAAAGTCCAAGCCACTGAACTAGTGAAAGTCACTGGCTAAGCACCTGGAATCAGAGTTTCCTGAAGTGTTAAACCAGCTTTTGACAGCAGTAGCCTCTTCTGCTGGTACAGAGAATGTTTTCTTCACCTCAGTGTATTAAACTATATCAGTTCAATGACTGATTCAAAGTTAAGAAACCAATTAGGAGTTGAAAAAGCAGGAAAACTTGTTTTCCTCTTCCAATCTATGAATAAAAACTAGGTGAGAGACAATGAGGTCTACTCAGTCTAAAATCTTGAAGGACATGGTGACCAGAAACAATCAGTTTAATTCACTAACTACAGATAATATTTCCTTTGTTTAATAAATCAGTTCATTTTAAACGCAAAATATATTTGGCAATTTTTTTGATACACTTTGTTTATGTTTCAAGTGCATTTAAGGTAGTTTTATTAAATAAAAAAATTAAAATGCTGCTTTTTTGCATTTTTAATTGAATTTGAATTTCTATCCAATTAAAGTGTGACACAAATCACAAGTAAAAATTAATCTAGAAAATAAGAAATGCAAAAGCCACCACATCCTAAAATAAAAAATTAAGAATTTTAATAAATGTAGGTTAAGCTATATATAATTACATAAACAAATGTGTACACCCACGAAAGCTTGTGCTCCAATACGTCTGTTAGTCTATAAGGTGCCACAGGACTCTCTGTTGCTTTTTACACATATACCATATTCTAGTTTGCAAAAAGGCGGCCCAATTTAGTGTAAAGGCTATATTTAATTACAAATCAACATGTTTTAATGGTTACCAACCAATGAAAATTAAGGAAAATAACTAAAAAGTATAAATGCAAAAACACAATTAAAAATATTATTTAAATCAAGGTTTCCTGCTTGCTGATTTTAATCATAACTAAAAATCAGTGACTTAAACAGCTCTGATTTAAATCAATCCACCCTGATTTTGTTCCTTGATAAGGCACAATCTATTTTGAAGTTTAAGGCTGGGAATTTCAGAGGTGCCTGAAGGAGCTAAGCACCAAAATCCCACCAATTTCCAGTGGGAGCGGTGCACCGAATACGCTTAGCACAATGTTGCACACACTTTATTGCCTCAGGAACTTCTCCCCAAAATATGGTTTTGTTCCAATCTACCACAAAAGCTCTAAAGAAAAAAAAGAGAAAGCTACTGACCTCAGATACGTTGTTATTGGGAAGTGCATTATATAAGTGTCCTTTCTCGTGACCTTTCATGTGACTCTTGAGACTATACTGAGTACTAAAAGTCTTCTCACAGCCATTACTGGGACAGAAGAAGGGTCTCTCTCCTACAAGAAGCACAAAACACCACACTGATTTGTACAAAAGTTTAGACATCTCTTTACAATACGCCATTCTGCTTAAGTCAGAATCATCCTCCAAGATATGGCACTAGTTAAAATATGGGAAAAGAAACCGGTAAGCTGGCAAGAGTATTTTAAGTGCTCTAACTGCTTCAGCTCTTCTCCCACTACTCTGCACATCTCACTTCAACCACCGTTGTATTACTTTAGCTGTAATATATAGGCCAAAGGTGTTAACATAACCCAGTCACTGTCCAACACTGAATAGTTTTAAACAAGGTTTGGTATAAAGAGACCTCTGCCTGCTCAGTCCTCTCATGGCAAACACACCATTAACAATCCTTTGTAACATTTTATTAAAGATACAGAAAATAATGGAAAACAGTTAAAGCATCTGAAACATAAAGTAAGGCTTTCATTTTAACAACATCCCTTGTTCCCTTTCCCTTTAGCTGGAAAGAGTTTCTAGAAGGAAAAACCCCCGTTTGACAGTCTCTTAGATAGCAAAGAGGATAATAACTGTCCTTTTGGGGAAAAAGAAGTTAGTTGAAATGGGCTGGAGCTGTTGTTATTGCTGCTGTTGTTAAAGTCCAATTCCATTTCCTAGAAGACATAAGACAAACACATATAAAAGGGGAACGAAAAGAACAGAAAATACAGATTTTGTCTTTGATGTTGACTTTCACTTGCAATTTCATTGCTGAAAAACAGGCATAGCACATGATCTTACCAGCCTCTCTAAGACCTGGCAAATTTGTATCAGCATCAGGCTGTTTAGCATATTGCATTTAGCTGCCTTTTTCTGATCACGGGCTCGCAGCAGTGTTGCAAAATATACAGTCCTGGGTGGCTAAGCCAGACTTTTATTAAACAGAAGACAAAAGGATAGACATAGGAAAGAAAAAAAATAAGGTGGGGGAAGGAACAAGCAGAGGAGTCTCACATCCCAGGTGATGTTTGGCCTTTAGCCACAAATGCTGGAGATGTCATCTGGGTACCCCTCTCTCAGGCCCAGTCTGGTCAGGACCTCTCTCAAGTTTAGGATGGAAGTGGTCCAGGACTTCAGCAGAAAACATGGATCACAAGTATCAGAGGGGTATCATGCATCTGATGAAGTGGGTATTCACCCACGAACGCTTATGCTCCAATACATCTGTTAGTCTATAAGGTGCCACAGGACTCTTTGTTGCTTTTAACATGGATCACAGGCATTACGGTGACACTCGCTCCAATAGCCAATTTCTCACCCCAAAGTCTCTTTCTTTAAGGACTCAAAAAGGGAGTGATGTGTGGAATAAAGCATCCCCTTGTTATTTTGTCCACCAATTGGACCTACTAGCCAAAATAAGGTTCCACACTCTTCTTGTTTACCATGCATCATTTTAATCCAGTCCTTGAATTATATTAGGCCTTTTTGTTTGGGCTAACTCAGTCTGTCTCCCTTTCCTACCTTTTCCCATCAACGTTTGTTGTTATAGGTTATTGTGACGATATTATGAACTTACACACATTTTTTACAGTTGAGTTCAAAATTAGGGTAAATCTGTAGGCCCAATTATCACAACCACCCATAACTCGGTAAGAAAAGAGGGACATCACCTCCCATAAAGACATACTCAAGTTTGAATGTCTTGTACAGGTTGCTGCATAGAGACAAGCTTGCAACAGCAACTCTCAGGGAGAATTTCCATAACATACCCACATTACAATCGTCCAAGGTGAATTCCACCATATAAGGAACCTCACACTCAATGTTATGCTGAAAAGAGTAAACAATGAATGTAGGACCTGTGGGAACGTCTGAACAGCCTACTAACAGCTTTAGTGTCACTTCCTGGGTGCAGCATAATAGCCTTAGAAATAGAAGTTTCCAAATTTGTCAAGTGAGTTGGTGAATATTTAAGTTTTACACGTCATTATTGCTGCATTTGTGAGGTGTGCTGGTGAAATTCAATAGCTGCCAAATTTAAATTGAAGGGATATTTTTCTTTTGTTCACTATCCTGAGATAGGAAACAAGAAAGGCAGCTAATTAAAATATTAACTGAATTATTAATTGCTCACCACTTTTGGTACAGTACTGGTTTATTTGCTATGGTTTCTGGAGAAGGTTGAGAATTTGTTCTAGGAGACAACAGGAACTGGAAAGATGTCTTTTGTAGTGGATTCTGAGTTGAGTTAATTTGTTCCCATCTGAAAGTTTGTTTTTATTAAATGCTGCTGGATGTATTATGATGTTGAAAGATTAAATGTCAAGACGCCTTGACATCTATTTTATTGTTCCTTACATCTGAATAAATAAAACAAATAAATAACTGAAACCTGAAAGGCAGATCATGCCATTAAATGCCCTTGCTGTGCTGCTCTGTAGACTACAGGTATAAGCATTATTAGGCTTATGAAAGTTTGTATAAACGAAAGAGGCTCAGTTAGAGAAGAGATCCCTCCAGACTTACCAGTATGTGTCCTAACATGTGTTTTAAGGTGGTGGCTTGCAGCAAAAGCCTTTCCACAGCCGTCATGATCACACCTGAGTGAAGCACCAAACAGAGAAAAGTTAGCAGCAGACTTCTTGGATATATCAGGTATAATGCGAAGTCATGCTTCCCATTGGGTGCTTGACTGAATTGCAGGATGCTCCAGATTTAAACTCTGTTAATAGTAGCTATTGGGAGGTATCTGGCTACACACACTGCACAGATTACAATGTGACAGCAAAATATAAAAGAGTAAACAAAGCCATTTATTGCGATCACCATTTTTTATGGATTACACTTTCCACCATAGCAGGGAAAAAACAACAGATTTTGTAGATGTGCTGCTCCTCATAGCAGCTTGGCCAGCCTGATCTATTTGGCAACAGAGTAATTTGGTGCAAGCAACTGCAACGCCGTCCTCTTCTCGCCAACCGAAAAAGCGGCAGTACAGATATGCTCGTGTATCTAGCTTCCCTCACTGGACTAAAAGTGAAAATATTTCATGCAGTTTGTCTCTAGATCCTTACAACAAGCCTCTTCTTTGTAGTCACTCCACTGATTCGCACAGACTGTCAGTTACCAAACTCACTTGCCATTCTCCCCACAGAAGAGGGGAAACTGCCCTCTAGCGACTTACCTAAATGGCTTTTCTCCTGTGTGTGTTCGAATGTGCTTCCTCAGATCGCTGAGTGTTGTGAAGTATTTACTGCAGCCTTCGCTTTCACAGTTAAACGTTTTTCCTGTGTGAAGCCTCTGATGTGCTTTCAACCTGCAAAGCATTCCAGAGAAATCCCTCTTACCACATGCAGCACAGCAAGACTAATGAGCCATATAACAAGGACCACAAGACAGGTTCAAAGGCTTAACAAATTCTGTTTGTTCATTAAATTTATCAATATCAGTGTTTATAAAGCGACAGAGTCCTGTGGCACCTTATAGACTAAGAGTGTTTATAAAGGAGTGCAGTACACAAATCAAAAATGTCCGAAAGCGCTAGGTGTTTGAACAATGCTGAGCACAAAGGGGACCACACAACTACTTCTACTGCAACACAAATAATTAATGATAATGTCACAAATGCTGCTCTCCCAGTTCTTGGTTTTGATGGAAGAGGATCTTTAGGCGGATTTGAGATTCTATAGCAGGATTGGGTCTGGAGCTGGGAGAAGGATCCACTCCCAAAAGCTGCAGCCAGGGTGCTCAAACAAGAACTGAATTTGATATGAAAAACAATGGTAACCATCTGCCATGGAAGACAACAGAGCTGCATGGAAGGGCTCTTACCTGTACAGTGTATTGAATGCCTTTTCGCAGCCCTGCACATCACACTCAAACGGCTTTTCCTTAGTGTGCACTCGGACATGAATTTTGAGACTATAGGAGGTAAGGAAGGCCTTGCCACAACCTTGTTGATTGCAGACAAATGTGTATTCCCCACGATGTGTCTTCTGATGAGTGCGCAGATTCCCAGCAGTGCTGTAGGTGCGAGGGCAGCCCTCAAAGGTGCACTGGTATCTCTTAACCTATGAGAAAAATGCTGTAGAGTTTAAGTCTACAAAATGTACAGTTCAGCTGAAACAAATCTCTAGCACTTCTGGGATCTAATCCACAGCATGGGCTCTGATAGGGTTCGTTGCCTAGTGTGAATAGCTAGGCCTTTGCTCTAATTAAAGACAATAAGCTGGCTTCTGATCCCAGAATGATACCAATGTATTTTTTTTAATTAACAGATGAAGTATCAAATTACTTTGCCCTCCTATTGTGTTATGGGGAAAAATTCAGGCAAATCTACAGAAACAGAAGTTTACAGAGTTTAACTAGTATAGGAACATGAGTCTAGTGGGATAATAAATCAAAGTGAAGGTCTAAGTCCCCATATGCATTTCAAATTAATAAACTTAGCCTTTAGCAACGGGCATTCGACTGCGCTGGTATGTTTAGAGGAAGAGGCAGACAGATACATACTTTTCTAACCTGATCCACCAAAGTGCTGAACCCCCTTAACTTCCATAGACCTGCACAGTGTGAAGTATAGTTGCTCAGCATTTCACAGGACTACGAATCTAATGATATATTGCTCTATGCTCTCTCTCTCTCTCTTTTTTTTTTTTTTAATTAAAAATGAGAGAGAGAGAGTCTGAATTTAAATTCAAAATATTCAGCTATTGACCAAGATAATTGTCTAGTTTCAAACACACATTAACAAGTCCACAAAGAGCAGCCCTGCAATCCGTACAAATTCCAAACGCACACCAACATCCCCCAATAAGGAATACAAGACCAGGCCCTAGAGGCATAACTCTGCACTGTGCTGCTCCAATACACTGATAGCGAGTAGAGGATCTCTTTCAAATTATTGTGGATTATAGATTGCTTTGTTCCATCTAGTCTGCATTTTTTTTTTACATATCAATATAATTTATACCAGCAACATAGTAAAATTGGGGCATTTTCTTTGCATATATATAATGTAATGATACTGCCCAAAGACACCACACTAACTGGGAATATCAGCTCAACAAAGCAAAGGTTTGCAGAGATATAACTGGAAAGAAACTCATGCCAATACAAAAGCTTTTAATTCTTACCACGCAGATTGTTTTGTGAACCAAAATGAGATTATAAACATGGAGCTTTAAGGCGCTAGGCAAGTAACCCAGAATTCCCAACCAGCTGCTTGGATCACCTGACTCATGTCGGACTAGATTTGATAGAAATTCTGCCAAGCTTCGGCACCAAACAGGGAGAGGGTGCATTAGAGGCTTACATAGTATGGAAGTCAGAATGTTTCATTGAATTGGACTCTCGCTCCACGTGGAATAAATCATCAATTTGCTATGCTAGACTGGATTTCTCTTCAATGGTAATTATTAGACTGACAGCTTTAATTTGAATGCAATGGCTGAGAACTCCCATCAGTCGCAAAATGAGTCCAGAGCCCCAGTGAGGAGTGGGTGACTGGCAAGTGGAAATATAGAGGTTTAGAAACATTTATAAAGACAGAGCAAAGCCACAATACAGAAGGAAGAACTTGCTGCTTTTTCTTTGAAGATTAGTTTAATCACTGGATATAGGAAGGGAAGGACACAAGCCAGAAACCTCCTTATATTTCCCAGAGTGCTACTTTTCCTAAAGCACCCAGTACTATTGCTATGAGAAGAGGCTCTGGGGTAATTTCCAAATACAAGGTACCGAACTGTGCAATGAAATTGGGAGACTGGCTGAACCAGTACAGCCACACCACTTATAGCTTCCTGTCCACACTGGGGAGAAACCAATACAGATTTCGCCAGTTCAGTTGGATTCATGTAGATTCCAGGTATCACAACCAGCACATGTAGAACACTTAGGATGGCTGTTATGGGTGGACACAAGGACTGTATGTGCATTGCAAACTCATGGTCTCCTAACAAATTTTTGAAAGCCTTTTCTCTTAGGCCAGACAGCATGGCCTGAGACCACGCTAGCTGCTTCCTTTCCCTAAAATCCTGGGAAAGACAAGAGAAAAACTTTAATCCTCTCAGTGATTCATCACTCCTCCCTACCCCTTTTCTTTACTGGAGTAGATAAATGCAAGAATATTTGAGAATCAGCATTCTTCAGTGTCACTGGGGGTTAAGAAGGAAGGAGAAGGGAGCAGGGACAGATTTCTGAGTATGTTATCAGGCTGTAAATGTATTTTGGTGCTGCTTAAAATTATGCAAGGTGACAAACACTGGAAGTTAGGTGAATGTGACATACAGCACAATATCAGCACCAAGAATACTTCACCAATAGCACATCTGGTCAAGAACCTACTGAAAGCCCCTTGTAGTCCTGCCAGGAATAGAAGCATCTGGTTAATGCTTTGCATTGTATTTGGTATAAATTGAATGAGCAGCGAGCCTTCAGTACAGTAGGTAGGGGATCTTTTCTGTAAAAGCCCTTTTGCTAGTCTGTAGTTGGAGATGAGCTTGACATTCTCATGCAATAATGTTTATGGTACCTCCCTCTGCCCTTTTAAAAACATCACTTTGATGTGTTAAAATCTTTATCATCAGAAAAGGAAGTAGATTTGAAGCAGATTCATACACAAGCAGAATTAGGGCATACACTCCCTCCCCTCCACCTTTCAGAACGTCTATATACAATATTAGGAACAATCAGAGAGACAAAATTAAAATTAGTCTCTGCTTAAAAAAGATTCTGTAAATGGTGCCCCCTATGCAAAGGTTGCAATAGAGCTAGGAAAGAGCTTGTTACACGCAGTGTGTTGATTTTCTGGAAATTGTATTAGTTATTTTAAACAGAAGTTTGGGGTGGGGTTTTCAAAAACATGCAGCACTGGCCTAACTCTGCTCCCACTGAATCAGGGAGAGTCTTATTACTGCATGCAATGAGAGCATTTAGGCCATTGCTGAGAAACTTTGAAAATCCCAATTGGATTTTAGAAGCTGGATTTTCCTACAGACTCCAGCATTAGATTCAGAAACATTCAGGACCTCTCTCTACTACAGCTTTTAAACAGATCTATTTCTTTGACAGTTTGAGAACTAAACATATCGTCCCCAAACTGTTCTTTGAACCAGACCTGTATTTTGCCAAACAAAATGGTCCCTCCGTGTGCTGCATGGATGTATGGAAAGCAGGATGGACAGGCGTGAGATTTTATGTAATAATATTTACTAATATTGTTAAAGAAAAGACAAGACTCTAGCCCAGGGATCGGCAACCTTTGGCATGCAGTCCCCCCGGGTAAGCACCTTGGCAGGCCGGGCTGTTTACCTGCTGCGTCCGCAGGTTCGGCTGATCGCGGCTCCCACTGTCCGCGGTTCGCTGTTCTCAGCCAATGGGGGCGGCGGGAAGTGGCGGCCGGCACATCCCTTGGCCTGTGCCACTTCCCGCAGCCCCCATTGGCCTGGAGCGGCGAACCGCGCCCAGTGGGAGCCACGATCGGCCAAACCTGCAGCAGGCAAACAAACCGGCCCAGCCCGCCAGGGTGGCGGGCCACGTGCCAAAGGTTGCCAATCCCTGGGCTAGCCACTAAGCCTGCCGTATTCAAAAGTGACCACAGATTTTGCAAGCATCAGGTTTCAATTGTCCTGCAAGAGATACGCGAGGACTGATTTTTCAGAGACGGAGTGCCCAGAATGCCTATGGAGAGCACTGGGCGCTGCAGATGTTCAGCACCTCTAAAATGTCCTGGGTGTCTCAAGCTGGGCACCTAAAACATGACACATCCACCCATTAAAACTAGGGGCCACGTTTGAAAGTGTTCTTGGTCCCTCCTTTCAGGGGGCTCTGCCAGCTGGATAATTCAGCACCCAGGGACCTGCAGCGCTGAGCCTTACAAACACGGCCACTCTGACTTTTGGTTTCCATTAAGGGCATTTAGGCACAAGCTCAAGACCTGCCTGTTTGAAAGGTCACCTATGGAAAGTGAGAAACTTGGGTGATGACAGCAAAGCCAACATTCACTATAGACACAGGGCTTATTGAACCATAGGCACCAGCCAACTCAAAGCCTCCACTGGGGCAGCGCAATCCCACACCACTCCCAAGTGAGACTATGTACAGAGCACACATTTTGGCCCTATGCTAGTGCTACATGGGGCCAGCTGAGCAGTGAGGCCCCTTTCACTAGAAATGAAGAGGAGGATTTGAAGGGCAACATTAAAAAACCCCGCAAGCCATTCCCCCCCCCCCCCCCCAAATTACATCCCCACCTTTGGATCTCCCAGGCGCCTGCATTTTAGCTTGTCCATCTTTGGGGGCAGCGAATGTTTTCCATTTTATATACTGCACAGCTCTTTGCCAGTACAAGGATTATTAAGTGCCAATGCAAAAGCAAAAGGCCAACTGACATCTCTCCCCTGCCACGTATTGGTGACCTGCCTCCTATGAATACAAGCTACAGGGGAGAGGCTGGCACTACGGACACATGTAAGTGAAGGCAGAGGCCCGGGGCCTTTTTAAGCCTGTTTACAGCAAGCAACATGCAGAAGACTTGATGGCAGTAAAGTGGGTCACAGTTTGCACTAAACCCCTTGGTGTTATAATAATTGTGTTTGGGATTAGGAACACGTTTTGTTGGTTGGTATTTAATTCCTTTTCTCCTGTTTTTATTTATATATACACAGATAAATTACAGTTGTCACAATTCTCATTCAATCCAGAGTCTCTTGTTGATACAATAGTAGCATTTTACACTAGGGAGGAAAGAAAGAATTATACATTTAATTTCACCTTCCTTTGATGAGCTGATAGATCCTGGTCATTACAGTATCTTAAAGCAAATTACATATACAAAAGCTTCATGCACACCAACAAATAAAAATATGCTATAATACAGAAGCTAGCTGCCAGGGGAAGAGTAATCACTTAAGTAGGAAAGTAACTGATTTTTTTGTTTTCCACGGTGACCAACATGGGGTTTGAATCCTGTCTCCTTAGTGCTAGGATGAGATTGTAATAATTTAAGATGCTTTGTGAAAAGGAGGTAAGTTTTTCTAGCATTCTATTAAATTCCCACAAAGACTCATCTTCATATTGGATTAATGGGGACTGGAGAACTTCAGTCTAAAAACAGGCCTTAATTTACATCTGTACCTACAGCACAAGATGTATTTTTGTGCCTTTAGAACCATATTCATTTCTAATTGTCTAGACCCCACTGCCAGCTTGAGAACACACGTGACAGTGATTCTGAAGTGCTGCTATGGTCCAGAGAGGGAGTTAGGGAAGCTCAGTGAATCTCCCAACTAAAATGAAGGCTGTAGGAAAAGCGAAATTCTGTGCATAGAAGTTTCAATTAAAAATTGGAATGGGGGTCACTTATATAGTATCTGGAGTTCAAATGTATTTTAATGTTGGGCAAATTTACTGTGGAAGCAAGCTACACAGGGAGAGGCTATGTCCTAACCCTTTAGTATTAGAGGAATAGAGTAACATAGGTTAAGGTTAGAGAAGGATTAGTAAGGCTTTTGACACAGTCCCGCATGACATTCTCATAAGCAAACTAGGAAAATGTGGTCTACAGGAGATTACCATAAGGTAATGGTACAACAGGTTGAAAGACTCTACTCAAAGAGTACTTATCAGTGGTTCACTGTCATAGTGGGAGGGTGTATGTAATGGTCAGTCCTAGGTCCAGGACAATTCAATAGAGTGGAGAGTAAAAGATGACACCAAGCCTGGAGAACTTCTAAACACTCTGAAGGACAGGATTAGAATTCAAACTGATCTTGACATACTGGAGAATTGATCCAAACTCAGCAAGATTAAATTCAATAAAGACAAGGCAAAGTACTTAAATGGGGAATAACTGGCTAGGTGGTCATACTGTTGCAGAGGATCTGGAGTTACAGTGGACCACAAACTGAATATGAGTCAACACTATAATGCAGCTGCAAATAAGGCGTATAGGGTGTCATATGTAAGAGGACATTGTCCCACTTTAGTTGGCAGTAGTGAGGCCTGTGTCTAATTCTGGGCACCACACTTTAAGAATGTGGACAAACTGGAGAGAATCCAGAGGACAGCAACAAAAATGATCAAAGGTTTAGAAAACCTGACCTGTGAGGAAAGGTTTAAAAAAAACTGGGCATGTTTAAGTCTTGAGAAAAGACAGTTGAGGAGGGACCTGATAACAGGCTTCAAATCTGTTAAGGGCTGTTATAAAGAGGACAATGATCAATTGTTCTTCATGTCCACTAAAGGTACGACAAGTAATAATGGTCAATCTGCCGCAAGGGAGATTTAGGTTAGATATTTAAAAAAGTTTTCTCCCTATAAGGGTAGCTAAGGTCTGGAATAGCTTCCAACAGAGGTCGTGGACTCCTCACCATTAGAAGTTTTTAAGAATAGGTTGGACAAACACCAGTCAGAGATGGTCTAGATTTACTTGGTTCTGCCTCAACGCAGGGGGCAGGATTTCATGACTTCGAGGTCTCTCCTAGTCCTATATTTCTATAGTTCTATGAACACCTGCTTTTCAAAGTCCATGAGCCCTGAATGCCATGCTAAACTATACAAGTGGTACCAAAGTGTGAAAACGAGACAGACCTTTTAGAAAAACACAACGAGGAATCCGGTGGCACCTTAAAGACTAACAGATTTATTTGAGCATAAGCTTTCGTGGGTAAAAAAACCCACTTCTGTTTTTTTTAACCCACGAAAGCTTATGCCCAAATAAATCTGTTAGTCTTTAAGGTGCCACCGGACTCCTCGTTTTTGTGGATACAAACCTTTTAGGAATCACACGCATTAAATCAAAGGAGGAGGGGCAGTTACCAACTGCTGGTAGCACAGTAACTAGACTCTAGGGAAAGGGGTGGTTAGGAAAAGCACCACACACTGAAGAATTCTGAATAGCATGGAAATATTTAACTACAAAAAGCAGCAGGGGAGGGTGGGTCATGGAAGGAGAGAGAGAGATTGCATAGACAGAAGTGAAAGAATCAAAAGCATGCATTGCCGCAGTAAGAAAAGCAGCCTTGGCATTTACAACAGGAGGGCAACGGATAGCTCTTTGGTGTCACACAGCAGCCATTATGGGGTTGGAGGAGACCTACGGCCTTCAACTCTCAGCACCAGACTAAACCTCTCCCTTTTTCAACTACTTCTCCCTACCAGCGGAGACCATTCTGCCAGCCCTCACCACCTCCAATCTAACGTGCTTTACAAAGACATGCCCTTGCCTGTAGCAACTGCTCATGGAAAAGGAAGAGTAAAATAGTCCATGATTCTATACCCCCGTCATTGGCGGTTTTTAAGAACAGTTTAGACAAACACCTGTCAGTGAATGTCTAGGTACACCGGGGCTGCCTCAGTACAAGGAAAGGACAATATGACCTCTCAAGGTCTCTGCCAGCCCTACATTTCTATAATTCTATGAATTTTAGCTGTCCTTCATGCAGCTGAAAACAAGGAGGAGCCAGCACCATGCTCACAGACCATCTGAGAATTGCTGCACAGGGTTTTCTAGAACAGATTCATTCTAAGACATTACTTCTGCTTATTTAACTGGATACTGTCTACTCACAGGAGCCTACAGGGATTACTCACTCAGTTCTGTAGAAGGCCACAAGCAGAAACATGTACTGGATGGCCTCTTATGAGTGGGTACAAACATCTGCAAAGGAATGTCAGTGGGGTAACTGGATGGAAAGGGGAAACACTATCAGCCAGATATGGAGGTTTATTTCTTATTCCTTGGTTTAGTACAGGACAGCATAGAGACAGAGAAAAGGTAAAGAAAACACTGGACATGTTTAAAATGAAAAGTATCCCAGGCCTAGATAACAGTCATGCACCAGCTTTCAGGAAAGTGAGGACAGAATTTTGCGACGTTTTAGCATTTTTAAAATGCTTCTCCATGACAAGATAAAGAACTGGAAAATCTAGCATCCATGGGAGAGGAGAATCATTGTGCAGAGAAGGCAATAGCAATTTTGTATTAGTTAAAACTAGGATGACCAGACAGCAAGTGTGAAAAATCGGGATGGGGTGGGGGGTAATAGCAGCCTATATAAGAAAAAGACCCCAAAATCGGGACTGTCCCTATAAAATTGGGACATCTGGTCACCCTAGTTAAAACACACCATACAGCATGATTTTGTAACAGCAAGACAGCTGATGCAAGGTATCTTTGCTGAGCTTTGCAGAAAGGTTACACATCTGCTCGGCAATTAAAAAAATTGATCTTACAGTTGTGTTATAGGTTGAGACAAAGCATCAGAAAGGTCTGGCATGTAAAGTAGACTGGTGGATTAAAAACAGACACAGGGTAGGAAAGTGAATTTTATTAGCCTGAAAAAGATACATTATCTTTCCTAACAGGACTACCAGCTTTAGTACCACTCATTACCACTAATATACATCAGCACTAAAATAAATTGGATCCCTGGTAAAGCAGTTTGTCCTGAAGTTAGGGTGCAAACTGCTGCATCAAAAACCTCCACATGCAGGAGAATCATCTTTACATTAACTACTGCAATACAGGAAAGTGTTTTACATACTTGTGAACTACGCAAGATTGTGGGCACTACCAGAAGCTATTAACAATCGCTTGGTCCATGGCTGCATATATAAGTAGCGAGACAAGGAGCTATACAATCATACTCAAAGCAATACACATCTTTTAGTACAGAGGGCGTCTGCTTACTGTAGATAAAAGGTCTGTGCAGAGGGGACCAAACAGCTAAAATGAAGCTGTCATGCAGAGTATAGAGCAGGAAAAGATGGAGTTTACCAGAAAAAGGCTTGATGCCATCACCACAAATGAAACATGGCACTAGGACACAGCCACAGAGGGCAGAACACAAACTCAAAGCAATATCAGTTCTGTAGAAGGCAATAGCAATAGCTATGTTGTGTATTCTCTTTGCAAAGAAAGGATAGCAGAACCTTGGAGGGTAACCAGAAGGAGCCTAAATTTTACACATACATATGAGATGGGGCTAAGAGGAAGTTAAGTTTATCTTTATTGGTGAAGAAAACTTGATGGCATATGGGATGGAACATTGTCCAACTAGCTAAACTGTTCAGACTGCTGAGTAATTCAGAACCCAGGGAGCACAAATTACAAGATTAAACTGAGTTCAGGGTGAACTAGAACCAGTGAATAGGAAGCTTATGAAACTAAGATGGAAGATGATGCAAGTACTAGCTATTCTCATGGGGAAAGTAGTACTGAAGGTAGAACGAGATGTAACAAAATAGAATTAAAGGTGACCTCCACACTAAAGAAATTGGGGCTAAGCCCTTTTACTACTTTCTGAATGTTCATAAAGGGTTTCTATTTTGCTTCTATCTCAAATATAAGCAACATCAAGTCATCTTCCCTATTTCGTAAGGGCCAGAAAACTAGTGTGATAGCTTTTTCAGATCTTAATTGATGGTGCAAGGGGGTTTAGTCTTTAAAGTTCTTTCCTCCCAACTAGTTGTCAAGTGTTTAAATTAAGCAGACATAAGACCACATTTCCCCAGGATTCACTTTTACTGTACCCCTACTACTAGTTCTCTAGTCATCTTGACTCCTCTACAAAGAGTAAAGTAGTCATTGCCTGAATTTACAGTGTATAACAAAGCACAAAAGACAATTACAAAAAAATCTTCCAAGCCTTTTAAACACCTCAAAGTAATAGAGGACAATCCCCTTTTTTACACATTTGGAGAAGGAGCCACACTGAGTTAGCTCACACACAAAACACTATTCTCAGACACTGGAAGTGGCAAGTTGAGTGTCCTATAAAAGACAAAGGAAAACTGTAGCATGACATGAAAATAAATTTTAGCAATAAAGCAGTGGTGAGGAAGGCAAGGTGCAGCAGCCAGTAACACTACTGAAAATTGGAAAAGGAAATATCCCATTTGAGTCCTAGGCTAACAGATTTGCTGGGTGAGACCTTCCGGTCCAGAAATTCCATCTCTTACCTGAAAGTAACTGCTGCTGCTATTGAACCACTTTCACTTTTCCAAGTGAACGCCAATCAAGGTCCCCTGCTAAACTAAATTATTCAGGCTTTCAAACTCAGATTCCATTCTAACTAAGGCCCAATTCTGCAACCCTTACTCACAGAGAGTATCTGTTACACAAGTAGTTCCATTGGCTTTAATGGAAATACTCATGTAAGTCCTTATTCATCATGAGCAAGGACTACAGAACTAGCCCGAAGTCTGAAATGCTGACAGATTCTATTAATACTAGTCAACTAAAGATACCACACACAATTCATTATTTTTGGAGACATTTTTTTTTAAACCAAGTCTGTCCGAACCCACTTTGCTTTCAACACAACAAAAATTCACTATGAAAATCATGTGTTCTCTTGCTAGAACCACCCATTTCACAGGCGTAAGCTGGTTCAAAATGTCACGTTTTAATCAAGTACAATTGTGACTTCCTAAAACTTTACTTGCTGCTGCTACTTATTACAGTAGCTCAGTAATAATGCTATAACTAAGGTTAGGTCAAGCTTCTGTTTGACATCGGTGTGGGTGATGAAGGTTTAATATTTTAGAAATTTCAAATCACAATCGGCTGGAATTTGACACTTAATTGGGATGCAGAAGTTTTCCTAAGCCAAACTTGGTACACCCCAGGCTAAGAAAGCTTATATCCATTTTAAAGGCTTAGTTTTGGCAATATTTTTAAGAGTTGTGAAAGACTAATCAAGCTATTTAGAAAGAAAGATCACTAAAGCACATGCACTATTATCATGGTCCTTATTTTCTAGTCACCTTTTATTACTATATTTAGTGGTTACTGCACTGTCATGAAACATGCTGGGGTTCTCTTCAGACAGTAGCAGTTATATAATAAGGCATATGGTCTACGTAGTGAGAGCAGGAGAGACTGTGAATCAGGACTGACACATTACGTTGTTGACTCTGGCTGCTGACTCACTGTGTGATCCTGGGCAACTTATGTACTTACCTACACAACCATAGAGCTACTGTGAAGCTAAATCTAATGGTTGAGATTTTCAACACAGTTATGTGGAGTTAGTCATATGTTTTCCTTTAGTGTGCAGCTAAATTCTCAGTACCACTTGGGGGAAAAAAAAAATCAACAATATCTGCAAAGCGCTTTGAGATCATCAGATGAACAGCTCTCAAGATGGGCAAAGTTCTACGATTATAGTTGGTCACTTACTTCTTTACGCTTGGTTTCTGGGCATTCAGATTGCAAAGTGAGAGTAGCTCCTTCGATATTTCTTGGCATGGGAGTTGAACCAGGATTTATAGTCAAATGAATCTGATCTGGAGAAATAATATGTTGCACATAACCCTGGGACATTCCTTCATGATCTGCTATTAAATGAAATCCTTCTTCATGACCCTCTGGTAAAAAAGGCAAGTGATCCCCACATTGTCCTTCATCCTCATCATCTTCTAATGTCCCATGGTCTTGTTCAATTAGAACAGTTGTCCTGTCATAAATTGTCCCAGATGATGAAGGAACCAGACCATTTTTGTCCACAAACCTCATCATTTTATCATCTTGGGTCAGTTCATCTTCTTCCACTTCATAGTAATGAATGCTGCCATCAGGACTATTTTCCCCCATGGTTTAATAGAATTCAGTGCAGGATCATGAAATTAAAATGTAACAACTCATCTGTAACAAGATTAGTACAAGAATAAGAATATCAATATTTAGATAAGGACTTCACCTAAATCCCTCAAGGGTGTGAACTTCAACAAGTTTATATTTCCTGTCCCCATTAACTCACTTCCAGAAACCTTGTCTCGCTTTCAGAAAACCAAGACAAATAGTGCAGTTAAGTTTTTATTCAGTTCATATAGGGAAATACTTTCAAAAGTGCTCCAAATCTTCTAAATTATTAATATATATATATTGTATGAGACCTGAAAAGGGCCTATAGCTCTCTTTTAGAGAAAGAAGAAACATCCCTCCACAGAGATTGGACCTCTTGTACCTAAGTCTACTAAAAGCCACATGCAAATTACTGTATATTGCCGGAGAGCTGCCTTGAAATTATGAAACAAGCAAGAATCTCTTTGGGGCAGGACTGTCTTTTTATTGTGTGTTTAAACAGTGCATAGCACAGCAGGACCCCATTTCCTGACTGGGGTATCTAGGTGCAACTACAAGAGAAACAGTTTCAGCTCTTTACAACATAAAGTGCCAGGGTGAATGGGTTATAGTATGACACTATAACAGGATTGTTTCTGTGCAAAAGTCTCCCAGATTTTATAAAAACAAGCCGAGAGCAAACATGCCCAGGGCAGTAGACCACATTACTCTTCCACAGACATCTCTTGCTTGTTGCCTAGGGCTGCACTCGCTGAAACTGCATGAGCTTTGCTAACATGTTTGAACCTCAGGGCCGGGCTGGAGACAAATGACTACTGGACATGAGACGGCAACAACCACAGGCCCTGAAAAACCACCCCCAGGAGCCAAGCGCCAGAATGAAGCAGGGAAGAGCGTGCACCTATCACCGGCCCTCGAGCGCCGAGCCAGGTGGGCACGGGGCTGCTCTTGACATGACAGCAAAGCTCGGGCTGGAGCCGGGCCCCTGTGCTCGGCGCTGCACACGCACCCCACCCCCGCCCCGGGCTGAGGCCAGGCCCCCGCCCCCACCTTAGCCCTAGGCCGGGCCGCCCAGCGCGGCACCCCGGGCGGCAGGCTGACGCCGAGCGGGCTGACAGCGCGGGCCGGGCCGGAGCCAGAGGCCCAGATCCAGGGGCCCGGAGCGACGCCACAGCCCCGCCCGGGGAGCGGCCGCGCTCACTGGGCCCCGGCAGGACCCCGGGCCGCCCCCGCCCCGGACGCAGCCCCCGGCTGCGCGCGCCCCGCTCTCACCAAGCGCCCGGTAACAGCGGCAGCGGCAACCTCCCAGCGGCACCATGATTACCCAACGCATCATTTCCGCTTCCGGCCCTCGCGCAGCACGCCGAGACCCGCCCCCGCGGGGAGGGACTAGGGGCGGGACCTCAGCGACGGTTGAGAGGGTGGGGCCTCAGGCTGAGGCTTCCTGAACGAGGAGGCGTGGCCAGGAGAGGGGCGGGGCCTCGTGTCAGAGGGCGGGGCCAGCAGGGGTGGCCCAGGTTGGGAGCACGCTGAAGGCTGGGCAGCAGCTACCCCACTGCCCAGGCAGCGCTGCCAGGCCAGGCCAGGCCGGCCATAGAACAGACACGGGCCAGGCCAGGCCAGGCCGGCCATAGAACAGACGGGGCCGGGCCAGGCCAGGCCGGCCATAGAACAGACATGGGCCAGGCCAGGCCAGGCCGGCCGTAGAACAGACGGGGCCGGGCCAGGCCAGGCCAGGCCATAGAACAGACGGGGGCGGGCCAGGCCAGGCCATAGAACAGACGGGGCCGGGCCAGGCCAGGCCGGCCATAGAACAGACGGGGCCGGGCCAAGGGTCCATCCAGCCCAGCGTCCTGGCAGCCAGTGCCAGGAGCCCCAGAGGGGCTGAACAGAGCAGGGACTGGTCAAGTGACCCCTCCCCTGTCGCCCACTCCCAGCTTCTGGCAAACAGAGGCCAGAGACACTGTCCCTGCCCAGCTTGGCTGATAGCCATTGATGGGCCTACCTTCCACGAACTTAGAGTCTAGTTCTTTTTCGAACCCTGTTATAGTCTTGGCCTTCACAACATCCTCTGGCAAAGAGTTACACAGACTGACACTGTGTTGTGTGAAGAAATACTTCCTTTTGTGTTTTAAACCTGCTGCCTATTAACGGGGCAGCAGGGCCACAACTCCTCACAGGAACAGAAAGGTGGGGCCATTTTTAATGTGGGGACTCCCGGCAGTATGGCTGCATTGGGCCCAGGTGTGTCCTGGGCTGGGGTCAGTACAGTCAGGGCATGGAGGGTAACATTTACTCTTCTGTCATTCAGGGACTTTGGTGTTTAGCTTAGGGCAATAACTCACTTCTGTGTTTTAACCACTGCACTACTGCCTCAGAGGAGTGCGTGGGCAGCAGAGCAGGGACAGTAAGTGCTCAGGCATCACAGTAATACCAGGAGTAGGGTTGCCAACTTTCTAATCACACCAAACTGAACATCCCTGTCCCGCCTCTTCCCCGAGGCCCCACACCTGCCCCGCCTCTTCTCTAAGGTCCCACCCCCACTCTCTCCATCCCCCCTCCCTCTGTCACTCGCTCTCCCCCACCCTCACTCACTTTCACCGGGTTGGGGGCTCTGAGTTGGGTCCGGGAATGAGGGGTTTGGGGTGCAGGAGAGGGCTCCGGGCTGGGTCCGGGGGGTGGGCAGAGTATGGGCTCTGGGCTGGGGTTGCAGGCTCCAGGTGTGGCCAGAAATGAGGGGCTCCGGGTGTGGCAGGAGACTCTAGCCTGGGGCAGGGGATTGGGGTGCAGGAGAGTGTTCGGGATGTGGGGTCCCGGCGGTGATTCCCATGGCTTTGAGGAAGCGGCCGCCAGGTCCCTGCATCCCCTAGCCGCATGGGCAGCCAGGGAAGCTCCGTGCACCCACAGGCACTGCCCCCACAATTCCCATTGATCACAGTTCCCAGCCAATGGGAAATGTGGAACCAGCCCTTGGGGCGGGGGGGGGCAGCACATGGACCCTCCCTGGCCACCCATGCATCTAGGGGCTGCAGGGACCTGGCAACCGCTTCCGGGAGCCGCATGGAGCTAGGGCAGACAGGGAGCCTGCATTAGCCCCAGACCCCCCCCTTGCGCCACCGACCAGACTTTTAACCGCCCGATCAGCAGCGCCGACCTTGAGCCGCCAGCAGGTCCCTTTTGGACCAGGCGTTCCAGTCAAAAACCGGACACCTGGCACCCCTAACCAGGAGGGAGGTGGTGAGTCAGCCCCCTTTACACGTAGCACGATGATGAGGACAACTGCCTGCCAAGGAAGAAGAAAAATGGGCTGTAACCCATGCCCACCTTCTAAGGTGAGGTGGGAAGGGCAGTTTTTTCATGCTCGTGACATGGCTTGAGCTCTTCCAGAGGAAGGCAAAGGGGTGTTAATGAAGTCTTATTGCACTTGCAGAGACTGGCGTGCTGACCTTTTATGGCTGATCATGACTAACATCTACTTATTTGAAACTTCGGTGCTGCCCAAAGCCAGGGCAATGTACAACAGCCTGCATCTGGGGACTGTGTGCTTTAACTCCTGATGCATGGCACCAGCTTTGTCCTGGTACTCCCTACCCTCTGCTGTTTTGCCTATTACCACAGCCTCTGTGGATCCTTGGGAAAGCCACGTCCTTCAGTCACTTGTCAGCCATAAACATTTGCCTCATGTTTTATGTTCTTTCTTTCAAGCCATAGCTATTAGCCGGATGGGTCCCAGCAATAAGCCCTAGGCAACCTTCCGTGGTGCCTCAGACCACTGCCCCACCCAGCTTTCCTCTCAGGTTACCTTAGTGCTTCTTGGCTCTGCTCACCAGGTTCTTATTTTATCTTCAGGGAATTCTATCAAAGAGATCTATTGAGACTGCTTTCTCACAGACTCATAGACCTTGTCAGAAGGGACCACTGTGATCATCTAGTGCAGTGGTCACTAACTGGTCAATCCTAGAGGATCTCCCAGTCGATCGTGATCTCCAGTGGTAGTGGTGTGGCTGCCGCTAAGGCTACCCCGGCTCCACACCGCTCCAGGAACCGACCACTGCAGCCCCGGGGCTCTGGGGGCAAGGGTCTCCCTCCATGCACACTACTCCTGCCTGCAAGCACCGCCCCTGCAGCTCCCATTGGCCAGGAGAGCTGCGAGGGCGGTGCTTGCAGAGAGGGGCAGTGTGCCTCCCGTCCTTCCCACCCCAGGGCCACGTTGGCCCCTTCCAGGAGCAGTGTGGAGGCGGTGTAGGCAGGGAGCCTCACTGCTCCCGCTGCCAACCGGCTGTAGGGAGGTTCCAGACTTGACACTACACAGTACACTGTGTAGTGGTTACACAGTAACGTGGTTGCAGATAGGGCTTAAAGCAAAACTGGGATTGTTTTAAGTGTGATTTTGTACTTAGAATGGGTTTGCTTAAAACTAATATTAGAGAATTCCCAAGGGCAGCCAGTCAGTTGTGAACTATACACAGATCCACCTGTCTGGCATATACACACCTGCTACTAGGCCTGAGCAGCTCCTAAAGCAAAAGAGCAGAGAGGAGGGAATTCACTGTAGGGTTAATTTTAACCTCTCTTCTCCCCGTTGCCCTAGGAGCCATTAGGCAGCTCTAACCTTTCTACCTTTCCTTTAGGTGCTGAGCGATTTATTGAACAGAGGGCCTGGAGGGGAAGCTGTGTCAGGGTGGTGGCTGCTCATTGCCTCGAGTGCTAATATTGGCATTATACATAAATCCATCGCTGTCTGAGAATACAGCATGGACCTGTCCAAGACCAAGGCGCCCTCTGCACTGAAACCAGCTTGAGTAATAGGGTTCATCGTCATCCCTATACTGCACAATGTGAGCACAAGCTCAGCTATTCACATGAAGACATGATGTATTTCTGTTGAGAAACTATATGAAGCACAGCAACTTCTGAGCTCACCCGCCTCCTGCATCTTTGCTCTTGGTGAAGCAAGGAAGCCTATGAGCGAGCCAAGCAGTAAAGACATTAGCAAGAAAATGTTCATAGTCCATCATGTTCCTCTGTTGGTCAGTTTCAAACTCCTGGCTGTGGATGATTAATGCTAAATCCCAGGCATAATCACTATCCCTGCCAAGAGAAAACATACTGCCACTTTACACCAGCTGCTGACCATCTATGCATCAGATTTCTCCATGTGCATGCAACAGTTTAGCAGGGAAGTGTAACCCTGAGAATGTAAGACAAGAATGTATTTCAGTGTTGGCTTGATTATGTAGAGCATTTTTCAGACCAACCTTGTCCCCCTCTACTTATATCCCTTTTAACCAAGTCAGTCTCTCTTCACAGTACAATCAGTAACTGTGTGTAACAGTTAGGAGCCCAAGTAGTCTATTACCTGTTCCCTACACCTGTGTAACTCAACCTTTTCAATCAGATTTTCCTAAAAAAAAAAAAAAGTTTTATTCCAAGTTTGAAAGCATTAGGAGTGTATCAGTGTAGATATAAAAGAAAGCTCTCTAGGAAACTGTCCTTAAAGGAGTCAACAATTTTTAACTAAGTCTTTTTTCTTTGGAAGTTTAAGAGTAGCAATGATGTATTACTATCATTTTTTGGCTTTTGATTTACTATATATAGACTTGACAGGAAGTTTTGTACTTAAAGACTGAAGCAGTTGAGAGATAGTCCCTTAAAAAATTCCTAAAAGGAAGTGAGTTTTTCACAATGATTTGACTTTTTTTTAAATATAATTAGTCATTACTTTGAAACCGATAATTGCGCCTTAGAAAGTTGCAACCTGCCATTTGCTGGTTAAAGATAATGGTTTTGGGGAATATGATACATTAAAAAAACTAATAAAATACAATTGATATGTTGTGCAAATGAATATTTTGTGCAGCCACATGCTATCTTACTAAAATATTAGGCCAAATTCACCACTGGCATAAACTGGTACAGCGCCACTGAAATTGCTAAATGGTGAATTTGGCCTCTTATGGTTTAGTGCAGTGGTTCTCAGCCTATTTACCATTGTGAGCTACATATGCAGCTCTCTGTGTGTTATGTGGGCCACATCCACACAATATATATACTACCTGTAAGGCCCTGAGGATGTCACATGGGCTGCAGCTGTGTGCTGATTGGGCCGCAAGCAGCCCATGGGTTGAAAACCACTGGTTTAGTGGAACTAGACAGGTGAGGGGGAAGGTTTTTCCTCCTAACTGTTGGAGACACAGGTGTAAAAGATCAGGAATTTCTCAAACTAAAAAGAGAGAAAAGGAAATGGTATCTAGAAAGGGAAGTACGTAAGACAGAGCACTTTAACCCCCAAAACCGGGAAGCCAAGTGACAGACCACAGGCTGCAGCTCTATCCAGAGAGGAGGAAGTGGAACAAACACTCATTGTAGCTATTGTTAACAGGATTATAGCATCAAAATATAAGTAAAGATAGAAAAAGTTGCTGCTCAACAATATGATGGAAGATGATGTTTAAAATGGAATTTGCAAAACTAAACAACAATTCATCAGTACTGTATTGGGTCAATGAAAATACTGAGATGAAATTAGTCTTAGCATTGAACCATCTCACATTATGCTGGCTATCAGTCACTGGTCTCATAACAAATAGCAAACATCTTCAGCAAATGAGCTGATCTACCTAGGTCTGGATAATAGTATTTTCACAGTCTCTTCATCTAGGTATAGAATTGTTCAATTTCTTCTCATTCACCTGTTTGCGTGAGCACTAAACAAACCCTAAGCAAGGCTCTTCCCTGCAGTCTACTGATCAGTTTATGCAATGTTAGCAAGAGACCTGGGCATTCTTGTTCTGTGGCTCATTTCTCACTCTGCTTCATACTTTTAAAGGGATGGGATTTAATTAAAATGAACAGACCAAACACCCCAACCAGCCAACAGGGAAACAGGCTGAAAGCCAGGCTGGGAAAGTGCACTAAGATGACTATTGTTATTTTAAATAAAAGGAACTTTAAAATTGAGGTTTTAATACAAGTTAAATAATTAAAATACAGTATAAAATGTCAGTGCTCTGTGTCTTATAAAACTTATTTAGAAATTCAATATTCTTTACAACTTAATACATTGATAACTGGTTCTACATGTCTGATCTGTGTTTAAAATATCAATAGATTGTACTCTGAATAAAATACTGTAATGTTCTGAAGGTGCTACGCTCGGTACAAAAGTATTTTTACAGTAACTTAATAGCTTCATCTAAAAAACAGATTAGCTGCATCTAGAATTCATGGGGAGTTGCCGTCTCTCAAGAGGAACTGCTCGATGAACTGCCGAGCCTTCCTCTTCTCGGTTACATCAGGCGTAGGATGGTGGGGAGGAGGTCGCAGCAACAAGCCACCAAATATACTAGCTGCATGAAAGACACAATACAAACCAGTCAATAGCCAGATGTCAATGATAATTCCTCCCAAAAGAAAACTGGGGAGCACTTGGATTCCACTTGGGGATGGGTGGGAGAGGAGGAGGAGCGGGTAATGCAAAGTTGGCCATCACAATTTTTCCTTTTTTCAACAGCACTTTCTAATGTTCTTCATGCCAATAGAGGGTGTTTTTTGGTGTGACAATGCCTTATTTACTGCTTTTCTGGCCGAAGTCTGATTCCTGCCAGGTTACATACCAGGCACCAGAAATAGCAGACAGCAAAGGCCCACTAATGCAGTCATTTCAGAGAAACACATGGCTTGTTATATGAACTACTACAAGTCCCCACCAAGCAGACTGGTCACTTTGTTCACCTTACCGAGAATATTCACATCCAAGTGGTTTTTCCCTGAATTTTTCAGTAGTTCCCGTAAAAACGCCATCAGATAGTTAAACACATTTTTATGGCATATGGGCAGCATGGAGACAACCTGGAAAGAAAGTAAGAACTTTACTGTGAAAAACCACCAAGAGAATGGTTAGAAACTCAAAGCATCAATACAATTACATAAGCCTTAATGATACATAATAAAAACCAGGAGCCCCAGTGCTAGGTACCTTCTAGAGCCATGAGACTATAAGCTCGTTGGGGTTTGAGCCCGTTATCTGCATGGCACAGAACACAAACTCCGTGTTCATTTAAGGCATTATGTTAACCCTCTGCATCAGTGCCTGCATTACCTGATTACTCAATGTGTAATTGTTGGCACAATGCAAGCAGTTGTTGTAAAGGCTGTAGCAGATAACAGGCTCTGGCAGGCTTTCCAGGAACAGCAGCAGGGCCTCAGCTACTGAATGGTTGCTGCCGACTGACCCGATGGTGGTTAAAGAAAAGGTAGCGAAGTGATCTGGTTTGTTAGCATCTCTGCTGAACCTTTAATCATTGGTGAGGTCTCACCACAACTCCCAAACATGTTCATAGCTGGTAGATAGAGCCCTGCGCAGATACAAAAATGTGTATCCGATCCAATCCGCAAAAATTGTCTGTGGATATCCACGGATTTGCAGGGCTCTACTTACCGTGGCTGGGCTGAGGCTCCAAAGCACCCCCCAGCCAGAGCCTGGTCGGGGAGAGCCACATGGGCTGCTGGGGGGAGCCTGCACGAAGTCACGGACCCTCCACCTGCCCTGGATGGAAGGCCTGGGAGTCAGGGACACAGGCCGTGGGCTGCTCAGGCCCCTGCCCAGGGCAGGTGGAGGGACCCAGGCTCCCCACAGCTGCCAGCGCGGCTCTCCAGCTCTGGCCAGGGGGGCGGCTCAGAGCCACAGCCCAACCATGGTAAGAGCCAGGTGAGCAGCTGTGGCAGCCACGGCGGACCCTCCACCTGTCTTGGGCGGGGAACCCGAGCAGCCCCCGGCCTGTGTTCTTGACCCCCCGGTCTCCTTCCCAAGGCAGGTGGAGGGTCTGCGCTGCTGTTCCTCACAGCTGCCTGCCCGGCTCTTACTGTCAGAGCCCTGTGCGGATACAAAATTTGTATCTGCATCCACGCTATCATCTGCAAAAATGGTCCACGGCTATAAAGCGGATACCCACGGATTTTCAGTGCTCTACTGGTAGAGTTTGTACTATCCTGAGTGATTCCACATAGCAAACAAATGACAGGTATACATGGTCCCAGTACCAGTCACTATTCTATTCTACACATGTTCTTACACCATGCTAGTCTCTCTAGGATCTGAACACCTTCCAGAAGTATATTAAGCTACATGACTAACTTCTGTCATGTGTTTGTTCTTTCCTCCTTTCCCCAGGGGAAGACGTGTGCAGTGGAGTGTTTTGGATAATCTATATTTTATATATACACATATTGCTATATGTTTATGTTAGAGACGACAAGGTCAAAGAAGCATGTCTTGCACTTTGAGCAAGGTGGGAAGGTTTGAGATGGGCCTTAATTCCTGAAGGAATTCACTGCAGTATTGGGGTGGCCCCAAGTAAGCTTGGTCATCCTGCACTGACCATCGGTCCATTTAGCAAAGACCTGGCAGACACATCGTGACTTGATACAATCAGTGCTAAAGAAACACATCTCAGTTAACAGAGTTCAAGGGACAAGACAATGTAATGGAGCCGCCAGGGCTGCTTGAGGCTCCAAGTGTAAAGTAGTTCCAAGCACAGGACACACAAATCAGCCTCACTGAACATTAGTTCCAAAGGATACGGAGCGTATCGAGCATTGCCGTATCCAAGCAGTCTCGGATCTGCTCAAATTCAGATCTTAGGCCTGGCTGCTGAAACAGGTCTTCCTGCAACAGAAAAATCGCAGGTGTTAAGAGTCACAGAGTGGGAAATAAACAGAATAATCTGTTACAATGCTATTTACTGTAACTACGTGTGACCCATACTTTACCCAGAGACCCCACAATAGGTGTACAAGGTGCCACGAAAGTCTCTCCAGACTGGTACATATCAGCAGGCACCACATTGTCAACCGTTCTAGCCCAGGTTACTGTATTGCAGTACGAAACAAAGGAAAGGAAAACAGCTGCTGACATACATTACTTGGATCTTTACACAAAGCCAGTCTCCTTCACGCTCTGTGCATTCAAGGGGCTCGTGCCTCTTGTCACACGAGTCTCCTTTATATCTCCTTATACTTGCGAGAAGGGACTCTTCCCACTTCTGGCTAATGTCCACGCTGCTAGCATCAACAAAAGCTGTTAATTTCCATGATGATGTTCTTCAAAACTCAGCTAAGTGTCCGGCAGAACAGAGGGTGGTTTCTCAAATGCAGACATTGCCTACCTGCTGGGAAGCATTGCGGTACAGATGATCCACCATCATCCACAGCTCTTTGGGGATGTCCAGGGGCTTCTCATCCCGAAAAATGTCATCACTCATCTGTAGCGGCAGCAGGGTCTACAAAGGAGCAAGCCAGACTCTTATTTAACTCTGCAAAGCACTGAGAGTGAGAGACAGGGGTGTCAGAGTTAAGGAACATTACAGAGTAGGGCAGCCTCACCAACTGGTCTGAGTATAGACGAATACAGAACACAGACAGTACCCCCACCTGAACGGATGGCAAACTGCTTCACATACATACACATGCACACACAAAACACACACATTTCCAGTATGGCACCACCTAAATGAAATAACAAATGGGCACCACATGCACATCAGTCAGGAGAAGGCCACGGACACGGAGGTAGATCTCTACTCATAGGAAAAGTGCCATGGGATCTTTAACACCAGGCAGAGCAGATAGAATCTCATTTTTTAACATTCTGCATGGAATTCAGTTAGCTCAAAGAGCCCAGGTGCACTGCATCAGAGAACAGAAGTTGCATCAACCAAGACAACCCCTTCTGGGATTAAGGGAACAGGTGGTGTCAACGTGATTATTGGAGATAAACCCCATAATAGTAATAAAAGGAAATTGGGAGAATGCCTATTAACACTGAGACAAGGGAGCAGCTTGAGGTTTAATAGCCTGGCACTGAGTGAGGGTTCTACTGGGATTGGAAAGGCAAGCTTCCCAAAGATCTTCTGCTCCCTCATTAACCTACCAGTTCTCGAATGGACTCTGCTGACATGTCCCGGATAGGTTCTCTCATGTAACACAGTGTCTGGATCGGAGACCCAAAGCAGCTGGGCAGGTAATTTCCCATCACAGACAGGAAATAATCCTTCCCCCTGTCAAGGTGCAAAATCAGAATGTCTTCGAGTTTCTCTTCCCCAGAGTTCAAACGTGTAGCTGTTGATTTATTAACAAACAGTTCCAATTCGATAGTCATTTCAGAATCTGCAGGAAGAAAATAAACATATGCTCAGTAAATACCGTCATGAAACAAAGGAGTCCTATCAAATGGCAGATTAATACAGACTCCAAACAGAAACAAGCCAGATACTGGTTTATGAATATGGGATGAATAGTTAGAAGCAGAATCTTCTGGAAGAGTCAGTCACCTGGTAACAGGAAGCCCTTACTGGGGTTTGCAATCAGCCACTCTTTGCAGTAGTGGTCTTCATCCAGTTTGTTGATGAATTCAAATTGGCAAGGCACTTGTCCATTACGGATAGTAAAGGTCTCCACCTGCAGCTGCATGTACTTCACATCCTTGAAGAAGAACTAGGAACAAATATTGCCAGTGTCATCTCTTGCTTCTCCATCATCGCCCACTGCCGGCAACTTCCTCAAAGAGAAGGGAAAGGTCTTCCCCTAGAACATCCATGTGCCTCAGCTACTTAATCATTAGTTAATGAGATATCTGCCATGCCTGAACATTAAACACCCAGCTCCTGACATTAACTGTGACCTGCTCAGGATGTATGTTTCCTAGGAACCCAGGTCATCTGTGCCAATCAGCCTTGTGGGACAAATTCATTGCTTGCTACATGAAGCTACATGTAGCTCTAGCTTCAGTGGAGCTAGAGCTACACAGGGGACCCTAAATGCTCCATTTGCATAGATTTTCTGGTATCCAGCACTCCAAGCAGAGACATTCACGCAGTGACCTTCTCCAGAGGTCTCACTAGTTCGGGGTTTATTAGGTTTTATGTTTTTAAGAACAAGTTAAAGTGAGGGATACAGTTATTCCCTCTGTGCCCCAGTTGGGTAGTGCAGGGTGGCGGTGACTGTTTGGGTTTTTGAATGGAAAGTACCTGTTCCCAGCAGCTATGGAATATTTGTGCAAGCAGCAGAATTTTATAATTCACTAAACAAAATAGTGAGCATTCTACTTTGCAGTCACTGGTACCAACTGCTTTACATCCTGGATCCCAGAGCCTTTTAGCAGGCCTGAGTCAGGACTCTCATTCACGGAGGGGCAAAGGGAGGCTGAACAGGATAGTGACTTGCTTTGGGCCTCACCATGACTCTGCGGCACACCCAGGATTAGAACTACGGAGCTCCTGATTGCCAGTTCCGTGCTTATTCCTCTATTTATTAAACTTCCCAGGAACAGACCCTACAAGTCCTGGCTCGCAGCCCCCGGTGCTAACAATTACACTGGACTACCTCTTGGTTCTAGGATTCATTTCTCCCTGGAGCTGATGGCCCTGGGAGGGGAAGTATGGGAACATGTCCTACCTCCCTCTGGGAAAGGATCACCGACGGGATGCTGGCATTCTCCATTTTATCCAATGAGCGCACTATTTCCTCAAAGGCTTTTCGGTAGAGCTCCTCATTCACAACCTTCACCTGAAAGGGGGAGACACCTCACCAATGGGCATTTACTGCGTCTCTGCAGGAGAATTGTAACAGTCTGAAACATATGGAGCAACCTGATTTTAAAGAAGGCTGGAATACAGAAGCGCAGGTAAAACACATGGAAAATTACTGCAGATTTATTACCAAAAGCAAGTTAAAATGGAATCAGTTTCCAGCCTTTACCAAAGAATGCATACAATACAGGAAAGCGCGCCTTCGTGGTCTAACGTGAACAAAATGGGCCAGTGTCTCTGACCCAACATTTGCCCATTGCTGGGCAGGCTGCTCTATCTAGCAGATAAAATCAGCCAGCCTGCACTGGGATCGGCTTGTTAAAGTCTGGTAGCGAATTACACTCCTATCTGCTGATGTAAACGCTGCAAGTTTCCAGGGAAATAGATAAAAAGGAGGAAACAAAGCATAAGGGGATATTCATGAACTACCACCTATTTCTGCTCATGGATGAGCTCACTTGCATCTTGCCAGGAGCAACAGGCTCATAGTCGCACCTGTGTTTTACTGAGAACAATGGTCCCATCTCAGGGCATTGTTATCAGGGCCAAGCTATAGGAAGCACAAACACAGAGCAATAGCTTATAAGGGAAGAGAAAGAATCAGTATGGCCGGCGCTGTGACTGCCTTAGGGAGAGGGTTAGCATTGTTACTACTATGAATAATGGTGCACCTACCCCAATGTCAAAAATGGAGCTCACTGGCTTATGGTCACTGGTTTTCAAAGCCATGTGGCTGCGATAGCTCAGCTGAGAAATATTCTTCCCTTTCCAGAGGATCCGATCACACCATGCTGGGGCACGACACTTCTCACTAAAACAGGAAGCCACAATTAAAGCTTTCCCAGAAGACAGGCTAGGGCAGGGGTCCCCAACACAGTGTTTGCATCAGCTCTGGATGCTTTGATGATGGCATAACTGTGAGCAAACGCATGTACAGAGGACCATGCAGCAGCTCTACAAGCATCCATGATTGGAACCTTTCTCAGGAAAGCCTCTGAGGTAGCCGAAGCCCTGGTAGAATGTGCAGTAATTCTTGCTGGAGATGTCACATTTGCTAAGTCATAACAAGTCCTGATGCATGAGAAGATCTTTGTGCTGAAAGAGCTAGTCCTCACATCCGTTCAGTGTGAGCCACAAAGACTCAGACAGGAGCTACACAGCTTTGTTCTGTCAATATAAACCGAGAGTGCTCTGCAAATGTCCAATATATGTAACCTCGTCTCCTCCTCATGAGCGGGCAGTTTTAGAAAGAATATCAATAGATTTATTATTTGATTTAAATGAAAATCCGACACCACTTCTGATAGCAATTTCAGATGAGGCCTTCATGAAACTTTATCTTTATAGAAAACCATACACGGAGGTCCTGCCATCAGAGCCTGCAGCTCCTCTCCTCTCCTAGCAGATGTTATTGAGGCTAAGAAAGCTCTTAATTGGCAAAAGAAAGCGAGAGCAAGAGGCTATGCTGATAACAGTAAGCTGTGAGGCATGACCGCAAGCTCCAACTGGTAGCTATAGGCAGACAAAAGGAACTGCGAGATGACGGGGAGGCCCCTAATCTTTATACCCTCAGCTGTAAGCACCAATAGTAATGGGTATCGCTGACCAAAAGTCTCCAGCCCAAGTGTGCTGGACACGCACACACCAAAAGTGGAATATAAATCTGTACAAGCATTTGAAAAAAATCAGAAATTCTTTAACTTCCTTAGGTCTGTTAGATCTAAAGGCTCTTGTAGACTTGTTTTTACTGCCTTAAACAATACATACAGGAGCTAAGGGACACGAATGACATGATGGCTGAGGTTGTACACATGGCATACCTAGTGTCCCAGTCATCACAGCCAGTGTCATATTTGTAGGTTGGCTGGAAGGTAATCTTTCCCTCCGTAAAGCCATCAAAGACAGCCTTCGCGTCCATCTGCTTCTTCAACTAGTAGGGGAAAAAAGCCAAACAGATGAAAACTTACATTGTTTAAACAAGTCCTTCTGGAGTCCCGAGTGGGGAAAAGGGCACCATATTCTGGGAAAGTGATAAACGTGTGTGCATGTATGTGCACAGATACACACGTCCCCCATCTGCGCAAAACAGGATCTAACATTTGTGCTGCCATTTCCAAAGGAAATCTCCATAGACACAGGAATGGAAATGGCAGATTTTTCTAATGTTAGAACTTTTGAAGTGTGATAATAGTATTTTATGCAGAGTCCTACATTTCCTGGCCAGGAGGGACTATTACGACCATCTAGTTTGACCTCCTGCATAACACAGGCCAGAGAGAATTTTCACCCACGGATTCCTGAATCAAGCCCACTGTGAAAATGCATATACACACACAAACATCTTGTTGATTCAGATCTCGTAGGCCTCACAGTAGTACTAGGAGATTAGCATTTCACTACTTATATTTTTTCTAGGTGGGAGACGGAACCCAGGTATTCATGGGCACAGTCACACCTACGCCCACCCTTCCTAGGAGGAGGAGCTGGGCACCCACATTAACCTTCATGAGAACCACACTGGACAAGCAAATCAAGGGAAGTGTAGCGGATTAGTTGCGTAGCTTTCACACTCCTCTAGGCAATACTACCTAACTCTCTGAGCAGCTCTCATATCCAATACCTCAGAGGGCTGACTTCCACCTGCCAGGCTGTGGTGCCCTGCCCCACAACCAGCTATTAAGGAGGTGGATGGATTGTGACCTGGTGTACGAAGTGCTTGCTGAGGCCAAATGAGCCACGGGAGGGACTGCTGCTCCTGGCTCAAACTCTTATGTGCAGGGACAGCAGCCATTTCAGATCATTCCCTGGACATCAAACAAACCAACCCAAAAGCAGCTTCTAATGCATGTTGATGATGCGAACCCCAAAAGCCAGGGTTAGCTGTGCTGTCAGGGCCAGTGTGCAGGTGATTTTCAGAGCAAGCGAGAGTTTCCTAAGCCTCCCACTAAAGAGGAGTCATTTTCCTAGGAGCATACGATGTGGGGCCCACCTCTCCTCTGGGAAGACACGTCTATACCTGGTCATATTGATAAAGATCTTGAAACGCCTCCTTTTCAATGTGCATCTTCACCTTTTCCAACCCCAGTGGCTCTATCCTGTAGTTGAGGTCCCCGAGCCACAGGATGACACTGTAAGGACAGCACACAAGGGTGAAATCCCTGTTTGACAGTCAGCTACTGTAGTCTCTACAAGCAGCCAGAAGGGCTTCTCTGTCTCTCACAGGTGTGCCCCGCCTGCCGTGCCCCCACGCAGCATCCTGTATCTCATCCCGCTGACAGTGCTCAGAACCAGGCAGCCTCAGCCACATGTGAAGGGGAAGCCTGATGAAACCACACCTTCCTGAGCAAGGGAGGGTTGAGCAAGCCACAGACTGCTGCCCCAGGCACCTCTGCAGAAATTCAACTGCACCATATCATTAGTATGTGCAGCAATACACCAATGGCACAGAGCTCTCTGCACTGAGCTGTTTAGGAACCAGTTAATCCCAAGCACAGTTCTGTAGCATCTCCAGGCCAGCAGGGCTACCTTCGCGTCTAGCTCTGTCTGCAGACTGCAGGCATGCTTAATTACTAACACTGCCATGATACAAGCACATAAAGGAAACAGCTCCTGAAGAAAACATGCCTCCGTATTACTGGGCAATTTGGCAAGGCACAGTGCACAGTAAATTAATGTGTCTGGAGCTTCCAAGAGCCAATCCGGCCCGTTAGCTTCATCCTCACTCCCTGGAATGGGGCATTTTATCAGGGACAAGCTTCCCAAGGTTCACTAGCATAAAGGAAAGAAGTCAGGGGCTAGGTCTGCCAAGGCACTATAGCAGGGACACAGCAACTGTACCTGCAGGCTTCCTGCCCAGCCAGTCCCACCACCCAACTCCCACCTTCTGGCTCCTGTTGAGCCAGGAGGCCGAGAAATCGGAATTTTAATCCCCTTTAACCTTCCAATGCAATTTAGTTGATCTGTATTTAGAAAAGAGGCACGTGTGCATTTGATACTGTGAAGGACTGGGAGCCAGGTGGCCCAAATACTATTCCCAGCTCTTCTACTGACTCATTGTGTGACCTTGAACAAGTCACTGTTGTCCTGTGCCTCAGTTTCTCCCATTCGTAAAATGAGGGTAATGATTCCGACCTACCCTCATAAAGTGCTATGACATCTATGGAGGGAAAGCCCTACATGAATGCTAATTATTTATTGCAAGACAGACAATGCACTAGGCAAGATATTTAGTTAAAACTTTTGGGATCGATCTAAAGGAGACAGCAGCAGACAATAGCAGTCCTTAGTACTTTGATAGTACTTTTAATCTTCCAACACGCTATAAAAAAATAAGCCTCACAGCCCCCTGGGGAGGGAAGTATGTGTTCACTCCACTTTACAAACGGGGAAAGCGAGACAGTGACAGGGAGCCGTTTTCAAAGCTAGGACTAGAATTGACAAGTTCCTGGCTCCGTGGCCTGTGCTCAGACTACTCGACCACACCTCTCAAGCTCCTGCCAGGAAATTGCTTACACCAGAAAAGTGTAGCCAGCCACCCTGACACAGCCCATCACTTGTCCCATCAAAGCCAGAGGCCAAGCAGTGAACTGTAGTGATCCGATGGATGTAGACCTTGGAAACATACTCATGTTTGCTTATAGTAAGGGGTGGCAAGTTTGGATCTGACTGGCAGAACTGCATCCGAGAGCAGATGTCTTTGAAGTCCTGGTTCCTCCGCTCGTACTCCTCTGTATGAGCTGCGAGGTGAGAGTTCACAATGCACACGCTGGTGTTGTGGAACTTGAACCGTATAGCAACTCCACCTTTGTTACCCTAGTAGGCAGGAAGAGAGACTGGTTGTGAGTTTTCCTGGGACCGCAGGTGAACTAATGTCCACTACTGTTACCCCAGTTTAGACAAGTCAAAAGATTTTGGCACAGTCAGTCTGGCTCCCGGGGAAAGAGAAAGGTTCAAAACCCTAAGCAGAATATACACAAACCTGAGAGAGTGAGCCAGCCCATGCCCTTCCATCACCGTGGGAGGGACAGCAAGTATTAGCATAGTACATCATGCAAACAGCAGCAACGCAGAGCAGGAGGGGGCACGGAATTCGATTTGCAATTCAGGACACGGCTCATATGACAGCAGATTATACCATTAAGAGTAAGCTGGTTGACTGCTTTGGCAAGTAATTAAAACTGTCAAGTAAACTGGTTCTTTCAACACAAACCATAAAGAATATTTTGTAAGATGACAAGGCAGCTTTGGGCCATGCTCAGAACTGCCATCACCATGCAGCATCTGGGGGATTACTGGAAGGTAGGTTCCAAAGGCAAAGAAGTAGTCCACATTATCTTCAAAAAGCTCATGAAATCTACCCGAGGAGAACTGAACTCTGTTCTTCTGAGCAGATGCATACAACCCAGCCTGGTTTCCATGCCGATGTCAAACTCTCTTGAGAGTCAGCCCAGCACTACATGCAATCAGGCAGGTACCAAAGGCGAGATTCTGCGTCACTCTTGCATGCCCTGGGAGCACCCTGTGTCTCCCTGAGAGACAGATGCATCCGGGCCTCCTTTAGCTGCAGGAACAGTCACGGTGACTCAGGGCTAGGGGAACAGGCTACTCAGGGTCCTCCCAAAGACAACCTCCCACCACCTGCCCATGCATGCACTGTATTCCTACCATTATCCCCATGATTCCAGTTCCCACTGTCTCGGCTTCCACCTCGGAGATGTTCAGAGCATGGTCTGCCTTCACGTATAACAGCAGCATCATCCCAACAAGTCGTACAAGCTTCACCTGAAAGAGAAAGACAAAGGCATTGCGATAGCCAGGACTGTTTCTCAGGGGAAAACCTTACCCCACCCTGTTGTGAGCTCGAAGTATAAACAACCAAAAATATTAATGCTCCAACACTGTTCTTCCAGGGAGCCACGCACCTGACACATGGCACACACAGAGGTGCTCCAACAGCACAACACCGGACAGGAGTAACTGGCCCTGCTCAGGGCAAGCGGCTCAATACCCCAATCACTGCTTGGGGGAGAGGCAGCCCCGAGAAGGTACATGCCTGGATCGGAGGTGAGAAGAAAAAGCCAAAGCAAGGATTTTAAGGCTGAGGTAGCAAACCTCAAACAAAATTAAAGTAATAGTCCTACTACAGCACAATTCACTGCTTGGTGCTGCTGCTGAGCAGAGGTGGGCAAGTGCCAAGATACTTTGTATCCGTTCATCTCAGCAGACCAGGGAGCTCAACTTGCCTGGTTGCTCCATTATGCCCCTCTCTAACTCGCAGCGTGAGGCACAAATGTCCTTAGCTCTCACTGCTAATGCTTATGGGAATGTTCTCAGGAGGGTGAGGCCATGTCTGGGAGCCTTGCATACAAGTGCTATATACTATCCACGCTGAGCATTGCTGGCCTGGCAAAAACCTACAGGAGACAGACACACTGGAAACAAACCAGGGGAAAGCACACACGAGAAGATGCCTGACTGGAAACCGGTTTAAGTTTCAAAACTAACTTCACCCCCAAGCCACATGTACCTTTGCATATTTGGCACCTGGGTGAAGACTATCAGTTACAGCTTTGAACCATTCTTCCTCCTTCGGTGTGTCATTGAAAAAGAAGGCTTCTTTACTCAGATCGAGCTCCTGGAAGCTGTATCAGAGGGAGGAACACATGGATGCACTCACTTCACTTGCTTTAACTCTCCCAGCCTTTTCTGCCAGGGAAGAGATAATTTATATCTTGTGCACTAAATGGGATTTTGGAACTGGAATTCTAATCCAGATATGTTGATTTTAGCAGTGCATTAAGTGCAAAAGTAAATTACCATTAGTATTAAAGTGACTTAGCCGCAGTGTGGCATAAAAGCAACTGAAGTACACTATGCCACTAGGGAGAACAAACACTTCTGGAATAAGAGCCACTATAGATAATGCAAACGTCTTCGCTTTTAAACCCTTGTTTGCAAAGCTTTGGCTGGATAGCTACACAGACATATTCATCAGCAAGCTACCCAGAGATGTTTCTGGAAGGGCTAGCAGGAAAGAAATACGCACCCAACACAGTAAACATCCGGAGGCTCAACATCATGGCTCAGCCAAGGCAGGAGGCTCTCTTTGGGTGACTGGCCATTCACATTGTATGTTCCAATAAAAAACCTGCAAAGAGACTTAAGTTCAACAAAATCCTAGAGCTGCAATCCAAGCCTGTGATAGCAACTTTCCTGCAGCATTTTATAGTGTGTATTTACTTTACAAAAGAACTACAAGCAGGGTTGTGTAGGAATAGTTTGGGACAATTTTCTCACTTGTTCTTTTATTCAGGAAGGGCTTGTTTAAAAAGATTTGAACCAAAATAAAGTTTTCAATACTAAACGTCATCTTTCATACAAACAGTCTCCCCAAAACCAGAAACCATTACAGAGATAAATAATAAACAGAAGCCAGGGAGAGACAAGAGTCCGAGGCAAAGGGACATGCAGCATGTTCAGGTGAGTTCTGAAAAGAGACAAAGAATGAATAAGATGTACAAAAAAGGCTGTTTGCTTAAGCAGGGGCTGTTCATGTGACAGCATGCTCCTCTGCAACTGTGTAAATGGAGGAGAGATGCAGAAAGATTGTTCCAGATGGCAGGGGCTAAAGTCTATTTTCCCCCAAAATTTCCCATTGCTGTGGATTTCAGGTGAAATTACAAATGTATGAGATTTACTTATTTTGCAATTATGCCTAAAATTGTACTCCCAGGGACAGTTGTTACCTGAAATTCTGGAGATAGGTATAGGAATCCTCTTTCAGTACCAGTTGAGATTTAACTATAGTATCTCTTAGCCCAAACTTCTGCTCTGATAAGATACAAGCCTTGTCTGAAACCATCCCGCTAGAGGATCGCACCATCTCACTGGTTACATCCATGTTGGATTTACTCTGTCTGAAAGCAGAAACAGAAAGCAAAACAAGACATTTATACTGTGTGTGTGTGTGTGTGTGTGTGTGTGTGTGTGTGTGTGTGTGTGTGTGTGTGTGTGTGTGTGTGTGTGTGTGTGTGTGTGAGAGAGAGAGAGAGAGAGAGAGAGAGAGAGAGAGAGAGAGAGAGAGAGAGCGAGCGCGCGCAAGCTCATCAAAACACAATTTAGATTTGAAAAAACAATCCCCATCCTGCAAATGAGGGATAATTTCTACTACTGAAAACCTGTTTCACATAAGTCAACCTGTTTAATCATCTCAGCTGCATGTGACAGAGCAAGGCTGAAATGAGTATTTCTCAAGAGGACTCAGACCTTTTGTACACAAGTGTTCTACCAGTTTAACTACAGGGATTTAAAAGCCGAGTTCATTAAATCAGTGCAGCCAAGGTCTACATCCTGTGTGTCTAGGTGAGGCCTCACTCACCCTCTTTCTGATGGAATTTAAATGGTGTGTCCCGCTTACTGGGGTGGGGAGCTGAAACTCTCCCCCCAGCTGCCTCCCTCCACCCAGCCCTCCCCACCTTAACAAGAGAATGGAAAGCTGTACATCCCATCAAGGCCAGTCCCTGCCCAGGACTCTCCCTGTGTGGGGGTGGGGAAGGGGGGAGTTTATTTAGTACTGTATGGTTTTCATAGTATGTATTTAATAATGTTTTAGTGGATGGGATGTTATATTTTTGTTATAAAGCAGCAATCTGGGGGGGGGGGTCAGAGAAGTGGGAATGCCCTATAGACTAAAACTACTATTATTCCCTATTAAAAAAACAAGATGGGTGAGGTCATGCATTTTATTGAACCAACCTCTATTACCTCATCCCCCTTGTGTAGGGTTGCCAACTTTCTAATCCCACAAAACCGAACACCCTAGCCCCGCCCCTTCCCTGAGGCCATGCCCCCTGTCCCCGCCCCTTCTCCGAGGCCATGCCCCCTGCCCTGCCCCTTCCCCGAGGCCATGCCCCCTGCCCTGCCCCTTCCCTGAGGCCATGCCCCCTGCCCAGCCCCTTCCCCGAGGCCATGCCCCTGCCCTGCACCCTGGAAACGGGCAGCAGGTCCGGCTCTAGGCAGAGGCACAGCAGGCAGCTCTGCGCGCTGCTCTTTCCCGCAGGCACCACCCCCACAGCTCCCATTGGCTGCGGTTCCTGGCCAATTGGAGTGCGTAGGCGGTGTTCGGGGTGGGGCAGCGCACAGAGTCCCGTGCCCCGCCTAGGAATCGGACCTCCTGGCTGCTTCCGGGGCACAGTGTGGTGCCAGCCAGGACAGGTAGGGACTAGCCTACCTTAGTTCCACAGCACTGCCGACCATACTTTTAACGGCCCGGTCGGCAGTGCTGACTGGAGCCACCAGGGTCCCTTTTCAACCGGGTGTTCCGATCGAAAACCAGATACCTGGCTACCCTACCCTAGTCTCTCTAATATCTGGGACGACACAGCTACAACAACACTGCGTACTATTCGCTCTCTTGCTTTGCAAATACAGGCTGGCCAACAGGTGGCACTGGTGTGTATCACATGGCCGCCTTTATCCACAATAGTTTCTTAGCTCAGCCACATGAAAACCAGGAAGTTAAGGCAGAAAGTTTTACTATGTCTTCCTCCTCCATGGACACATGAATTATCAGCAATTTGCACCGCTCAGAACTATTCTGGACAATCTATAAATAACTGCAGACATCCCCCATCCTGTCTGGCACGATGTGTCATTTGCCACCAGTGTGCAATGATGCTCTGTGGAGGGTGACAGTAGCTAAATACCCAAATATCCAATGCCACCATTCCATTCTTCATTAGAACTTACAAGCATAGGTGCCGTGCACAACCGATCTCGCAGTCTCCTTTGAGAAGGAGGATTTAAGATGTACTGTACCTAGGGGTAGCTTTATCATCGCTGTTATGGCTCCAGCTATGATTAACTACAAGATTTTTTTCATTCTCGTTGATGTCTTCAGACCCCACAACTCCTAAAAGAAAAACAAAAGCTTTACACAGAACAAGGGAACATGACATACAATACTTACACGCTGAGACAAATACAAGGAAAATCTATACGCCAAGTATTTTTCCCATGTTCCCAGAAAAAAACAGGCTCTTATTTTAAGTGTGTTGAATTCCTCATGGGATAAGAAGGTTAAAAGGGTCTTTCCAAATACTGGCTATAATCCCACAAGCACAGTTCAGTGCTCCTAAGTAAAGAAAAAAATACAGGAACATTTTGTTGGAGGATTTTAAGAATATGTACACAAATTACTGTACCAGTTAAAAAACAACAACCACCATTTGATACAGATGGGAGTTACAGACTACTATATGGATTTTGTAATATAATAATTGGGAAGGAAGCAATGGGAAAAGTAACATTCATCTGCTTGAAAAACTCAGAACAGTGACATTAAGAAAAAAAAAGAAAAAGAAAAAAAGAGAATCCTACCCAGAGTACTAAAAACTGCTTTTCCTATTGCACATGTAGGGGGAGCAGAGCTGGGGCCCAGGCCAGCCCCCACAGCAGACAGGGAGGGAGCATCACCCAGCTCTGCTCCTGGCCCCATGCCTGGGGCCTCGGCTGCCAGCCCTGGGGCGCCACTCCCAGCCCAGGCTGCTGGCCCCACCTTGAGGCTCCTGTTCCCGGCCCTGTGCCCAGGGCCTCAGCTGTTTGCCTAGACTCAGCTCCCAGCCCTGCCCCTAGCTGTGGCCCCAGCCTCAGCCCCCTTACTCCTGTCTGTGTCCCCACCTACCAGAGCCGCGGTCCCACTCCCGGCCCGGGGGGGGGGGGCACAGACAGGAGTAAGGGGGAGGACACGAGGTAAAAAGTTTGGGGACCACTGCAGTACAGAGAAAAACTGCTCAAGCTCCTTGTTTAAAACTCCTACAAGGCAATCAGGCCACATGACTGGCCTGTTTATAATAATCAGATGTTGCAGAAAAGGAACCTTGAGGAGCTGATAACTGATGCACCTTTGCTCTCATCGGTACCAATTTGTTTCCTCCTCAGCAAGTGCCTCGCCACTAGCTTGCTCTGTCACAGGGCTACCCATTATCTCTAGGTCCCAGTATAAGGCCTCTGCACTCCCAACATTGCCCAATCCCCCCTTCAAAACATACACGTGTAATGAACCTTTGTCAAGTCCAAAGCCAGGAAAGAAATGGAGAGAAAGGAAAGAGAAACACACACCTCACTTCAAGGGCTTCCATGTGTCTGCTGAAATATCCATAACAGAGTACAACTCACTAGTCACTTAGTCTGTCCCCACCCTGACCCAGCCTAGTACAGAGTCCTTGGTGGAAAGCCAGCCCCGCCTCAGCATAAGCAACATGATAAGTGCCAGATCTCAGCCTTGATACAAGGTGCACTTCACAATAAAGTACCAGCCACTACGCAAATTTAACTCATACATTAAACAAATCATTGTTTTGCAGTAGATCATTTTGCATTCCTTCTCCAGTGACCATGTTCCATACTTACAGGTGCTAAAATAACTATTTAATTGTGGGGCTGAGTTTTTGTTTGTTTGTTTTTTTACAGCAGATATACAAATATCTTGATATTTTGACACAGGCCCACATGACATTCTCATAAGCAAACTAGGGAAGTTATTACAAGGTGGGTACACAACAGGTTGAAAAACCCATACTCAAAGAGTAGTTATCAATGTTTCGCTGTCAGACTTGGAGGGACTTTAGTGGGGTACCCCAAGGGTCTGCCCTGTGTCTCATACCATTCAATATTTTTATTAATAACTTGGAAAAGAGAATGGAAAGTATCTTTAAAAATTGTGGATGACGCCTAGCTGGGAGCAGTTGCAAGCACTCTGTAGGATACTATTAGAATTCAAACTGTCCTTGACAAATTGGATAATTGGTCTGAAATCAACAAGATGAAACTCAGTAAAGACAAGTGCAAAATACTACACTTAGGTGGGAAAAATCGAATGCATAACTATAAAATGGGGAATAACTGGCTAGGCAGTAGTATTGCTGAAAAGGATCTGTGGCTTTACAGGAGATGATAAAGTGATTATAAACCAACATTATTAGGCAGTTGCGAAAAAAAGACTAATATCATACTGAGGTGTGTTAACAACAGTGGTCATCTGTGAAACACAGGAGGTCATTGTTCCACTCTACTCAGCACCGACGAGGCCTCAGCTGGAGTCCTCAATTGTGTTCAGTTTTGGGTACGACACTTTATGATAGATGTGGACAAACTGGAGAGAGTCCAGAGAAGAGCTATGAAAATGAGAAATGGTTAAAAAACCTGGCCTCTGAGGAATGGATTAAAAAACTGGGTATGTTTAGTCTTGAGTAAAGAAAATTGAAGAAGGACCTGTTAACAGTCTTCAAATATGTTACGGGGTTATAAAGAGAATGGGGATCAATTGTTGTCCGTCTACTGAATGTAGGACAAGTAGTAAATATATGGAGATATACCTATCTCAGAGCTGGAAGGGACCCTGAAAGGTCATTGAGTCCAGCCCCCTGCCTTCACTAGCAGGACCAAGTACACCTCTACCCCGATATAACGCTGTCCTCAGGAGCCAAAAAAATCTTACCACGTTATAGGTGACACCGTGTTGTATTGAACTTGCTTTGATCCGCTGGAGCGTGCAGCCCCACTCTCCCGGAGTGCTGCTTTACCGTGTTATATCCGAATTTGTGTTATATCGGGTCGTGTTATATCAGGGTAGAGGTGTACTGATTTTGCCCCAGATCTCTAAGTGCCCCCCCCCTCAAGGATTGAGCTCATAACCCTGGGTTTAGCAGGCCAATGCTCAAACCACTGAGCTATCCCTCCCCTCAAGTAATCAGCTTAATCTGCAGCAAGGGAGATTTAGGTTAGTTACAGGAAAAACTTTCCAACTGTAAAGATGGTTAAGTACTGGATTAGGATTCCAAGGGAGGTTGAGGGTTCTAAGAACAGTTTAGACAAACACCTCTCAGGAATGGCCTAGGTTTACTTGGTCCTGCCTCCATACAGGGAGCTAGACTAGATGACCTCTTGAGGGCCCTTCCAGCCCAACATTTCTATGATTCTATGAAATGGCAGTTTCCAGCTTACTCCGCCTAGTACACAAACCTACAGATAATGAAGAGGGTTTGTTTCTGAGATTACAAATCTAACAAATGAAGCTGGACAGAACAGTTCTGTTCACTGAAACACAGAGCGGAGCTCTTCTGTACTGCAATGACTAGGCAGCAAAGCTGAAGATTTTATCACTTCTACAAAATTCTCTCCAGGCCAGCAATTCAAACTAGATAGAGAATTTGACGTACTTTACCCGGAGATTCAGAACACACACAGACTAGAAGCAGCTGTTCCCTCAGCTTGGAAAACTTCTTTCTGCCCATAGAACCCTCTGAGAATAAATACTTCACAGGAGGATTTATTGGAGGTTGATTCCAAGAGCATGAGGATCAAAACTCATGACAGCTCACAAATCCAAAGTAGGGTTGAAACTGGGGTCACGCTCCTGGAAGCAGCAATGGATTTAGATGGACAAATATCTGTGCTTCTTTCTTGTCTATGCCTGCACTAACAAGGAGGTGTCTGGCTCCAGATGTGATGTAACCAATTCCAGCTTTCCCTGTGGGCTCACCCAGCTCCTACACGGATTGTGTTTCCTGAGCAGGTATTTGAATGTGCTTGTGTAGAAATTCCCACAAGTTTAAGAAGAAGAAATTGGAATTGAAACTAAAAATAGCACCAGAAGAAAGGAGACATGTCATATAGAAACAGTAGCTTTACACAGCTGACCCAAGCCAATTCCTCCACAGAAATTGCTGGTGCTGTTTTTGCAGCAATAGAAATTTCTGCTTCTATGGAGTCTCAATCACAAGCATTCATCCGAAAACTCCAGCCTCAGGTCATGTCTACACTTATAGCACTGCAGTGGTGGCGCTATACTGGTACAGCTGCGCCACTGCAGCGCATGTGGCAAAGACGCTCTATGCCGATGGAAGAGTGGTCACCCATTGGCATAAAAAAAAAAACACACCACTCCCACAAGTGGCATAATTAAGGCTACGATTTTGTCATGGACATTTTTAGTAAAAGTCAGGGACAGGTCATGGCTTCTGTGAATTTTTGTTAATTGTCTGTGACCTGTCTGTGACTTTTACTAAAAATGTCCATGACGAAAAGGGGGAGGGGTCCAGTACCCTGCCCTGCTGTGGCTGGGAGCTGCGGCCGCTGCCCATGGCTGGGAAGGACCCCTGCCCGTGGCGGCTGAGGAGCTGCGGGGGTCCCCAGCACCTGTGGGGACTGGGGAGCTCCGGGGGATTCTCCCCACATCCACTGCAACTGGGGAGCTGTGGAAGACCCCTGCCACTACAGGCAGCAGGGGTACCTCGAAGCTCCCAGCCACCAGGGGAGTTAGGGGTAGCCTGCAGCTCCCAGTTGCTGCAGGCTGAAGTCACGGAGGTCTGCAGAAGTCACAGATTTCGTGACTTCCACGACCTCCGTGATCAAATCGTAGCCTTAGGAATAAGCTATGTCTCCCATCAACATAGTACTGTGCACACGACTGCTTATGTCAGCATAACTTATGTCACTCGGGGGGTGGAATATTCACACTCCTGAGTGATATAAATTTTGCCAACATAGGCAGTAACGTACACATAGCCTCAGATTAGCAGGATAAAGCAACAAGTACTTCCAATCTCTATCCTGCTGCCCTTGTTTACCTGAAATAAACTAAGCCTTCCTTTGAATGCTGGGCTCTAATCCAGAAAAAAGGAATTCCTGAGATCTGGAATAAAACTGCCACTTCTGTACCAGCCTCTGAGATCGTGAGGCGACATGGAATTGAACAGCTGCCACCTTTCCCCCATAAATTGATGAAATTCCCCATAAACTGAGGAGCAAGGTGATCGCTCACTCTCTCTAAACACAATCATGCCCAGAGTCTTACGGCAGGAATGCCAAAAAATACTTTGGGATCCATTAGGATGGAAGCCATATCAGCACCACTGTTCTGCTGCGCAAGGCTGAGTTGCTTGGAGATCAGCTCCCGTTCTGTAGAGTGCATTTATACTGACTGAGCTGTGCAAATGCCAATGCTTCTGAGGGAGCAGAGTCTGCTGCACACTAAAACAGCCGGGGGGGGGGGGGGGGGGGGAGAGGCTGTTTTCCTCTATCTTGAGGAACAATCCACTGGAGGAAACTGGCCTTGTTAGGACACATGCCAAAACAGACAGATGCTGTGCCAGTCCCCTTTGCCTATTTCATCAGGAAATTACACCTCTACCCTGATATAACGCTGTCCTCAGGAGCCACAAAATCTTACTGCGTTATAGGTGAAACCGCGTTATATCGAACTTGCTTTGATCCGCTGGAGTGCGCAGCCCCACCCCCCCGGAGCGCTGCTTTACCGCATCATATCCGAATTCATGTTCTATCGGGCCGCGTTATATCTGGGTAGAGGTGGATTGTAAAGAATAAACCCAGAATGATCATTAGCAGCTTGCCCAGGGGGCAGCTCTCTCTTCTGTTTTGCCTCAAATCAGACCAACCTAGATCTACAGTGCATTCACCCACTTGGGATTTTTTTAAACACAATCCAAGACATTTTATCACATTTGAAGCTAGACAGAAAACACTGGCACATCTGCTGCATGGAGCCAAGGAAGAATCCACTGAAAAGTTTATGATTTACTGAATATGATTATCTTATTTGTATAATTTTGGTATCTGAAGTTAGGAATATTGTCTATGCATCTATTACAAATTTGTTTTACACCTGGGGAATGCATTAGGGAGAACAATAGGTCTTAGAAGAAGCTAATCTCCCCCCGGGGAGCCTTCCTGAGGAGGCTACAAACAGCTTCCAAGTCATGGCTGCTGTGACTCTATAGGGACATATGCCCAAGTCACCTGGTACTGGACTCCATCTTGAAATGCCAGTGTTTTTCCACTGACTGGGCATGGGAACCAAGCTGGGAGACAACGGTTTCCCGCCATATGCAAAAGCTATCTAAGGCAGGGGAGTGACATCACTGTGGTTCTTCACCGACTCCCCACCCAAAGAGACTCTTGGAAATACCTGAGGAACAAGGACTGGACTGGGGGAGAAGGGATGGACCGAGACTAGAGGGATTTCTAGTCTGTGAAAGGAATACCTGGGGTTTTTAAGCTTCAAGCAAGGGCAGCTGATCCCTTAAGAATCCCTGTAAACGGCTTAAATCATCATTTAGGGTGAGAAGTTGCTACGCATATCCAATCTTTTTAATATATTAAGTTTAGTCTGCGTTTTTGTTTATTTGCTAAGTAATCTGCTTTGATCTGTTTGCTATCTCTTATAATCATTTAAAAATCTATCTTTTGTAATTAATAAACTTATTTTTGCTTTGTCTAAAAAGAGTGTGTGGGAGTCATAAACGGGGGCAGAAAGCTGTGTATATTCCTCTCCACATTGAGGGAGGGGGTGAATTTCATGAGCTTACACTGTACAGTTCTCTGTGCAACACAAGACGGTATAATTTTGGGTTTACCTTCCAGAGGAGGGGGTGCACTTGAGTAACTGGACAGTTCCTTAGATGAAGCCTTCCCATGCAGAGCTGATTAAAGCATCTGTATGTTTCTGCAGCTGGGTGTGTCCGTACCTATATGTGTGCTGGTGAAGATGCAGACAGGAGCCTGGGAGAGGGCTTGGCAGGGGTCACAGTAGTACAGTATAAAGGGAACCTAGGCTGGTGGGTCAGGCAGACTCAGTGGTACCCCAGATCCAGGTGACACTCCGGGGGGAATCCGTCACCGTATGTTTGGCCAGATAGCTGGACTTAGGAAAAAAAAAATCTAAGGATGGTTCTAGCTAGATGGGGCAAGAAATTGAAGCTATGATAAGCTAGAACACATACAGAGTCTTGAGGGAAAAAATTAACTGTTAAAATAAGACCAGGCACAAAAATAAAGATGCTTTGTGAACTCAGTACAAGCAGAGTGTGCATGGCCCAAACTGTAAACAGGATTTGCAGCTAAATGGATTTAACAGCTAATTAGGCCTTTCCTATTAAAAGGTTGTAAAGATACATTAAAGCACTGTCCCATGGCAGACCACAAAAATCTATTTGATATCCTAAGCTTGGACCTCTGCAGATCAAATCAAATTAGCTTTATCAATTGCGAACAGTTATATGACTCAGCTAACACATCCTTTGGATTACAAAGGACCCAGTGTAGCAAAGGAGACCCGAGCAGTCTCTCCAGCTCCAACTGAGAAAGGATAACGAGTGAGCCTTGCTTAGTAAAAATCCAAGGTTAGTCAGGTTGTTAGAGCAGCATAACCAGGCTGGCAAATGAAGAGGCATAAAGCACACCACCAGCATTCCCTTTAGAAATCCTCCCCCAGCAGCTATGAACAGCTGAACTGTTCCAGTTGGACTGTACCTGCACCAGAGGCTGTAATTACTCCTGATCCAAACAAAGCAGAATTCTAAGGTGCAAGTCAGATGGAGTCACAGTCTCCCCTTCCTGCCTTCTGCATAAATTCACCGGAAGCCACCTCCTGCACCGTGGCTGGCAGAGGGCACATAAGGCCCTTGCCCAGCTAAACAGTCAATATGCATCTTCTATATTCATGTTCTCCACTGCCCCAGCCATTAGCCATCGGGGGTGGGGGACAAAAGCAATTGTTAGATCTGGATGACAAAAACAACACAGGGAAGCCTTGAAACAGCAACTTGGTCAAAGGCCAATCACCCACTCTGAGAATTCAGCATCCTGCTGAGGGGCTTAATTCACACAAATGGAGATACTATGTTGCTATGCTTCAGAGATACCACAAGAATGTATTTGCAAAACAGCTGTGGTTGTGAAGTGTTAAACACGGAGATGCTTCTCTCAAATATACGTGCAAGGTCTTTCCATGTCAGGCCTTAAGGTGAAAGTGTTTTAAACTTCAGACTTTTACAGGCTTCAATATTGAAATACAGAAAACCCACTCCAACCATACACCCTGAGTTGCCACCTACCACCCCACACTGAAACCCATATGGGGTATCATCAAACAACTACAACCCATTTTAGTGGGGACCCCATCCTGAAAAAAATATTTCCTGAACCGTCTCTTCTGACTTTCAAACAACCCCCCCAACCTCATCATCGGAAGCAAGCTCCCCACAGACCAGCACACACCAACTCAAAGCGGCACCAGACTCTGCTAGAACAACAGATATAAAACCTACAGACCCAATGAACAACACCCCCCAACACACCTTTCAAGATCCATGGGTCCTATATATGCCTATCAAAACGTGTGGTGTACCTCATCCAGTGCATTATGTGCCCCAGTAACAACTATGTGGGTGAAACCAATCACTATGCTCTCGAATGAACTCACACAGGAAAATGATAAAAAGCAAAACCACCATATCATCTGTGGGTGCACACTTTTCACAAAGTGATCACTCTATATCTGACTTCTCAGTCCTCATCCTCAAAGGAAACCTGCACAACACCTTCAAAAGACAAGCCTGGGAACTTAAATTCATAACTTTCCTACACACTAAGCATCATGGAATGAATGGAGACAATGGATTTATGGCTTATTACAATAATCTGTAACCCACAACCCCCCCTTATTGTCCAATGATTACCGGGGTGTTAACAGACCACCTCACCTTGAATTTTCGCTTAGAATATGTGCTAGCTACTCATGCTAGACTCCATTCAATCTTGTATTTAGCAGTGACACTATGAGTACCTTTCCCAGACCTCAGGAAGAGCTCTGTGTATCTTAAAAGCTTGTCTCTCTCACCAACAGAAGTTGGTCCAATACAAGATATTACCTCGCCCACCTTGTCTCTCTAGGAGATAATAGTCATTTGACCATTCTCCCAGCCAGGAGTTCTGATAAAAGACTCTTGTGTAAATGTTAAGGAAGCCTTACCCTAATGGCTTAATAGACTCTAACACCTCGGACACAAAAATGACCAGGAGAGGCACCTCTCAACATGCAAGCTGACCGAGTTGCAGGGACTTGCAAAGAGAATCCAGGACACAGCAAGGGAGACAGTATCAGGATGCTGATAAACGGACCACAGCATGTTCAGAGAGAATTGCTATTTGCTTTTCTTTTTCTTCTGTACCAGCTGAGAAAGCCGTATTTAGTTTAGCTTATGAGAAGTGTCAATCTAAATGAGTTAAGAAAACAGTTTTTCTTTTAATTCTATTTTCTCTCTGTTTTTAATAAATCTTGTTTCTATTAACAATCTCTGTGGTCTGGATAACTTCCAGCAGATGTCCTTGGGAAGATAGAAACCCATAACCTCAAAGGAGAGGTACTGAAGGGTAAAGAGTTTCAAGAACTAACAACCCCCTCTTGGGCCAGGTCTATGCCCAAGGTCTAAAAACTTTTGCTGGCATAGCTATGTCAGGTGCATGACGAGGTGTGATTTGCCAGCACAGCTACACTGGTCACAAAAGTCACTAGTATAGACACAGTTATACCAGCAAAACTGAGCTATACTGGCAAAGGCACGGTTTTGCCAATATATGTTGTGTCCACACTAGAAGCGCTTTGCTGGTCTTGTATATCAATACAATTCTGTTGGCAAAGCCTTCCAAACGTAGGCCTGGCCTCAGTCTCTGTCAAGAGGCATCTCCAAAGGTGTCTTGTCTTGCTATCAGGATACAATAGAAAAAACACAAAGGAAAAAGCCGCATGAGCTGGCAGTGGGGTTGGTCACTTTTTTGTTTGTTTTAAAAGCCCACTCTACCCAGGCTCCCTTTATACAAAGGGCAAGCTGGCACAAATCCAGTTCCCTCCTTCTTTACAGTTACGTTTAAGCACGGACTACCACTGACAGGTTTTATTCAGTTGTACTTCACAATACCAGTCGTAAACTCAGCATAACCAGAGCCCTATAAAAGTCTAATTCCCTGTGGCGACACTTTCATAAGTTAGCCTCCACCACTTTGCACAGAGCCTGTAACTCCCATCCACTGCTCTGTCAGACTAATATTTTAAGAGTCTATATTTGTGACAAAGAATCCCAAGTACACTAAAATACTGCGCTAATCGAGCTGAAACTGCCTCCGGTGGCAAGTCACAGGCTTCATTTCAAGGTTTGACACTAATTGAAGGAGGCACTCTGAGGGTTTTACATGCTTATTTAAGCAACGCCTTGAGCTAGAAGTGGGCTGTGGTTCCTCTACTAATTCTGCAAAAGCACCTCCGTGCTGACCTATATGAGCCTGTTACTCTTCTGCTTGGCCTCTGCACTGACAGACAACAGAAAACTTGCCAGACAACGGTACTTCTATGTTGCAAATAAATATCTACAAGGATTTAGGAAAATCAAACTTATTTTATCTGTAACCTGTTGCAAATTCAAATCCAAGGTCCAAAGGGCGGACCTTCCAGCATCTGTGTATACAGGGATGTATTCAAATTGACACACAGGAAGTCAACACCACTACATAACTAACAGAGGCAATATGATTAGGGCCCATGTCTCCTATGAAAAAATCCCTACAAAACATCTCTTTGGTAGACTTGTGTTAGACACATGGCTATGCACTGTGACCTAGGTAATGCAGTAATAGGTACTGTACACATACCTGACAAACTAAGGCCTTCTATTACACATAACAGGAGGTCCTATCGTTTCTGTCTGTGCTGAACCAGGGTTTCCCATTCTGAACTTCAGAATAATTTCTGAAACCGTACACAGGTCTAGGAAGATTTAATGTCAGTCACTGGTAGCATATTGACAACCAGGGGAAATAAAACAACATGCACCTGGATAGGCTGTAATCCAGAAAGGATGCAAAGAGAGCACAACATGCATCTTATAAGATGAGCATGGATATCTTGGGTTTTGAGTGTATTACACTGATCTCAGACTGCAACTTCAGAGGTTTTTATATATTTTCAAACAGTGAGAGATCTGGCTGTTTGCTTATCTGACTGTTGTGCAATCACCACACACATTGGGTGTGACAGCAGCCCTGAGCGAACCACACAGTTTCGAATATCTTATACCTATTACAACAGTTTGAATTTTAGAAGGCTGATATATATATTTCAAGTGGTAATTCACTTCATCAGCAGGTTCTTTAATAAGATTTATTCAGACACACGCTGGCTGTGCACTAGTGCCTGTACAAGTTTCATTCTGAATTTGTTTTATCAGCCTTATTACAATGATCCATGAACCATTAACCACATGTGCATCTTCATGCCCAGAGCATTCTCTAGTGGCATTTTATTAATACATCATAAAGACACAAAACAGCGCCTTCCTTCCTGAAGGCTCCCCAAACTCTTGACGGGGATTACTTCATCCAGCACACAGATGCAGCCACTTCTGGGGTGGGTACATTAGATGTTGCAAAGAGATGCTGCCCCTTAACTAAGCAACAGCCACAATTGCTCTTTATCCAGGGAGTTGCCCCTCTGTGCAGGACCGAGATGCAGACGCCTCTGGGTTAGGGCATGACAGCTGTTTATATAGGCACCCCTTGCCTGGCACTGCAAGCTGCTTCTGAAGTGGGGTGCAGGGCCTGCCTAAGCACCACACAGCAAGACCATTCCCTGTTTTAGATGAGAAGGGGAGAGGAATCCTGCACCCCACTGAAGCTGCAGGGGATTCAGTGAAACAGAACGGAGCCTCAGGGGGACAGGGGAAGGAGACCTGCTGGGGTAGGGATTACAGAGTTCACAGCCTGACTGGGGCAGAGAGACAGGGACCGACCCCCGACCCCCACCCAGAACCGGCCCCCACCCAGAACTGCCGCCCCCCAGGCGCCCCCGACCCCCACTGTCCCCAGCACCCCGCCCCCATCCGGCACCCACCTCCCCCCCCCCCCGCCCGGCCGCGGCCGCTTCCACCTCCAGCCCGGCAACCCCCGGGGCATCCGCCCCCGCCCCAATCCCTGAGCCTCCAACCGCCCCCGGCCCCGGCCCCGGCCCCGGCCCCTACCTCCGCCGAGCCACCCGGCCGCGGCCATGGCCCTCAGCTCAGCCTCCTGCGGGCCCCGCCCCCTCCAATCACCAAGCAACTCCTTCTAGCCCCGCCCCCTCCAATCACCAAGCAGCTCCTCCTAGCCCCGCCCCTCCAATCACCAAGCTCCTCCTCCAGGGCCCCCCTCCAATCATCAAGCTCCTCCTCCAGGCCCCCCCTCCAATCACCAAGCAGCTCCTCCTAGCCCCGCCCCTCCAATCACCAAGCTCCTCCTCCAGGGCCCCCCTCCAATCACCAAGCTCCTCCTCCAGGCCCCCCCTCCAATCGCCAAGCAGCTCCTCCTAACCCCGCCCCCTCCAATCACCAAGCAGCTCCTCCAGGCCCCCCCTCCAATCACCAAGCACCTCCTCCGGCCATCGCCTCCTCCAATCACCAAGCACCGCCCCTGTCTCTGCCAATCACCTCCCTCCAAAAACCCGCCATTTCCCCTTCACACCCATGACGCCTCCCCACTCCGCTCCCAGTCCCCGCCGTGCCCGTGGAACGCTGCCGCGCCCTCCGTGCCAGCCAGCGTCCCGCAGAGCGCCCGTGCCAGGCTCCGCCCATACCAGCCAGCGCGCCTCAGAGCGCCCGCGCCAGGCTGCCCGCGCCCTTTGTGCCATCCATGCCAGCCAGCACACCACAGGGTGCCTGTGCCAGCCACCACCTCAGGGATAGGTGCCCATGCCAGGCTCCCCCCGCACCAGCCAGCACACCTCAGGGATAGGTGCCCATGCCAGGCTCCGCCCACACCAGCCAGCACACCTCAGGGATAGGTGCCCATGCCAGGCTCCCCCCGCACCAGCCAGCACACCTCAGGGTGCCTGTGCCAGCCAGCACACCTCAGGGATAGGTGCCCATGCCATGCTCCCCCCGCACCAGCCAACACACGTCAGAGCGCCTGTGCCAGGCTCTCCCCGCCAGGCCCCCCGCACCATCCACACCAGCCAACGCACCACAGGGCGCCCGTGCCAGGCTGTCTGTTTGAGCCCCCACTTTTCCTCACCTTGCCCGACAGCAGCCCTTGGTGACCTGGGTCCCTGCTGAGGAAGCTGAGCCAGGGACCCAAATGGTGTTGGGGCCCCCAGGCTGTATCCACAGGAGGGCAGTCAGACCTGGCGCACAGAGGGCATTAACAAATACTGTACCTGAAGGAGCCAGCATCAGTCCACAGCAGGGACTTGCAGGGACCCCAGTGGCCTCTGCTCTATAAATAATCGAACCGTAGCAGGATTCCCAAGAATTAGCTGTGCAGGTTAAGTATATACTGCCTGAAACCCATGTGCACAGACATGCACTCCTAAAGACTCCCATCTTGAGAAAAATAGCCAAAGGGCTCTTACTTGGTGCAGATATTAACTGCTCATTATTAGAGCGCTTCCAGCCGTACCTGTGACAGTAAACATATAACACTATCCTATGCAGGTTGCACATTAACTAGCATTAAATAACCATGAAACTCACTTAGGGTCCAATTCAACTGCCCTTGAAGTCAATGGCAAATCGGATCAGCCCTTAGTACTCCTGGCTTCCCTAGTATCCCTCACACACCTAGCACCATCTGCGCCCAAAATGCCATTAATCTTTCCTTAGACCCAATCAGACCCTGAGCAGTCATGCCAACCTTCATAACCTAATATCCCTGCTATACCAGATCTCAATATACAGGATCCAATTATTTAAACCCTAGAAGCCATTCCTGCTGCCATTTTACCTTTCCTGCTCCCTTGACATTCCCTGCATGGCTACATTGTTCTTTACATCTCAAGACACAATTATTGTCCATTGAAGAATGATAGTTATTCCAGGGGAGGGAACTCCAGTTATTAGGAAGAGACAGGTAATAGTTATGGGAGATTCAATCATTAGCAACATAGCTGGGTTTGTGATGACTGGGAGAACCGCATGGTGACTTGCCTGCCTGGTGCAAACGTTGTGGATCTCTCGAGACATCTAGATAAACTTATGTGTAGTGCTGGGGAGGAGCCAGTGGTTGTGGGACATGTAGGTACCAATGACATAGGGAAGGATAGGAGAGAGGTCAAATTTAGGCTGCTAGGTAAGAGATTGAAGTTCAGGCGCTCCATGGTACCGTTCTCTGAAATGTTTCCAGTTCCATGCACAAGGCCAATTAGATAGGCAGAACTGCAGGCTCTCAATGTGTGGATGAGATGATGGTGTAGGGAGAAGGGGTTTAGATTTATTAGGAACTGGGGAAACTTTTGGGAAAGGGGGAGCCTATACAGGAAGGATAGGTTCCACCTAAACCAAAATGGAACCAGATTGGCACTTAAAATTAAAAAGGTCATAGAGCAGTTTTTAAATGAAGGGCTGGGGGAAAGCCGACAGAGCACATGGTTCGGATAGTGACATTTCTTAGGGGAAGATCTATTAATGGAGATTCTCTATGTCCTAGTAAGGAGGAGAGGATGGAAGTTGATAAAATATGGGTAGGATCTGATGAGAAACAGTCAAATGAAAAAGATTCCCATTCAATTACATCATGTAATGGCAGACAGCTAAAAAGTGACATGTTTTTAAAGTGCTTATATACAAATGCTAGAAGTCTAACTAATTAGATGGGTGAACTAGAGTGCCTCTAGAGGATATTGATATAATAAGTATCACAGAAACGTGGTGGAATGAGGATAATTAATGGGACACAGTAATACCAGGGTACAAAACATATCGGAAGGACAGAACAGGTCATGCTGGTGGGGGAATGGCACTATATGTGAAAGAAAGCGTAGAATCAAATGAAGTAAAAATCTTAAATGAACCAAACTGTACCATAGAATCGCTATGGATAGTAATTCCATGCTCTAATAATATGAATATAGCAGTAGGGATATATTACTGACCACCTGACCAGGATGGTAATAGTGACTGTGAAAGGCTCAGGGAGATTAGAGAGGCTATTAAAATAAAAAAAATCAATAATAATGGGGGATTTCAACTATCCCCATATTGACTGGGTACATGTCACCTCAGGACAGGATGTAGAGATAAAGTTTCTTGACACCTTAAATGATTGCTTCTTGGAGCAGCTAGTCCTGGAACCCACAAGAGTAGAGGCAATTCTTGATTTAGTCCTAAGTGGAGCACAGGATCTGGTCCAAGAGGTGAACATAGCTGGACCACTTGGTAATAGTGACCATAATATATTTAAATTTAACATCCCGGTGGCGGGGAAAACACCACAGCGGCCCAAGACTGTAGCATTTAATTTCAGAAAGGGGAACTACACAAAAATGAGGAAGTTAGTTAGACAGAAATTAGAAGGTACAGTGCTAAAAGTGAAATCCCTGCAAGCTGTATGGAAAATTTTTAAAAAACACCATAATAGAGGCTCAACTTGAATGTATACCCCCAAATTAAAAAACATAGTAAGAGAACCAAAAAGCGCCACCGTGGCTAAACAACAAAGTAAAAAAAGCAGTGAGAGACAAAAAGGCACCCTTTAAAAAGTGGAAGTTAAATTCTAGTGAGGAAAATAGAAAGGAGCATAAACTCTGGCAAATGAAGTGTCAAAATATAATTTGAAGAACAGCTAGTTTTACAGTTACGTTTAAGCCCGGACTACCACTGACAGGTTTTATTCAGTTGTATTTCACAATGCCAGCCGTAAACTCAGCGTAACCAGGGCACTATAAAAGTCTAATTCCCTGTGGCGACACTTTCATAAGTTAGCCTCCACCACTTTGCACAGAGCCTGTAACTCCCATCCACTGCTCTGTCAGACTATGCTACTATTTTAAGATTCTATATTTGTGACAAAGAATCCCAAGTACACTGAAATACTGTGTTAAAAAGTAATAGCAACATTTTTTTTTAAGTACATCAGAAGCAGGAAGCCTGCTAAACAAGCAGTGGGGCTACTGGACGATCAAGATGCTAAAGGAGCACTCAAGAATGCTCTTATGTTCTTAACCCTAACCCTAAGCAAGCTGACTAGAGACAGCCTGTGTTCAACAGCGGTGAGCTCCACGGTGGGGAGCAATTTGTACTTCTGCCGTTGTGAGAAACGATGCCCCAGGCATGACCAGGCTCCTCCCCAGCCAGCCTGGCCGCTTGCTCTGCAGAGATAGGACTTTGTGCAGAGATACATTCATTTTTTAAATGTATCAATTTACTGAGTAATAGCCTCTCCCCAAAGAGAAATGGGAACATCCCGCTTGGGCGTAGAGGAAATCAGGTCTCCAACAGGCCATAGAGAGTCCTTCCCAAGAAGCATTCTTGGACCAGCCTGTGACTAGGGCTCTGCTGGCTCCAACACCTGATCTACACTTAAATTTTAGGTCAACATAGCGACATCAATGAAGGGTGTGAACCCTAACTGACAGTGTAGATGGAGCTCGGTCGACAGCAGAATGCTTCTGTCAAGCTAGCAACCATTTCTCAGGGAGGTGGTATTCCTACACCACCATTCAAAAACCCTTCTGTCAATATAGACACAGTCTATGGGCTTATGCCGACACAGCAACGATGCTGAGCTATGCTGGTATAGTCTCTGTTGGTCTAGAGGAAGCTGATGAGGCTCTGGGTAGGCATACCGAGAGTCCTAACCATTCCCTGGGCTGGAGTGATGGAGGGAACACCACACAATATTTTTAACATTGTGATTTTAAATATATAAACATCTTACATGCCTCTAGTGTCTTTCATCTCAAGTCAAAGGATCTCAAAGTGCTCTATACACCTAAACCTATGCCAAGAGAAAGTCCATACACAGGGATCACTGCACCCACCACTGAACGGTAGCCACCTCAGGGTGAAACATTGAAATTGTTTAACAGCACAATAGTACTCCCCTAGGGCAGAACTGAGAACGAACCACCAATCCTTCTGCCCAACATGGCTGATCACAGGAGGGAGTCCCACATGGAAAGATGGCAACTGTGATACAGCTTAGGTCACGTCTCTACTATGGGGACTCTAGCAGCATAGCTAGGCACCATAGCTATGCCGGTATAACCCTGGAGTGTTGACGCAGGCTACAATGATGAAAGGGGTTTTGCCATTGCTGTAGGAACTCCACCTCCCCGAGTGACAATAGCTAGGTCAACGGAAGCATTGTTCTGTGACTTAGCTGCATCGACACGGGGGGTTAAGTTCATGTAGCTACAGCAGTCCGGGCTGTGGATTGTTCACATCCCTGAGAACTGTAGTAGCTATGTTGACCTAAGTTTTAAGTGTAGACCAGGCCTTAGTCTTTAAGGGGAGGAGGACAGAGTGGGGAACAGGAGTATCCAACAGTTGCTGCCTCCCTGGAACCAGCTCTCTGTGATCTCTTATAGCATTAGCACAAGTCACAGCTTCAGATTTAGTGTCTTGAGGATTGATTCTAGGCTACATTTTACTTCCCTGCTCCATGAGTGGAGCACCCAAGCGAGACTACAATACAGATACTATTCCTACTTGCTATTGAGGCAAAGCTCAGGCATCTCTGCTGAGCCAGTTCATGACAGACCAGAGTGATGGATTTTAAAGGTTAGTACATCTGGAGGCCTGTAAGCTAGCTGTGTAAATGCAAGTGGCAGCAACAGGGATACTGGAATTGACATTCCTCCTACGATGAGAGAAAACACGATACAAAGACAAAACCCTAATCTAGACTTCCTCCTTCGTCTGCAGCATCTGTACCAACCTATGGATTAACTTCAACATGTATATGACAGAGGGTTGTACCTGGGTGGCACTTGCTGATCTCCTGTAGGAACGTGCGTGTATGGGACCCAAAAGGCAATCGCACCACCAGCTGAGCATCTTCCGAGCTTATCTGGACAGTCACATCAGAACCTACACATGGCGGGAAGAGGAGAGTTGGAATTAATGCTGCTAAGTTTGGAGAAGACACTTACGATTTCTAAACACTACTTTAGGTGCTGCATGCACACAAAAGCCACGCCAGCACTGGACATGCCTCCACAGCCGCAGTACTCAAATTAGTAGAAAACCACGCCAGCTGTGAGGAAAGAAATCAGCTTCATCACCTCTTTCAGTTTCCTGTATTTGGATGAATTTCTTTTATTTTTCAATAGGATTTGTAAATAATCATCATTATTATTCCTCTTGTCCCTTTCAGCCCAACTAATCCCAAAACATTTTTATAAACTTAAACTAACAGAAACATTAGACAAGAAATCCCTACCCACGCCACTGAAATACAGTTGCATTTGAACAGCACTTAACACATTTTGGGGGCTTTTACAATTTAAATAAACAATAACAGTATCCAGCGGATACTCCAGTGAACGCTAGGGATACCGACTAGAACTCATCTTTTAGCAACAATCCGGAATCATTTAGCCAAATGATTGGTTTGGCAATACACTGGTTAACTAGTAATAGTGTCCAGATTTATAAACTATCCAATAATAGCAAGACAAGACTCCATCACTGCACAGAGTGTGTCCAATTCGGAACAGCTCAGCCCCAGACATTCCATAAGCAACCCTGAGCAAACTCCACAAACCAAAAATCGCGGAATAATGGTTCATACAGAGCTTGTAACCTCAGTATATGGGAATCTTTCTTGTACCTCGTGGGAATCATAGCAACAGAAGAGACTCACCAATGATATGAAGGTCACTGTCAGGTGTAACTGTCAAAAGAGAAAAGCAATTCCATTAGAAAACCTGGCAAGTGGTGCCTGGGTCACGCTGCTACTATCCAGGGATACTACTTCATAAATAGCTCAGACAGACAGACCTACCCTGAGCACTCTTTGATAAGGGACAGAAAGGGAGGCAGAAGAAATCAGAAAGGATAGGAGGCCATGAGTATTATTAGGTAACTCTAAGCTCTCCTCTTGCCAGATCTGGGGGTGCGGAGGATAATTTGGGACTTGGGTTCCATGGGGTCCAATGCAGCCTGTTTTCCTGAGAATGTTAATTAATTACACTGGCTTCAGCTGTTTAAAAGTTACAGCAAAACAAGGCAAAAGGTGATCCAGTTTCCAAATTTCAGGCAACAGTACAACAAAATCCAGATTCTGTTCCACACACAGATCCTCTCTTTGCCTACCCCCAAGAAAAGATGGCACCTGATTGAACTCTGAGGAGAAGAAGCTAGAACCTCCTTCCAGGAAGTGAGTGAAGGATGCAGAGGACAGCTCTACCTTCTTCTGCTGAAAATCCTTCTGTGATCGGCACAACTCTCTCCAAGCAGACATCCTCAGCTGTTATAGCCATTCGCCGATGAGTGTACAGGAAGATCCTGCAGGCAAAGCGCAGGGGGGTAATGCCACCTCCATTCCAGCATCAGCACTGAGCTCCCTGCAAGCCTGGTTCAACACCCTCCTATCCCAGCACCACACTCACCTGCTAGCACAGCCCCTGCAGCTCCTGTCCCTGCGCCGTGCCTGCCAGTGCACCCAGTAGGGTGGGTTTTTTTTATTAATTTATACAAGTTGCTGGTGAAAGGTACCAGACTAACAGCCCTGGAGTCTAGGCTCCTCTGATTAAATACAGATCAGGCATAAAACAGGTAGTGGCAGGGCAAACGACCTTCCCTCATTACTTTGCCAAACCCCAACATGGACCGAGCACCTTTGGGGTGGGAGGGGAGTTCATGCACTCTCCATGGGCCATTCAATTCTGGGGCTTCCTGCTGAGACTGCCAGCCAGAGGACCCTGCCTTCCCCCTATAAGTGGCCCATCAGACATTGTCTCAAGCACCTACGCATGCTCTCCATGGGTCCGCACGAGGCCCAGAAGCCGGCTCTCCACACTCTCCTCACCGGCCAGGATACCCTGTACCGCATGCAGCTCAGGGTCAAGGAATGGCCAACAGAGACACAGATCCACTAGAGCTGCCAGAAAGGCAGGACGCTGAGCTCTCTCGTCTTTGACTGCAGCAGCCACCGGCTGCTCAGCCTCTGGGTTTCCTGTCTGGAGCCTCCATTCCCATTCAGAATCAGTTAGGAGCCAGGTGTTCTGCCGCCTTAAAATTCCTCCTGCCATTTCAGCTCAACCCTGGATCCTCCCACCACGCTCTGTCCTGGGCCATTGTGTATTGTCACTCGCCTCTCGAGAAAGACTCTCTTCCACCTGCGGTGGTGGGCGGAGTGGTCCAGTTCCACTCTGCCCCAGCCACGCACGGAGTTGTAAAGCATGACTGGTGTTTCGGATGAAAGGTGTCGGGGGAAAGGTTTTTGCATCAATTAGGGACCCTAGAATTTGGCCCAATATTATTAGCACAGCACTCAGGCCAGTGTGCAATGAAAAGGACTGGGATGTACAGGTTGTTTTGGATTCACAGATGGCCTACAGGTAATGATCCTGTCTCCACTGATGCTCAGTAACTCTGAGGGGCAGAAACAGGGGACAAAGGAGTGTGATTTCCCTGGTAATTCCATGCCACGTTCACTTCTCTACAAAGAAATGCTGGTGCAAAGGATATGATCAGGCAGGTCTGTCCATCCGCCAGGGTCTCCTGAATAGCAACGGACTGGTCCATCCTTCAGGCCTGGAACGCAAAGGGCTGCCGTCAGTGAATTACGGACGTGAACGGGCCAAGCTGATTTAATGCAGCTCTGCAACAAGCAGGCCACAAGGTGGTGCAAGCAATGAAGATACTGGGGCACTAAACCGTGCAGTCAGTGAGTGGCACACACTGATCTGACCATGGCTCGGGGTTGCATCAGCACAGGCAGAGTGACTCAGCCCCAGCCTGTGGCAGGGAAACAGAGGCCCTGTCTGCGCTACAGACCAAGCCAGGTTACCCGGCAGCGTACCGAATACAGGCCGGTAATCGATGGCTATCTGCAGACTTTGCAATGTAAATCAGATACGTACCAGCTGCTGTATTTGTACCAGATCCTTCCCCTGCTGCCTCCTTCCGGCTAAGGGCTCAGATTGGAGATGCAGACGAGATCACGCCACCTCAGATGCTCCGGCAGTCGCCTGAAGCAGCTTCAGCCAGACCCACTTTCTGAAACTGTGTCACAAGAATGTTGAAATCATGTCTGCTGCCAGACTCCTCGTAGCTCCGGCCCCCTCTGCAGCTAGAGCCCCCTCTTCTCCTGCAGGCCTCCTCCCCACTTCCTCTCCACCCCGCTCCAGCCTGGCTGCTTTCCCACTTCCTCTCTGGCTTGTTCCATCTGCTTTGGCCTCTTCCCCCTTCTTGGTGTCCCAGATCTCCACATCAGGAATCTGGGCATCAAAGCAGGAGCAGCTGACAGGCCATATCTATGGATTTGAATGGGAGCAGCGTTCCAGACCCTCACCTCACAAAGGAACAGGCCGATCTTTGTTCTGTCTCCCAGACACTGGCCAGATCCGTGCTCAGACCCAGGGGGGAATCTGCAGTGATTTCAGATGGATTTTTGTTCCCTTTTGGAGCTAGTTCTCCTGGCACGTCAGCAGGTTTTTCTCACTCAGTGGAGCAAACAGGACATCATGGCAAATGGGTTTTTCAGTTCATAGCCTTTCTCTAAGAACACTGTCCCATCACCTGCTGGCACCTGGGGCACATGCTGTGTCCAGTGTTTCTGTGGCACCAGGTTAGCTGATGCCTGTGCCCCTTGCTTTTCTCAAGCTATTTCCTTATTTTCTCTGTTAATTACCTAGAGCCAAGCCCTTTTCTGCGTATGTTTTCCCAGCCTGACCTCTCCGTGGTGCCTGTCACACACAGGGACGGGTGACCAGCCCTCGGGGCACTGTACGGTACCTGGCTGCAGGCTGCCATTTGACATCAGCAGTCTTCCTTCAACTCCCAGCATTCCTGCTGCCTTCTGCTCCCGTCCTGCACTGAGCCCTCCACATGTAACCCTTTAATTACATAACAAGCAATGTATTATGTCATCTTACAGACCACGTATGAATAAATAAATACGTTGTCCTTCCCAGGGTTATCAGAATGCTTTAGAGTCATTAGATAATCACCGTGATTTTTCTCCAGGATTGCATTTCCCCTTGGACAACCAGAGGAGACTCACTTTCACTTCCTGCGTCTCAGGCACTGGCCCAGTGCAGCAATGGTTGGATTTCAGACAATGCAGGGGAAGGGTTAAAACTAAGAGCCATTATTACAAATACATAAATAAACAAACATCACAAAAAGCTTTTTAAAAAAAAATAAAACTCAGGTATCGGGCCTAAACTACCAGACAGTTTCCCCTTTAAAAACAAGAGCAAAAAAATTTCCCCCAAAATGTTTTTTTTCCCTTCATGGTACTAAATATAAACAAGCCTCCAAACCCCAGGTATTTTCTTATATTTTATTTCCTGCTTTGATTAGAGAGTTTGGAGAAGATTTTCAAAACTGACTAGTGATTTTGGGTGCCAAACCCAAGACTCAAAGAAACCTGTGAATTTGCTGAAAGTGCTGAGTACCCATGCTTGGAGAAACCAGACCTAAAGGGAGCAATATCTCTGCTTAAAGCAAATGTCATTTCTACAGAGCATTCTGAAACAAATCTTAATCAGGGCAAAGGAGACTCCAGGACTAGCAAAGCCTTGGAAAGATTCATTTCATGGCAAAATTCAGAAGACCATCTCCTTCAGCCGCATCTTACTGAAAACAAATCATTTCCGGTTAAAATACAGCAACATCTTGTGCCACAGCTGGTGTGAGCAAAATGTGAAGCATCTGCTTCCTTATGCAAATCAATCATTGCAGAGCCTCTCTGGGAGCAGGTGCCAGAGCGAGGGCTTGTCTACACTTAAAATCCTGCAGTAGCGCAGCTGAACCAATGCAGCAGCACCACTGTAGCACTTCACTGAAGATGCAACCTATGCAGACAGGAGAGCTTCCCCCCATCGGCGCAGGAACTCCACCTCCCCAGAGGCCATAGCTGTGTCAATGGGAGAAGCCCTCCCCTGGACAGAGTGCTGCTCGGGGGTGTGGATTCCCCCCGGGCAATGTAGTTATACTGACATAAGTTGCTAGTGTAGACCAGACCCAAGAAACCAAACCCTCTGCATACTAAAGACAGGAAAGCGTGGCTTCAATTAACAATTGTCACGATGGAGTTCCAGCTGCATCTGTCATGGCCAAGCAGTTATGCAACAAAACACCTGCCTTCGTTCTGAGCATTCTCTTATGAGGCTGGGGCTACACCCTCCCTTCCATGCTCCCATCATGAGTGAAATGGGTTAGAGGGGTTAATTCGTCAGTGGTTTCTATATGTTCAGCATGTGTGATGCTGCTGACTTAGAGCATTACACAAATGTGAGACCATCGCCAGTCTGACGGACAGGGATCTGACCAGAGGCGAGTCACTGCTAAGATGGGAGAGAAGAGGGCTGCTGCTGGAGCAGACAGAATGGTTACACCAGCTATGCCTGTGAGACAGCCTTTGTGGAGGGGGAGAGTAGAAAGGGGTTGGCCAAAATACTCCATTTGCTTAATGTTATTGGGGGGGGGGGAATTCTTATTTGAAGAAATTAGGTGCATTGTATAGAGTGTTATAAATGAATGGCTGGGCCCCCAGCAGCACCTGCTGAGCCGGCCCAGGCTGGAGTGGAAGTAGAGGGGTCAGGGATATTAGGAAAAAAACTTGTTTTGCCAGTAGGCTGCTGTAGATGTTTTGTTCCGTCTGCCCTAGAGGGACACTGAATTCCTACAATTCTGCAGCTGTTTTTTCATTTTCCAGGAGCCTGAGAATGTGATGCCATTTCATGTTTCGTCTCTTCCAGGTTTGGGGAACGATTATGGTGTGAATATCCCTCTTCTAAGCTAATGCCCCAACTCGTTCCATAAATGAACGGCGGGAACATTCCTGGCTGTAGGAGAAAAGCACACCTGCTACTCCAGAGCCCAGGCTCCCGCTAGCTCCTTAGCAGAAGCTCACAACAGTGGGAAGGGAGGAGGCAGACGGCAAGGAAAGCTTAGCCTGGGGATCGCAAACTATACAAAGTATCTGTAAAATGCCATAGGGGATGTTTGTGTGTGTAATTTATGCCAGCTCAAGGCCTGCCAGCAGCTGAGGTTTGCACCAAACAATGATGGCAGGATCTGTTCCTCTCAAAGGCAGTTGTTAGCAGTCTGAATTTTTCCATTAGCACTAAGCAGTGCCCTGCTTATGATTTGTCATAAGCCAGCCTTTGAGGTCCGTAACAAATAAACCCCCCACCTTTGGGGTTTGTAAACACATCAGAACAAATCGGCTGTGGGCTAGAGTAGGCAAGATAGGCATGGGAATAAGGAGTCCTGCCCAGAGGAAGGGGCACACTGGAGACTTCAAGGAGTTTGGTTGAAAATAATAACCGAGTCCCCACGCCAGCGAGAGGGAGGTCGCCAGGCACGTCCTAGTTTAGCCTGCAACAGCAATGAAGGGTTCACTGTACAAGTTGTTTCAGCCACATTCATCACCCAAGGGCCTGCCAACCACCCTGCCCCAATCCACAACTGCCTTGAGTCACTGTCTCCCTGAGCTCCCCAGCACGACAAGCCCTGACACAGGCTTCAACCACGGCAGATCGCCTCCAATAATTAAACACGGAGGTTGATAAATATATTTATTTATAACGCCTCTTCAAAGGACAGATTCTGAAAATAGAACAACAGAGTACAACAATCACAACAGAGCTCATGTCAGCACAACTATCAGCAACACAGTTACCAGCAATCTCTGCCTTGTGGTTTCCAGCAAACATAATTCAGTCACTCAATCAGTATCAGCGACATTTGGTGCAACAATAGGTCGCAGCAGATTCTTTTACACACAGACTAATCCCGGATTAAAAGCATGGTTAGAATGAACCGTCCCTTATGATCCCTGCTCCACTTTTATTAGTCACCCTTTAGATAGTAAAGACTCCGGGACTGGCAAACAGGCTCCTAAGACATATGTCCCACTTTTAAAGAAACCCTGTTTCCTTGGGTAAGATTCTAGAGAAGAAATCTGGTGTTCCTAATTCAGCCCGCCCAGGCAGGAGACATTCCATCATCATCATCAGTGCGGCTATAAGCTAATTATCGAGGTGAGTGCTCAGAAAAGCTACATTGCAAGCAGGTCACTACCCCAGATGGACATTGCTTGTGCCTGGATTTATGGCAGAATTTTCTGCCCTTTCAGAGGCTTCCTCCACAACATCATTCTTATATGGTCACCCGAGCACCTCCAGCCCCAGAGAACCCTGCGGGTGGCCCCCCCACAGCATAGGAGCCTGAGCGAGCAGGCAGTGCACGGCCTCTCCTCAGCCCCAGAGCACTGGGTGGGCGGCACGTGACCCCGCCCCCCCAGTCCCGGAGCACCAGGTGGGCAGTGCATGGCCCCCCTCAGCCCTGGAGACTAGGCGGGTGGTGCACAACCCCCCCTCAGCCCCAAAGCACCAGGCGGGCAGTGCACAGTCCCAGCGCCAAGGGCCCCCCCAGCACTGGGTGGCCCCAAACACCCCAAGTCCCAGCTGCCCTATCCCCAACCAGCTTCCCAGAAGAGGAGCAGCCTGCCTGAGCTGGGGCCAACTAGCAGCAGGAGGGGGGCTTGGGGCAGAGCCTGGGCGGGGCCACGCGGGGATGTTTGGGGAGGCACAGCATTCCCCAGCCTATTCTACACGCCGCCCATGCGGGATGGGATGTCATTCGTTCCAGGTAATCCAAAGTCACATGGCGGTAGCCCCAGGCAGCGTCACTTTGTTTGCAAGTCACATAGTCCTACAGGTTTTGGGCAGGGAAGAGTGCAGCTTTGCAGCCTGCTTAGTGCGTATGCGGTGTGTCTGCTCTGTTCCCCTTTGGATTTCACAGGGAAAGGCACAATCATGAGGGTTTAAGGTTCATTAAAAACATAAGATTCCAAAAAGGAACTAACCGGGGAAGTTAAAACAAGGCTTAGAGGTCGTGTATGGAACTTGGAAACAGCAACCTATTCCTATTCAGAACTACTAATATGAGCTAACCTAAATCAACCAAAGAATCAGATACACTAATATCAGCCAACATTCAAGTCAGCTGGGCCAGTGACTGTCAGCAGCGGGGCTGCCACCTCAGACCAAGGCAAGGTCAGATTTGTGCTCTCTGGCCTATGGATGTGTGGTGACTACGTACAGCTAGGGAAACTGGGGAACTACTGCCTTCAGGGGTCAGTGGGGCCATTGATTAGTCTCTGATGTGGGGCAGCGTTTACCAGGATGCTGGGAGAGTAGCCTAGCCTCAGGAGATGTTAAGACAGGAGGTTCTACAAACTTGGCCTTTAAGAAGATGCCAATGATTTCAGCCGACAGCTCAGGCCAGTTGGTTTACCGGCCAGGGCAGCTCTTGGGTTAGGAATCCAAGGGTGTGTCTACACTTAAGGTGCAGCAGTACCACTGTAGCGCTTCAGTGCAGACACTGCCTATGCCAACGGGAGGGGTTCTCCCATTGGTTCTCCCCGATAGGCAGCAGCTAGGCTGAGGGAAGAATTGTTCCATCGACCTGGCATTGTCTACGCAGGGGTTAGGTCGGCAGAGCTACATCTCCCAGAGGTGTTTTTCACATCCCTGAGAGACGTAGCTATGTCAGTGTAAGTGCCCAGTGCAGACCAGCCCCGAGTCCTGCCTTGCCCCCTCAACAGCGTGTTCCCTTGGTTAGCACAGGCACCTTAGCTGCTCTTCAGAATCATAAGGGAAAGCTCTCCCTGCTCGGATACTCCCATTAAAGTGTTTTCCTACTTTGGGGGAGGGCTGGGGGTGTGTGTGCAGCAGAGGACTGTGATTTCACTCAATCACCCTCCCTGCTACACAGACAGCTGCTTTACATGCAAACAAGGCGTGAGCGGTGGCAGAGTAATTCACCGAGTCCCTTAGTGGCTGGAGTTTGCCCTCTTCACCCCCATGAGACAGGAAGAGGTGCTGGCACTGAATGACTAGCGCTCAGAAGGGAGGGGGTTTCACTGAGGGCTGCCCCACAGCAGCTAGCCAGCTCCTAATCTCTTCTGCAGAGACAGCATAGTCAGGAGTCAGTCTGGCAAGAAGGAAGCATGTGGCACAATGCCTACCCTCTCCACAGGTCTGGGAGCCCCACATCCATCCCCATGGCCACTAGTTTCCACCCTCCCCTGTATCAAATTGGAGAATCCACATGGGAGAGACTAAGGGTCTGTCTACACTGCAGTAGGACACCTGTGTCTGGCCCACGGCAGCTGACTCAGGCTCGTGGGGCTCAGGGTGCGGGACTGTAAAATTCACAGTGTAGAGACTGGGCTTAGGCAGAAGCCCAGGCTCTAGGACCCTCCCACCTCACGGGGTTCTGGAGTCATCTGACACGGGCCAGCAGTGGTGTTTTACTGCAGCGTAGACATACCCAGCTGCACTCACTGGGGTCTGTATTTCACAAACACCCAAGGGTGCTACCCACTAACTTCCATGGGTGCTAGCCAGGCCTGCACAGAGCGGAGAAGGCCTGCGGGTTCCAGCGATCTCCCTTCCTGTGATGCTGATTCACTAGATGGAATTTTCTAGCCAACCTTAGCTGAATTTAAGAGGTACAGAAACCCTAGATCTTGTGCCAGTTTTAGCCAATATTGTGTGTGCCCCTGAATCCTTCCCTAGTCAGTCTACAGAGCTCAGAGGGTCATTGCTTAACCCTGAAGGAAAGTGGAGAGGCTGTAATGCATGACAAGACCCACACCACAGGCCAGGAGTTTCAGGATTGGGGCCAGAGCCACCTGCCCAGCGCCGTTGAAGTGCACGTTGCCATCCAGTTTCAGGCAGCTAGTTTTAGGGGTCGCTTGGCAGCATTCCTGGTAACAGGGGCCAGCTGCTCCAGTGGTACAGGCTGGGCTGGCGGTCTTGCAGACTTTGCTACATCCAGCCACGTAATTTGAGCCAGTCTTCTTCATCTGCAGGGAGGAGACAGACATTAGCAGCCTTGGGCGTTAGCACCCCTCTGGGTTCTTGCATTCATGTTAATGGGACCAACTCAAAACCCCAGGCACATCCTCCTGGTTCAGAGGCAGAGGATGCGCAGAGTCAGCTTTAACAAAAGCTGCGGTGCCCCTATCAATACTCTAGTTGAGGCCCTTGTTGGAATCTCCAAGAGGTCAAGGACAAAGAGAACCACAGAGACTCAACTACTCCCTGCCCCAGGTGTTTGTCCCAGGGAAGTTTGCTGTTGATGACTCTGCATTAGCTGCTCTGTGGATGAAGCCTTCCAGAGCTGTCAAGATGGCACAAGAACCACAAACATCTCTATGCTGCAAGTGCTGTCAAGAGCCCAGCATCAGCTGTGAAATGCAGCACTGACAGAGCAATGTCAGATGGAGCTGAGACCTGGCCTGGAGCCCTTCAGTCCTGCTCCAGTCACAGCTCTAGTTAAGAGGCGCAGCTCAGGGTGGTTAAAGAATTGACAAACAAGTCCAGTACCTCACAGAAGTCAAATCCAACGATGCATTCAGCAGCAGACTTCTGGCCTTTGAAGCATCCATCTCCATTACAGGAGAAGGCTGTGCACACTTTCCCCTACAAGACAGCCAGGAAAGGCACCGTGAACAACCATCACTCCAGAGAGCAGAGCTACCAGAACAAGGTCTGACATTTAAGTCACTTTCCTTTCGCCTGGTCATTATGAGACACTTGTGTGAGGAGCTAAAATTCACACAGGGAAAGCAAGAGGTCCCAGGGACCCCAGGATCAGCAGATTGCCCTCCAAGAGCCAGGTGGCTATTGGGCAGTGACTGGCATTGTACAGGCAGTTCCAGCAAGCCCAAATCTTCATTGACAAGACCATCTTTCAGGGGCTGGCAGTCACATCGTACAACATTCACTGACAATACAAAAAGATCAAAGAAAAATCAACTCCCAACACCGCAATGTTGCAGAAAGCTTCACTAACATTGCACCCTAGCTGGCAAGTGCCAAACCCTCCTCTGCCTCCACCCTCATGGAGGGGGCTCTGCAGGGTCCCACAGAGAGAAGCAATCTCCCAGCCATCATCTGGGAATCTCTTCCAAGAATCAGAGGACTGAGATGAAAGGGTCCTGTTATTGATCCCTCTGGTCAATCTCCCCCAGGGGCTGATGCATGACAGTTACACACACACACACACACACACACACACAGTGTGTGCGCACTGCCCCTCCCTCAAACATGGTGTGTAAGAGCTTTGGCCCCAGAGACGGATCCCAGGATAGCAGTCTCAGTATCTCCTCCCAGTGCCCCAGGACCTTCCTGCCATTCACCACAGCACTGTGAATAGGGCTCATCCTGCAACTAATATTCCAAGCTACTTGGATTGGCAGCGCACGGAAGAGGAACATTTGGCTGGGCTCGTTACCGACCGTATCCTTGCCTGGCTCTGTACGAATCTATTCCCTCTCACAGAGGCTACATATTGACCTTTGAGAGCAGATAGCATGAGGAACATTTCATCCACCAGTAAAAGGCAGCCATTTCTGGGGTGGAACACCACAGTTTAACAGTTCACGGCAACACTACTCAGCTTAGCATTCCCACTGGCAACATGCCTACACAGCTCTGCTGTCTGATCATGCTGGAAGGCAATACTTACATTTCTGGGAGGGGGCTTCGTGGTGGTGGTTGTGGGAGCTGGAGTGGTGGTGGGCGGCAAGTCACCTGAAACAGACACGAAAGGAGACTGGTGAGACAGAGCTATGCCCTCCTGCCGCTCTGCATTTCCATGTAGCCTTGGGACCCGGGGCTAGAATCCAGAACGTGGCCAGAGACGGACGCCCCAGTGGAAGCCGCTAGAGTCATTTTAACATGGGGATTTACATTAGTGCACTTCAATACAGGAGACGGGTATTCAGCAGCCTCATTCCAGAACATGAACCACATCGGTTACTTCCCACCAATCCCTGCTCTCCCTACCAAAGCTCAGGTGTGTTTGGTGCCTAAAAACTGCCAGGCCAGGCGTCCATCTAGCCCAGTATCTGGTCTGACAGCACCTTGGAGACAAGTTCAAAGAACCCCCACAATGGACATCTGTGAAATGTCCCTTATAGGCAGGTTATTTCTTCCTCCGGTAAGGATTGTTCTCTGCCCCAAGCCCTTCTATTTTTTGCCCCAGGTAATGGAACTGTGGATGTTTTCATCATCCAGAGACGTGTCTAATCCTTTGAGAAAAAGTCTTGTCACATTTTTGGACTCTGACACCTTGTGGCAGCAAGTATCAGGGGGTAGCCGTGTTAGTCTGTATCTACAAAAACAACAAGGAGTCTGGTGGCACCTTAAAGACTAACCGATTTATTTGGGCATAAGCTTTCGTGGGTAAAAACCTCACTTCTTCGGATGCATCATTTCTTTTGTGTTTTTACCCATGAAAGCTTATGCCCAAATAAATCGGTTAGTCTTTAAGGTGCCACCAGACTCCTTGTTGTTTTTGTGGCAGCAAGTTCCACAGGTTAGTTAGTGATCATTTGGTCACTAGTTTCACCTTGGCACAACAGCAGTGAGTGGTCTGGGGAGTGGCTGAGTGAGCCAGTCACACTCCTAATGGGAATCTGAACAGGTGGCTAAGTCCAGCTATGAGCCTGCATGACCCCCAGGACCCAGCAGAGCAGAGTCACTCCCAGGGAGGAGACCTGGAATTCACCCAACTTGCTGGCCTGACTAGAAGGGAGAAGCAGGATGTGCTGCACGATCCCGATAGTGGAAGAAGAGAGAACCCCGTGGGATGGAATGAGGGAAATCAGAAGACAGGGAGGCTCTCGAGGTGGCGAATGGGTGACTGGGATGCAGCTAGAGGAGGCAGTAGTAAGAGAGACCCCAAGTGCACGCAACTGAGCCACTAAGACAGCTCTGCCCACTCCATCAGGGCTGTGGGTATCAGACTTTCCTGCCAAGACATTGCAGGATGGCTTTTCCAGAGAAAGCATCATTAGAAAGCTACAGTGCTCCTAGGAATCCGGTGCCTGGCCTTCGCCCGCGATCGTAATTCAGGTAGTTATCCTGCAAGAGGCTTCCTACGGAATCCCTCTGGCCGAACCAGAGCCATTGGGAATCCAAACCCCCACAAACACCAGAGCTGGCTCCTGAGCCAGACTCTATGGCCTGGGTGGGTTCTCCGCGTGGGAGGGGAAGGCACCCATCACTGCTCCCCATGGCTTCCTTTGGAAGGGTAGGTTCTAGTTGCCTCTGCTGCTGTGTCTTGCCTCCAGAAAAACGTGTTGGATGGAGACTGCTGTCACGTAGGAACTTCAGCTACTCTATGGCACCTATGGGCTTCAGAGTCCCAGCGGGATAGACTCTGATCCCGCACCACACACACAGAACCGAGCCTCAAGGTGAAGCCCCCTTAGTTGTTGGTAGCACAGACTTTCAAGACTTTCATGAGAGCAGGTCAGAGTCGGGCAGAGGGCCATGGTTATACCATGCATCAGCCAAAGGGCAGGGGAAGCTGGTGAGAGTACAAAATAAACCCACTCCTCCACTCAGGTGGCAGGCGCCCCAGGCCCACCCCCACCATTCCAGCCCTACTCCCTCTGCCTTAGAGAAATAAAAGCCACAATGCAGCAGGGCCCCATGGGAGAGACAACACACGTCAGTCTCTGGCCACGTGCAATAGAATGAACCCTGAGTCTCTTGCTCAGAGTGAGAAGCCCAGTGCAGGTGGTCGGTGGGCCGGGCTGTTCCCAGCAGGCTGGTTACCGTAGGTGGTGGCATTGAGTTGCAGGCACAGGGACGAGTTGCAGCACTCCAGGACGCACTTGCTCATGCTCACGCTGCTGTTGGTCACACACATCTCGGTGCCGTTCCCTCTCCCACACTCACTGCTGCACTTGGCTGTGTAGTTTGTGTGGGTCAGACGATAGAGCTGCAGGGACAAGGGAAGAGCCAGAGCCCTGTACTCAAGATGCTGTCAGCCACACTCGGCCCACGCACCCAGCACTGCTTTACAGGGGTGGTGGCTGGCGGAGCCATGGAGCTCATGGTGTGGGATAGGCTCATCTCTGCACTCCCCCATGCCACTGAGAACAGCCTGAAAAACTGCACCAGGGATTGCTCTGGGCACACTGGAGCCAGGGGGAACCCCTGGAACGGGGGACACCCCGATACAGCCAACAGATGGCTCTGACAGCAAGGAGAAATTGGCAAGCTCTAAGGCGAGCTAGTTCTATCCCAGGGAGCAGGTCATGGGAGACACCAGGCTGCTCCTGTGAGCACTAAGCAAAGGCAGGTTTCACAACATAGGAGACAGGATGGGGTTAAGGAGGAAAGGATGCGGGGGAAGGGGACGGACAAATCAGGGTTAGGAGTATGACAAAAAACAGTCGGAGCAAGAATAAGTGACAGACTGTGCAAGGGGAGAGCGAGAACAAGAACAGGAGCTGGGCACAGGTTTATGAGCCCCAGGGTTACCAGGCAATAGACTGGAGAGGGAGGGAAATATTGTGACTCACTGCATCCCTCTCCCCCACCCTCAAAACACATCACAGCAACTCAGGGCCTGGGAAACTCCTGTTTAGGCTGCCACTTCTACGGCACCTGCCTGATCTCCCTCCCCTCGCGCAGGCAGAGCCAAGACATCAGACAGGATGCTCGCCCACTGTCTAGGAGTGCTGCACCCAGGGCGTTGGGGCGAGCCAGTCACTCAGGCAGGGAGCAGCAGAGGTGACTGGCACAGTGTCCACGCGGAGAACTCCCCTACCTCACAGTGAGTCTCATTGTGGCAGGTCACGGTGTGATTGGCATAAGCTTCGTCCTGGTAGCATCTCTCTCCAGAGCACTGAAAACTCTGGCAGGTGAGCTGCGGAAAGAGCACACACACTCCGAGGGCACAGACCTGCCACCTGCCCGACCCCGCCCATGCCAGCCCCACGCTGGCACTGCACCCAGCAGCGCTCCCCTCGGCTGTCATTTGCTGCTGCCTTGCAGATGGCTCACTCTGCCTCTGGCAGTGTCTGCTCAGCTGCCCTAGGATGGACTCTGTGGTCTCATGCAGCACCAGGAAATCCAGCTTTGGGGGAAGCCTTAATTGTCAGCTAGGGTAGCTTCTTATCAGCCACCCCCCAGGAGCCTCGGCCCTCCCAGCAGAGCCGCAAAGGAACTCTGCTTTTCTCTCGGCTCCCCACTCACACCCCTCCCACTCTCTGGGCTCCTGGCAGAAACCCTGGACAGTATTTGGCTGATGGCAGATTCCTTACAGGTGTGTCTTCTGTCCAATTCGCAGAGTGGTTGGAGACCATCCAGGTGCTGGAAATAGGGGAAGTCTCCGGAACAGAGGGGGTGGTGACCGAAAGCACATCAGGAGTAGAGCTCTGCTCTGGAAGATATAAGGTTTCCGAGCGATAAGTCATCAGGAGGGAAATGTATCTTGTGCTCATAACAAGTTGAGAGCTAGGTGTCCGGAGAAGCTGCAGCCCTCCCCTTGCATAGCACGCTGCCTGATGGGCTGTACAGAAATCGGCAGGGAAATCGTGTGTGGGATATGGAAGGTACCAGAGGGGAAATACTCTAAATGTGAGCGTCTGGGGAGCCAGAGACGATGTGGGGACAACACTCCACTGCATGACGACTAGCATCAGCGATAAACGCGTGGCTGATTTTATAGCTCCTCCCTCACCGCTGGGACCTCCACGGAAGGGGTGAGCCTGGCCCCATAACCCTGCTCACCAGTGACGCTTTGCCGAAGGAGAAGTCTTTCCTAGAATTAGATCTGCCTCAGAAGGGAACAGGCTGGTAGCTGGGGAGGCAGGTTAAACCTGGGGTTCCTGGAGCTCCAGCAGCTGCAGCACAGCTGCATGGAGAGAAGAGCTTGGCACACGAGTCAGAAACGCTGAGATTTTTCCTGTGTGTGGTTTCCCTTGTCCCCCCCACCCCAACATCTGGACAGGGCGGGGCAGGCGTCCAAACAAAACCTGTTGCTGTTGCCACCTCTAATGCAGTTTCCCCAAAAGGAGCCTAGAGTTCTCCCCATTGGCCAGTCTGCACCTCACCTGCTGATGCAACAGGATTCCAAGAGCTAAAATGCGGAGTCAAAATGCAGAGCAGGAGGAACCCTGGAACAGAGAGAGGAGATTGCACAGCTTGTAACACCTGCTGCTGTGTCGGTGTTCTCACTCTTGGGCTCCAAGGCCAAGACACTCTGAGTCATCGGCTTTAAAAGTCCTGGCAGAAGAGTGTGTCTGGGATGCACAGCGGCCACCTCTCTCCTACCCAGAGGGGGGGGGGCACCCTGTTGAGTCAATGGGCACAGCGTGTGAGCAGGAAATGCTGCAGGAGCCTAACCATGCTCAGTGGAGACAGCAGCTTTAGCTAGAGAGCCATACTCCCTCCTGACTGTCCTTGGACTGCTCTCTTCCCAATTCACTATTTTTGCTCAGTAAGAAGACTGATTAATCACTTGTCAAGGCAGCATGAAGGGCACCCCGAATCCAGGACTGACTCCTCCAGGATAGCCCCAATCCCATACAAATGCGCTGTGGAGGGCAGAGGGAGCGTGTCGCAGACACAGAACAGCATTGCTGTATTCACTGCTCAAGGGATGGGGTGAGCTGTAGGCATCGTACAGTTTACAGGAAACGTCACCAAGGCAGCAGTGTCTGAGCAGGATGCAGCCCTGAGCCATCAATTCCCAGCAGGAGCGCACCGTGCATGGGCTATGACACTGCCTGGGGCATGCCAGCACAGGCAAGAGGCGTGAATACCCGGCCATTCCTCATGCCACACAAGCGACACAGCCATTGTCTAGAACTGGAAGGGCCCAGGTGAGCCCAGAGAGGATATTATTTGTGGGCCCTTTGAGAAGCCAGAGGAAGCAGCTCTCCCCAGCCTGGGCACTGCCAGGAGAGCAGAGGCACTAGCATGGCAGAGCACTGCTGAGTTACCAGGGCAAGTGGCGGAGCTGCCTGGTCCAGTGATGTGGGGTGCCCTGGTAGCAGAGCCTGTCCCGCAGCACTGGGGGAGCTGCCTGCTGTCTCCAAGATCCCTGGCAGTCACCCCCCCCCCACTAACAGCTGCTCCCTCCACAGCGCATCAGTGGGGCTCACACCAGCACATCCACCCCGTCACACTGGAGAGTGCACGTGGCGGCCGTGTGTGGGGCACACACTGTAACAGGTGCAGGAACCACAGGCTGAGACTAGCCAGAGGCTTTGTGCAATACCTGGGCTGCTGACCACACTCAGAGGCCATTGTTCTGGGACACTGCTAGTGCCAGCTCCGCGGTACATGAGCCCTGTGTTTTCATCTCTCCCCCAAGAACTACGCGCTGCCTTATTCCTCCCATTCCACTGTGTGGCACATGTCCTGGGGTGAGACTGGGTTGAGTTCATTAGTGGTTCCAGCACCAGCTACCCAGCAGCCAAAGCAGCCTGAAGGCAGACGTCTGAGGGGGCGGGGGAGGAACATTTTGTCATTTAGCAGGTTTGCTTTTAACAGGCTGGGATTGTCACTGACACTTTGCTCCTGAAATGAAGTCACTTACCTCGGCCTGGAGCGACCCAGCGTTCCCAACCTGCCATCTTCAGCCAGGGAGGCGCTCGCACCAGCAGAACCCTGGGGGCGGGGGAGGGAAGACAGAGTAAGAACCGCATCTCACTGCCATGGGACCCCGCTGTGAACGTAGACTCCAGCCTGCACCCATGATACAAACTGCTCCGTGCTGACCCGGCTGCAGCCCCCTGTGAGCCCTAAGGCTCCAAGGCCAGCAGGATTCGGGTTTACTTTCCTGAGAGGGCAATTCAGAGCATCTCAGGACCTTGTCAAATTTCAGTAACTCTCCATGGCTGGCAGTGGCCCTTCCCCCGTGGAAACTCCCCGGGTTGTGTGTTTAGAACATGATGGAATTTGGGCCAGCGAAACACAGGTCTGGCCTCTCAGATGTCTGCGGTCAGCTCTCCTCATGGGCCTCACTATCTCCAGATCAAGCACCTGCTGCCCCACCACTTGCCAGAGCATCATGTGGGAGAACCAAGCTCTCCTTTGACATTACACTCCTAGTCCTTGTGACTGAGCCTACCCCGCCTGGCGCAGGGCCGGCTCCAGGGTTTTGGCCGCACCAAGCAGCCAAAAAAAAAAAAAAAAAAAAAAGCCACGATCGCGATCTGCGGTGGCAAGTCCTTCACTCCGAGCGGGAGTGAGGGACCGTCCGCCGAATTGCTGCCGAATACCTGCACCCGCCGCCCCTCTCCCGAGCAGCCGCCCCAAGCACCTGCCTGAGAAGCTGGTGCCTGGAGCCGGCCCTGGCCTGGCGGGTGCATCATACAGCCCAGTGACACCTGTCAGGGGCCTCGTTCCAGGTTAACACCCTCCTCATCTCAGTCAACTTTGCCTCTGAACCAAACGACATACCAGTGTCAGCGCAGGGAGTTCTTTCACTGCGTCATTTCGCTGACCCTCCGGCTAGCTCACCGTCATAAACTGTCTCCCAGTCCTGCCATGCCACCCAGCCTGGGCCAGCAGCCAAAGCCCCCTGTTCCCTCCAGCAGCTCCACACTGAGAGTGTCACGTCTGCAGCATGCTGAAGACAGACGTAGGGGCACAAGTTTAACATCATGCTAATGCCGCAAGGAGGCCTAAGCCAAACGAGCGGCATCTGATCTCATTCAGAAAGAGCTTCCTGTTCCCACCAGACCTGCCACGGCTGCCCTCGGAACGGCTGCTGGAGCCAGGGGGCTTCGCTGCCCAGTGTGGATTATGTGGCGCCTGTGGCTACACCCAGGTATTTGCAGCTGGAAGCAGGGTCAGATGCAGCTCCATCCGGGGAGCAGAGCAGAAGCTCCCTGCCTGCAGGGGGTGCTGGAGAGACAGCTGGCTGGACAGCCCTGCAGCACCTTCCCACCTGGGCTCAGGTTCCAAATGGAAGTGCCCCTTGCCAGCCCCTCTGCTCCACGTCCCCAGGAGCCAGCACAGAACTGCTCCCGCAGCCCAGCTCAGCAGGGAGCTTGAGAAGGGCCAGCGTTGTCCTGATCACAACCCGAGTCCTAGATTTAAATACACAGAGGTGCTAGCGGGGGGACAGTTCGGGGGCTGCAGGCTGGTCAGACAGGCAAGTCAGCGCGGCTTTAGCAACACTGGAGAGCTCCCCATGGCAGTAACTACCAGAGAGGCAGAGCCCTGGCCCTGGGGTATCGATCAGAGATAAATAAGATCCACCCATAGGAGGGCTACACACGGTCACAACTCACAGTGCTGGCTAGTTGTGAGAGTCACCCCAGGGAACAAAAACAAAACCGTGCGACTGGCAGAGCTAACCATGGTTAAGCCAGACCATGTCCGCACTACAGCCATGCGGCACTGCCAGGGCACTGCAGCCAGGCCGCTGACAGCAATGGGGGTTTTCTGCGATGCTGTTGCTGTAACCCACCCCGCCGAGTGATGGCAGCTGGGTCGACAGTAGCACCCATCCGTGGACCTAGCTGCGCCGACGCCAGGGCTTAGGTCTGCATGGCTGCGGCTCTCAGGAGTGTGATTTTCACCCCTCTGAGTGCTATAGCTATGTTAAGCTAACTTTTTAGTAGTTGGCCTAGAATGGCAGAGGCCAGTGCTCACTGTTCACTAGTATCCGCACAAGGATGCCTCAGCCATGGGCAGGTAGCAGACAGGAATCAGAATTCAGCCAGAGACCCAGACTCATCGCTCCACTATAGCTATTCTCCAAGGTGCACTTTCAACCAGTCCCTCAAACCCCAGAGCTCCCTACCCCCTCCGTATGATTCTGGCACGGCTCACGCTGGGAGTTCTGCCCTTTCTTCATTTCACCAGACGTGTTTAGTCCAACTTCCCAAGCAGCCCCCTGGGGGACGCAAGTCCCCCACTGCTGCACCAGAGAGGCAGCTCTCCCTTTCGCAGGAGGCTCTAACATGATCCAGTTTGACAGAGGTGTTCCCAGAAACCCCCAGACAGACTAAGCAAGAACAGGCAGCTCAACTCAGTTCACCCGGCTCCCCTTCACCCTCGCCCCTAGCTCTGCACCCAGCCATCCAGCTCCTCTCTCCCTTTGCTCAGCCTGGGAACGTCTTCATTCGGCTGCCCCAGTGGGCTCACGCTGTTAGCCCCCAATGGAGCCCAGGCCTGGGTCCCTGCCCCCACCTGTGCCTGCCGGTGCAGCTCTCGCCTCTCACGCTGCTGCGCCCGCTTCACCCAGGGACCCTCGTCACCCTCACTGGTTTCCGAGCCGAGGGGCAGAACTGCAAGAGATGTCCCTGCCACCACCCTGCTCAGGCGCAGCAACAGGGGCCCTTCCAGTCACCGAGGCAGCCACAGCAAGTCAACAAGAGCCGAAACGGGCCTCAGGGAGCAGGGCTCCACGGGGGCCGACGGTCAGAGAATCTGCCCACTTCCCAGAGCTCCCCTCAGGGCCTGAGCTTCCGCAGCCTCGCAGCACCATGTTAATACGTGCAGAGCGCTGCATGGGCACAGGGCACTCCCGCCGGCTCGTCCCAGGGAGAACCATGCGGCCCTGAGCTACGGGCTATGTGCCTCCAAGCCAGCGGGACAGTCCTGCCTGGGGCCTGCAAGGCGTTTCCAGCCAGGCCAGGCCCTCCCTCCCTCGCAGCCACCACCTCAGACGCAGCGCTGCCCGGACTGGGCAGAGGTGGGGGGCTCCCTGCCAGGAACTTGCACTGAGGCAGCCCATGCCGAGTTCTCTTCTTGTGCGGCCCGTGGGACTCCTCGGTCTCTGGGCTACTGACCCAGCCCCTCCCCCGTACTAACACCAACGATAGGGCATTCCTGGACACGGTCGTCCAGCCAGGCGCTGCTTTTAACTCAGAGGCTGCCTGGGCTACATGGAAGGAAGAGCAGGAGTTGGGACTAGAGAGATCCTGGGGGGGTCTCAGTGCAGATTCTTGTCCCCGTAACACTGCAGCTGGGGGAGCTGCACAGTGTATTGTGCAAATCCAGGGGGCTAGGGTATCGTGTTGGACATTTAGGAATGTGGTGATGGCAGAGATTGTTCAGCTGAGCAATGTGAGGGCCTAGCAGACACAGCACTGGGCAGGATGCAGGCTCAGACCTGGAGTCTAGCCTCAGACCTGGCACAACCATCATTTTGTTTCCCGTAAGGCTCCCCAAACTCATCAAGGCTGCCATAGCAACCAGGCAGCAGCATCGTCCAGGGACTCAGAACGAAGTCAACACACATGGGAGCCCCCGTGCAGCTCCGTTGATATAGCGACATTGTGTTTGCCTGAGTCTCACAGGTAATTCGTAAAGCTGCAAACAGACCTGCTGAGTGGCAACGCCTGTGCGGATAGGCATGGGGCAACAATTAGCTTCTTCTATTCAAAATAAAGATGTGAACAGCTGGGAAAGAGGGGCCTCTCTGCCAGGAACGAGTGAGCCTGCAACTACGGTGCTCGGCTCCCACACAGGAAAGGAGGGGGCTGGTGATCCTGGGTTCCCGTCACTTCACTATGGACCAATAGAATCAGCAGCATAACTCTCCCCCTCTCTCCTGAATAGCTTACTTTACTTTTCACCGTTCTCCAACTGCCAAAGCCGCTTTCCTGGTGGATGGGCTGATGGGAGGTCCTGTGCTGCGCAAACAGACCGGAGTGAGGGTAACAACCTCTGAGCACACATACGAGAGCTCATCTCTAACACAACAGCTTCATCTTTCACTAGTCCGCAAACCTGATTTAAAGCTCCTGTAACTGACCCTTGGGCCCCAGCTTTAGGACATTAGTCAAATATCAGCCAACTATCAAACCAAGAGCCAGAGGCTCTGTGCTGGCCACAAGGGGCCATGGCCCCAGTTTACTTCTCATCCGAAAGTCGGCCCTACATCCAGCTCGTTAAATCTACTAAATCCCATTCTGGCCCTTCCCCTTTTGTTGCCCCATTGAGAGACCCTCCCGGAGATAACAACCGTGCAGAATTCATTAGGTGACAGCGCTAGCCCCAGCGGCTAAGGGAACCCCGGCACAGGCAGGCCAGACAGGCTGGGTTAAGCTCCGACTCACGGGCTGACATTCCCACTTGCCCTGTGCAGAAGGCGCAGGTGGGATGTCAGGGGCACACAGGCCTTTTGCCAGGCCCCTGCACATGTGGATTTTCACCTTGAATGGAGAAGGCAAAATACTAGCAAGAAAAATGCCTATTTCCAAAACCACCCCTCCTGGCCTCTTGGGGTTTAGCAAAGAGCAGCACGTGGGCCTGATAGTTCTGGGGCATAACTGATGTGGAACATTCACAGCTAAAACAGCCTCCACGGATGGGAGAGGGAAACACTTCGGATTGTAGAGAGCTCCACATCCCTTCTGGAGTCCCTTTCTCAGCGATGGGCACAAAGAGAAGCTGTCTCCCACTCCCCTGGCATGCCCAAGCCGTGCGTTTCCATGACAGTGCCACCCTGGCTAGCTCCGGCTACAGGCTGCTCAGAGAGGCAACCAAGTGCAGGAATCACTGCTGCTGAAAGAGCAACACCGGCCAGACACATGGGCCTTGCATGGAACACCCGGTTGGCACACAAAAGCACCTCTGCCCTTGGTGCAATGATGCCCAAATAAAGGGTGTAACAGGCTGGGGCCCCAAAAGCCACCCAAGGAACATGTGCAGAGACATTTCTCCTCCCTCCGCTTGTTGGACGGGAGTCTGGTTATAATCAGTGCAGCAGTGTTGGAGCGACAAAGCCAGCCCAGCTGGCCCGATCCACCGTGCCATGGTCAGATACCAGATCAAACAACCATCGGTCAGATCCAGAGAGGCAGGGATGCTGGATCAGTGAGGCTAGACAGGCCCATTGGTCTGATGTAGGATGGCAGCGCTTGTGGCCAGAACTGGTTTATTATTGGGAGGTGCTGAAACAGATTCCCAGCACCGTCACTCGGTGCATTCTGGGGAGTGGGGGCCCCCCCTCAAGCAGCTCTTCAGGGATCACCTTAGAACATGTCCAGATGCCTCACTCCTTCCCACCAGGTCTGTGTGTGGAACAAACCCATCACCCCCCTACTGCCAGCTCGCTCCTTGGAGCGCACCTGGAGCCCCGGCTGGTTCTACGGGAAGGGGGACGGTTTCCTCCCGCTGATTGCAGGGAGCCTAGCACGAGATTTTCTACTGAAAATTATTATTTTTTTTTTTTTTACAAGTCTTGCTGGTTGCCTCCGCCCCTGCCTCCACTCACAGCAGGAAGGGATCACCCCCAGCTTCTAGGAAACCAGGCAAGCCTGTTGCCACCAGTTACAATTTTATCAGGAGTCTAGCTGTATTTGGTGTTTCTCATGAACCCCCAGCTCCTGGAGTCCAGTGATTACGGGAGGATCTCAGCTTTCATTTACAGTAAATTTCTAGCCCTCCTGCCTGTGAAAGAAGCTGAAGCTGTGAATCCTACAGGCTCAAAGACCAGACAGAAATAAAAAGAACCCAATTTTTAAAAAAGCTCTTGATTTTGAGGGCCTGGCTCATCCTTTTTGAGCAGTGAGGGTTGGCACAACTGCCTCAGGGTTGTCAGACATCCACTCCAGCTCACCCTGACTGCAGCCACTTGTCCAGTATGAATGAGATGAAGCCAATACCGGGTGAGGTTCCCCTTCCTACCCTGTCCCCAGCCTTCGAAACAAGGCAGAACCCAAGCAGCTCTTGCATCTGGGCCAGGACAGCAGACCTGGGCCATTCCAGGGTAGGGGCTGGAGCTCACTTCAGGAGGAGAGCAGGGAGCAATCAGATTAACCTTTCTGAAGGAATGGAGCAGGCTGGAAATCAGCTCTGGTCTCATGCTGAGCCGAGCTCTGTTAGGAGCAGTCAGTCGAAGTCCTGGGGCCACCTTCCTGATACACGGCAATGCACCCAGCGGATCTCTGGCACTCTGGGGCTGCACAGTGAGCTCCAGGGGGGAAGCCTGGTGGGGTTTTGATAGCTTTGGTCCCTGCTTCCCCATAGGCTCTTACCGAAAGACCAGCCGCCCTTGAACAATGCACAGAGGTGCTGGAAGTCTCCTTCCTCACAGCCACACCCGGCTCCAGGAGAGATTACGAGTAAGGGTCAGGTCCAACCACCTGAGAAAGGGGGCTTCCCCCCAAGGCAGGGCAGGGGAAGGACAGCCCATTGCATCAACTCACCCTGTCTGTCTGCTCTCCGCAGCCGTGATCGCCCTGCAGGGAGCCGGAGTGGGGAGGGGGATGCCTGTGCTCGGCACTAATTACTGCCGGAGATGCATGTAGTACAGGTGCTTCACTCTGGCGCCTGCCAAGCAGCCCCACCTCCCCGCCCAGGAAGAGTGGCTCAAACCATTAGCCAGTGAGAGGTGTTTGTTCCCTGCTGCTCCCAGGGATGCAGCGGGCTGCAGGGTCCAGGGGAGGGAGACGCACAGCTCTGGGCTGCATTAACCAGAGAGAAAGTGGACATGGCTCACCAGCCAACCTGTGTGACAGCAAAACTCCTGAGGGGCTGCAGGTGGGCAAGAGTCAGGGCAGCACAGCCAGGGAGGGAGCTCTGTCTCCCTCCACCCCAGGGCCCCAGCAGTCAATGGGAGAGCGAGGGAGGCAGGGCAGGTTCACATGCACAGACAGCTTCACTTTCCTGCCAACAGCAGCGTGTGCATTCTGAGCACAGTAACGGGCATTACGGGAGCCACCTGCCACATGGGCAGAGCATGGCGCAGGAAGAGTGGCCAGTTTGCTATCTCATTACACCACTTCTCCTGCCTCCGACTCCATCCCCCCTACAGGGGCTACGAAAGAACACAACTAGGCCAAAAGGAGCACTTCTCCATAGGGGGTAAAGACACGGCTGGGCAGGCAAGCTGGCTCCCAACCCCCCCCACGCTCAGTGCCAAGGCCCGGCAACCTGCCCTGGAAAATAGCCAGCCCCTCTTCCAGGGCCTACACAGGTTAATATAGCCTCACGTGGCCTGTAAGAAGCCATCGTCTTCTCACCCAGCTACAGCCTCTCAGTTACGGACAGGCCAGTCACATGGACGACTCCTCGTGGCAACACTTCAAATTCCTTTCACTTGGGAATCTACCGTCAGATCACCCACGGGACCGGGGAGTTCTCCACACCTGCCGGGGGCTGAAGGGACAGATTCAGCTTCCTTGTGCACTCAGCCCAGAGCAAAGAGGGCTAGTAAGAGGCACCTACGCCACCACGATTCTAGGATTTAGCGCAGACAACACAGACAGACATCAGGCCCTGCTCCGAAGAGCTCACCCTCTGACCCACAGCCAGGGAGGAGCCAGGCCCACAGGCTCACCCACATCCGGTCGCATGTTCTCGCAGAGGAGCTAATAGGCAGCCCCTAGGGCTTAGCAGGTGCAGTTCTCCCAAGGCAGATTCTAGAGTGGGGATGGGGACTTCTCAGTCAAGGAGACTAACTGGTGGCCCCAGCTGGCTCTCCCCACTTCCACCTGCCACCCAATGCATGGAGCTCTCCAGGGCTTGTACAATATAAAAATGGCCACACTGGGTCAGACTGATGGTCCTTCTATCCCAGTATCCTGTCTTCCAACAGTGGCCTCTGCCAGATGCTTGAGAGGGAATTAACAGAACAGGGCAATTACCGAGCAATCCATCCCCAGCCCCTCACTCCCGGCTTCTGGCAGTCAGAGGCTAAGGGACAACGGAGCACAGCTGCATTTCTCATAAAACCTAGAAGTCTAAGTATGGAGACCAAGTGCCATTCTCAGGGGCAGCCCCTGGGGACACCACCCACATGCGCTGCTGAATGTAACAATCAGCAGAGAGGGGAGTACTGGGAACAATTTTGTGGCTCTCTGCTCATAGCAACTGTCTGATCAGCCAATCCTTTTTCACCAGTCCCCAGCCTTTGTACACTCTGCCAGGGCAGAAGAGGTTGTCCTGACAACCATTAATCACTGTCCTAGGTGCACATGCTATTAGGTTACCTGTTCCCTACTCTGGAGCTGGAGGGGGATGGGTGCAGATGAGCCCTATTGCTTTAATCTCAGGTACTTTGGGGAATGGGAAGGTCTTTGCGGCAGTAGCTTGAGCCATCCTATAGGGACAGCTGTTCCTAGTCCTCTGGGCCTGTGAGATTTCAGACCCTGATTCTTTCAGCTGCCTTGGCACAATGGTTCTGCTGCCAGCCCAGGCGTGAGCGGGACTCGGTCGTAGCGCTGAAGGCTAGGAATGGAATAAGGAGCGGTGCAGGAGAGCCCGTGAAGGAGATTCTTGTATCTTGGCTCTTGACATCGGATTCTAAAATGCTATTAAGTGCTTGTACTGCTCCCAAGCCCACAGGAGGCAGGGCTGCCCTGTCCCCGATCACAGACAGTCACTGTGAGTCCGGAACAGAGCTAGGATTAGAATTTGTGACCCAGCTCTGCCCTCAGTCCCCATCCCCTCACTGGGACTGCGATGCCGTTGTGTTACACTGAGGAGCGCTTGGCTAAAGCTGGTATTTTCCTCTGCTCTTAGCATGACGTGTGAGGCTTTCCCTGCTGGATACAAACCTCTGCTGTTATCCAGGGCTCTGCTGCTTTGACACTCAGGGACTGCAGCGAAGTCCACACAGGGACCGCTCCCTCACCTGCTCCAGCCTGTCCCCCCAGCAGAAACTGCCTTTGCCTCAGCACAGCTACCGCTGGGATCCGAGCATAGGGGCTGTTGCCTCTTCCCTAGTTCATCTGCAGCCATCTCCAATGCCTCCTCACCCCAACATGGGAGGACACCTTCACTAGCTTTCACTATCCCTTCAGGGCCAGGAACAGGGCTGGAGTAATTACAGTAATCAGCCTGCCCAGCCAGACCCAATTAGCCTTGATTACTCACTCCCTTTCTTCCCAGACCTGCTCACCCTAGGGAGCTCTCACCACTGGGATTTTAATGTAGCAAAATGAGCCAAACAAGCGTGCCTGGCGGGCAGAGGAGCCCAAGGGAAACCCTGTACTTGCTGCAGGGGTAGACTACAAGCCCCAGCTGCCTGTCCCACCTCCTAGGAACATGCTCTAGAGTGATTCTCCATAGTCCTGCCTCACCTGTGAGCACTGGGCGGCAGCTAATCCCTGATACAGTCGTGCTCTGCACTTCTCCCTAAGGCATCTTGTGTCACCAAGCTAGGGGGCAGAATCACACTGGCTGGAGAAGGGGCTGAGGGTTCGGCTCTCTGGAACAGCAGCAGCCCATGTCCTGGCATTTCCTGATGGAGACACCCCTCCAGGGAGACTCTTCCCCCTCCCCACAAAAGTATGAACTTTCCCTGTTTCTGTCACACACTGATCCAGCCCATCAGGCTAGGCAGTGTGTGACCCTCCACTCTAGCCATGTCCCCTGTAATCCAAAATCGGTTGGGTCCTTTCCGTCCATTCATCTGCTGGGAGGTGACAGAGCAGCTTGGTGTGAAGCCTGTTTCTCTTAGCACAGTATGTGACTAGTCTCCCTGTTTCAGTGGAAAGCAACACAGGCAGGGGCAGCTGCATACCCCGTGGCATCAGAGAGGAAGGCCAATGGTGCCAGTTCTGTTTCTATTGGCCCAAGGGGGAGGCAGCACATCATTCCATATTAAACACACAGATATTAAGGGTTCCTGCTTAGGAATCAATACTGGATGTACCTCAAGAGGGGTTAGCACCCGAGATTACGGAATTACTCCATTCAACCATACTCCAAACAACCTGGAAGTTAAGCTATGTGTATTCACTGCATGAGACCCATGGGGCAGCTCACTGGCTTAACCACGCCTCCTCCTGCAGTTTCCAAGTTTCTTCCAGGACAGACTCCTTTTCCCCTTGTAACTGAGGGGCTCTGCTCAGACCTGCTGAACAGCCTAACCTCTCCCCAAATACGAGAGCTTTACAATGGATGGTGAGGCTTGAGCACTCACTAAGAGCAGCTTTCAAACCACACTCTCGCGTAAGGGTTTGAGACCTATACTGTACTGTTACATCATCTAGCAGCTAGATTCTAGCCAAGTACCAGAGCAAGCCAAACCACACATGCAGCCAATCAACAGCAGGGATTTCAAACACAGGCCAGCTGTTCACGTAGGGGAAAAAGTCACAAGCTTCTGCAGGAAATTCTCAAATCAATTTGAGAATTCTGACCAGTCCTTAAACAGAGTGATAAAACTGCACAAGTTACATGCTAGAGACGACTGGCCTGGATCAGCTTCCAAGACTGTGGCTGGGGTGCCCTCTGCTGAATAATTCTGCAAACGCTTGCTGGGACTGGCTAAACTGACATTGTCTGGCAGATTGCATATTTGGATAATGATGCCACTTTGCCAGAGAAACTGCAGAGCCGACCGTCACAGTTCAGGGCCACTGCACCTGTATTTCCCTGCTGTGTTCCAAAGGCACCCACTCCTGGCTTCCAGCGTCTCAATGGTTGCCTCTCCTAGATGGAAATCCACGACTCTCTCCCTTCTGACCGGGGTATTTCCCGGCAGCACCATTCCCTGGCCTTCACTGTGTTACCCCATCAAAGACAGTCCATCTAAACAGACCTGCCTGCTCTCTCTTCAGAGACAGCGAACAGTGTAATTGGTACAGTTACAAGCACCACATAAGTCTCTCTATGCAAGCCTACTGTTTCTCTGTATTGCTTAGGAATACAATAACAATAGTGAAAAAACCCACACATATGCTAATAAGCGTACCAGGGGACTCCCCCACCCCCAAATCCCAACATGGATTCTGGCAGGAGCAGTCCTTCTTTAAATCCTAACTCAGGGAATTCTTTGTGTTCACAGCCTCAGCTCAGAACAAGCACACCCACAACACCTTCCGTTTGCCCTTTATACAGGTTTGGAAACTCCAGACCAAAGACCCCTGTAGCAGGTAATTAGCATACAATGGATCCTTCTCCCCAGGCCTCATCTTCAAAAGGTTGCCTTGGAGGAGAGGAGTACTTGTGGCACCTTAGAGACTAACAAATTTATTAGAGCATAAGCTTTCGTCGGATGCATATAATGTGCATTTCCCTCACCCCAAGGTATTTCCTATAAAATCCACTTCCCACGTATTGTCCCCAGAGGGCATAGTCTCCTCTCCCTTCTAAAGAAGTCCCCACCAATCTCACAAATAGTTGCATTTCCAATACAATATCCCCCAAAGGTACTAACCCTAAGTAGGTTTTAACGTCATTCAATAAAGTTCGTTGGGGGTGTTGTCAGCCTGTCACACTGACACCCACCTTCGCTCTCTGGGAATGGAACAAGGAATTGAGGTTAGTTTAGGACCTTCTATTGTGTCTTCCTCATTTCGATCTGCCACCATACTCTCAGACAGCAATCACCCAACAAAAACACACCACTAGCCCCCAAGGAAAACCCTACGCAGAGGTTCAGGCATAGGGTTAGCCATACTGAAAATGGAGTTTAATCAAGTAAGGATCTGATTCTCATGGACATACACTGTTTGAAACAAACACTTGACCACCAAATATTGACCTGGGCTCTCCCCATTGCAGGAGAGATTAAAGCTGCCTCATCCCTAGGAAAAGAAAGGCTGTCCCTTACATTATTCATTCCAAGCAAGCCCCTGCCCAGCCTCCTACATCTCCCGCCTCAACTCAAGAGCCTTACAGCACACTGACAGCACAGCGCTCAGGAATGGGCTGATGCTAACACCGCTTTGAGCCACACAGATGTAGTGCGATGGGGATATCCAGAATGTTCCATTTCCCAGCAGTTCATGTTAGATGTTCAGGAACAGCAAGACTAAAAAGGAACCTACACACTTGACTCATATGCTGCCATTACTGTGGGTAAGTAATAGAATACGACGAGACTGGTGGTTGTTTTCTTGCAGTACAAGGTCAAGGGGACCACCTAACCACCGCCAGTGCAGAAGCCTCCAGACACTCACTCCATTGCAGCCGATGCTGTCGTATTTTTGATCAAGAAAGGGAGGGAAAAGCAATGCCCCTAAAAACTCAAGAATGCTGACACAACTGGAAACCGCCTTTCACACTACCTGCTGCTGCTCTCCATCTTCCTGCAGTGCCACTCACACTGGCTAGCTCACCAGCTTCCTAGCGCCCAATTCCTCCTATAGTAACTGCATGGACAGAAACCAGGACTGAAAGGGAAAACAAGAGTCTTATTCACACGGCTCAGTTCAGAGTCCTGTGGACCTAGTGCTCACTTTTAACTTGGGATGTTCATGGGTGGTTTTTAAAAAAGTCAATCCCACCAAAGCAGCTCAAAGAACGGGAGCATCAGAGAAGCAACGATATTACACTGGGAGTTGTGATCTCTAATAGCTGTGTGCATGAGAGACTCTTGATATTTTCATCGAGTTGAGCTCTTCCTTACCAGGCTACAAAAGGAGAGAAGTTACTCAGGACTTCCTACACTAAAATCAGTTTATTTTTGCAGTATCTTTTAGTATAAAATACATTTTGGACCATCACGACTGTGCCTTGCACAAGAAGGGACTTACTAGAAAGTGATTCTACAAAGTGTCCTTGAAATGTATGCTCATGCGGAACAGAAAATGCAAAAGTAGGGAGAAGAAAGCACAGGGCTCAGTGTGCTTCACCAAGGGCCTCAGAGGTGCCAAATCCTCCAACCAGAGAAAGTTACAGCAGCCCTTGACGTTTCAAGTCTTCATAAGTCTTTTTATTCACCACATTCCCACTGGAATCCTCATATTCCTCCTAGAAGGGAAGCGAGAACATTGGTAGTATCTGGGCACGACATGAAATAAGAATGAGAGAGTGTAACAGTAACTGAGGTTTAGCTCCACCAACAGCAGCCTGTCAGCCCCTCAAACTAAAACAGACTAAGATCCCCCTTCCGCCCATCTCCACACGGGGTCTCTCAGCAGACTCCCAGAGAAGGATAAATAGTGGTTTGCAATGAGGACTGAGCTGGAGCACGCTCAGTTGTTACACTGCCTGCCGCTGTCCACTCCATCACAGCTTAGCTAAACTCAGCAGGACAATGGCAAATCCTGTAATAAACTGGATTTCACACTGCATTGTACGCTCCTTCTATAAAAAGTCTGCTCCATCATGGTGGGTCCCCTGGGCTACAATGGAAGGGTCTTAGTTACAATTTTAACAGAATGACTCTATGGAATCTCTCACTATTTAGATTAAAGATACCTCACTCTTCCCCCCACCCCCTTTCCAAACAGGAAGGGTTTGGACACTGCAGAGGAACGCTCTGAAGATGCCTAGACAGAGAGAAGGGCTGGTGTCATACTAACGAGCAATACATTCCCAGCCAGGCATGTGCAGCTCGACACAGTTCCACCAAGAGGAGCTCGGTTACAAGCGGGGCGGGGAGGGGAGGAGGGTGTCCAAACATACTCCCCAGCATTCAACAGATTCTCTGGGGAACTGGGACCTCTTTTGCTGGGGCTAGAGGTTATGCAGGGTAACAAGAGAGATTCAGCCAAACAGTACCACCCATCCTCAGCTCACCTCTGTGTCAGGCTGCCATCTCTCCGAAGCTTTCTGCTGCTTCAGCTTTGCCCACACTGCGAATACAAAGTAACACTGGATCAGAATGCCATTTCCCTTAGTTGAGCGCTGTATGGGCACTGCTGGCTCTTGAAACACACTCCCCTCAGCATCACTGGCTGACACGGATTGCACAGATTACTCAACAAGAGAGGCTGGCCGGCCATGACAGCCAGGTAGATACCCGAGCAGCCAAGAGCCTCAGACAGGGCTGATGGTTAATATAAGACACTATGCTTACCTGACATAGTGGGCTTCTTAAAAGAGTTGCACTAAATGTGCTTTAAGTTGCATCCTAAGGAGTTTGTACTGTGTGCAGCACTTCACACCTGGTGTAAAACAAGCTGCACTTCAATGTCAGCTCACCAGACCCACTGCAGACACCCCTCCCAACCCTGCAGCGCTCAGTGACACTGCAACCACTCCCCTTAGAAGCAGGAGGCAAGTCTGCCTCAAGCCAGCTGGTACGGAAGCTCTTAAGGGAAGGGAGGCCAGCAAGCTGAAGTAGCAAGTGCAAGGGGGAGAGTTCTGATTGGATGAGCTGAGAAGCCAGTTTAGAGAGGAAGGGAAATAAAGGAAATCCTAGTTCAGCTGCACTGAACCAGAGCCAGAATGTTTCCTGGGCGCCTGTTCCAGGGGTGCTCTCACATTTCTTGGTGGCCTCAGAGCGCAGCCGCCAACTCTTGCTGGTGGCCACTCTGACAAATTTTTCCTAAAATACTTAATTAACTTTAGGAAAAACAAATAAATATGCGCCTATACATGTCCAAATCACTGTAAAGGTTGGTTGGTTGCTTTGCAGATTCAATAATAAAAACAATGCGCAGTTGTCTCTAGTCTTACTGGACCTAAACAGAATAGAAACGCAATTAAGGTGCTTTGCACATTCTTGTCTTTTTGTTGTTGTTGTGTTTTTTTTTTTTAAATAAAAGATTTGCTAGCTAATAAGCCTGCGGCAGTGAAAAGTGATATTTGTATGTTTGTTAATAATCACAGCAGACTTACTAGCTAGCTGGGAGGCTGTGAAAAGGGATATTAACAAACATACGAATTACAAGTGTCAATTTTCACAGCAGACTTACTGAGCTCTGGCAAACCAGGGGACAAATTAAACCCTGGATAGGGAGGTGGGTAGGGAGACAGTGGGGTCCAGTGGCGATGCGGGAGGGTGGTGAGCTGAGGGCTGGCACCCGCTGCCACACAGCCAGGGCCGGAGCCTGCCACCCACCACCCCAGAGCTGTAGCCCAAAGCCCTAGCCTCACTGCCCCAGGGAAGGTGGGGAACTCACGGGCCACCTGCTCTTCTGGCATTTGTGGCTCCAGAGTGGGGCAGGGCCCAACCCCTGCTGGTGGCCCTGGGGGAGGTTTCACTGCTTCCCTCCACCCCCCAACCCACCCCCAGTCACTGCCCTGGAGGCTGTGGCCGCAAGAAAAGCCCCGGGTGGCCGCATTTGAGAAATACTGACTTAGACTATGTTTACACAGCAGCAGGTAGGTGCAACTCTCCAGTTAGTTCCCCAAAATAGGAGGGTGGATGCAGTGGCTGGCCAAGCTAACAGATGTCTGTCTATCTGAGCTGGGAAGTGCACCGCCCAGCTGCTGGATAGACACAGCCTTAACAGCAAAATTAAACTCCTCTTTCTGGGCTTTACTGCTGTGCCCAGGCAGAGATTCTATCCGACTCTCCCTTCCTACTCCAGAATTGCCAGAGCAAGAGGTGACCCAGTTGGCTCACTCTTGCTTCCAGAGCGAAGAGTCAATCTCTGCATCTCTCGGTTGTGGACAGGCCACTTCGTGCTGGCTGCTGCCCTCAGCAGGTAGGTGCCCAGAGCAGAAGCTTTGCATTCTGGCGTTGACTGAAGTACCCAAAGCCAACATCATTCAATTATGGTCAGTTAAAATGCTAAAGCTTCATGCTGGTAACAGGATTTACCTACAGGATTGCCCTGGCTGAATTTCATCAGGTCTTTCCCTTCTCCCTCCTCACCATGGAGACCCAAAGGAAGAACTTCCTGAATTTCAACTGAGTGTAACCAGCCTCTTGATTATGTGAAGGAGAGTCGTGTCCCCTAACTGCAGTTGGATGATTGAGGTTCCACCATATAAAGAGTTACACCCCCCAGTGAGAACACTGCCAATGAAGAGGCATTTAGTCAGCAATCACAGCAGGCAACAGACCCACATGTGCCCAAAAGAACAGCACAGACTCAGAATAGTTCTGAATAGAGACATGCCAACATCACTTACAAGAGACTGCATCTTCAATCTGTGTGACATTAGCAAAATGAGCTGTGTTGGGAATGCCCAGGCATCTCATCCCATGAGCATGACGCCACTCCTGGAGACAGAGCAGAAAGATCAGTATACAGGAGAGAGTTTTATATATAGTCCACAAAGTAAGTCAAACCTGTCTGAAAACACTAACAAATTAATGCCCAAGGGGACTAGAACAGAAAGAAAACAAGAGGAAAAACTATTTCTATCTATATTTTCCAGTTTGTTTCCTTTGACTATATACAAGATTCTGTCAGTTTCCCTTTTATGCGGGCTTTTCACACAACAATACAAGAAAAAAAGGAAAATGTGATTGTAAATCCATAAAGATTAGTAATGGCAGTACTTGAAGTGACTTTTAAACTAATTTTTTTAAACTGACTACACATTTCAAGTTAATGGTGTCTAATCCGCTTATGAGAATTTCATAGTATCAAATCTTAGAACTAAGCTATGATCCTAGACTACAACAACAACAGTTTAAAAGCAGTTTGTGATTCCACGTGGCTGGGCGCCCCCGGAATGCAATAACAGTATTCACATCCTTGGGCAAGGCTGGTTTCCAGTGGAAAGACTGTAGGGTTCGGACAAAAGTTCATTGAGAAGCAGGAGTGGGGATTCCCCTACTGTATAAAGTGCAACACACGCAGCGCTATAAACCCCTGAGCACCTTTGCACAATGTTCACTTTCATTTAAATGGCACATTCACAATCAAGGGTTCTCATCACAGGGTGCAGAAGTGCAGGGTTAAAAACATGCCTTTTTAGGCGCATTATAATTAAACCGTTATTAACCCCAAGGAGAGAAGCAGCATCCAGAAATAGCATCTCACAGGTTTCAGTGTAGGAGTCTCCTAGTGCTCAGAATCTCAATACTAACACAACTAGAATCCACTTACATGTATATCCCTTGAAAGACCAGTTTGCTCCTAGGTACATTTTAAAAGCTATTAAAATCTGTTACTTAGCTTTGGGTTTTATGGAACTTGTTTCCTCTATCAGCTTTGCCAGAGAACTTTATAGTAAGGGGTTTGTCAACATACTCCCAGTATCTAAAGCGGTAGCTACCAGGTCCTCAGCAACAGCTCAGGCACTGCTAGACATTGGAATCTGGGTATCCAAGGAGGGAGACCCTACAACCACCAGGGGCAAATGGCACCTGAGTGCCTCTTCAAATGGTACAGCCCTGCAGTCTCGGCACCACACATGGGCCCACCTCCTGGGACAGGATTTAAACACGCCCTTCCGGCCCACAGGTTACAGCTCCAATCACCAAGACTCCATCCTTTAGTTACATATAACTAGGATTACCTCAAAATCGACTGATAGGCTAATGCCAAAGTGTTACTTACCGCGAAGTGCCGCTGGAAAGCTTTGGGCCCTCGGTAGGTGTAGTTGCCGCAAATCTCACAGTTGTAGTTGATGTTCAAACCATGCAGTTTATATAACCAATAGGGGATAGGCTGAAAAACAAGCCAGGCAAAGCTTAGGTCAGATAGCAAGACAGTTGGTTTGGATGCAGTCAAAGATCTCTGCTCTTGAGTGCCTGGGGAGCCAGTCTCACCTTGCCATCCCAGCCAAGAGGCAGATTTTTAGGGTTGTAAATTATTTCATTCTCTTCATCTTCACTTTCGCTCTCACTGATCTGCTCCTCCTCTTCCTCCTCTCTCTCTTCCCCCGTGCGTGCTTGTTTACGCTGCACGTTCTCATGGGTGAGATGTCTCTGTTCCTATGATGCAGGAAAGCACGCAGGCATGAAGAGTTATGCATGAAGCCAAAGACGGCAGCATATGTGGCAACAAACAAACAAACCAAAAAACGTGTGGGGAAAATCACAGGCGTATTCACCCTTCTTGTGTTAAATCCCCTCCACTGGCTTCATTAGTGCCTGTGCCACAACACTGCATTGATTTGTCCGAAGTCGAACAAGAGAACTCCACCCTGTTTTCCTCAGCCCAACAGTCTGAAAGGTTGCTGGGTATAATGCAGTTCTCGCCAAGAGAAGACAGCGGAAAGCTTTAATTACAATCACTTCCAAGCTGCTTGGCAATGGTGGCAATCAGCCTTCTAAGAGTGACCACTGAAAACGGCGACAGGAACATGAAGTCGAATGAAGGCAGCACTCACAGGGGCTTGCTGTCTCTGGCGGTTCGATGTAAAATCTAAGTTCTACCAGGAGAAAAGGCTGCCCCAAGGGCACTCATGACTGTCCTGTCTGGGTTACAAAGACTCACGATTCACCAGAGAGGCAGACCCAATCTTCAGCACCATTGTTGTAGGAGATGGATTCTTAACTAGAAGCTGACAGGTTAACAAATAACAGGAATAAGCAGTTCCAACTCCCTGCCTTAAACCTCTCCAGGTTTGTACAGCACCAAACATAAAATAACCCTTCTGTACATGGTGTTTAAGAAAGGATGAGATTGAAGACATGAATGAGCTTGCAACAACTTTTGAAGGCACTGCATCTGTAAAATTCAAAAAAGGTAACAAGTAAAAACCTTACCCCAAGAATTTCTACATACTCGTAGACCTGAGCTTCCAGGAACGCAAGGTCTTTGTTCCTCTCTGTGTCCCTGGAAATACAAAGGGGAACTTGTGAAATCCTTTTCAAGCACTGCAAATGCTGTCCATGCACCCGGTTCCTAAAGATACATTTGATTTGTAGCTACTAAGAAAGTGGGAAAACAAATATCAACCACTCCGTGTAGCCTCTGCCGCACATGTACTGATCAGTCAGGCTAGACACACTGACCAGCTAACTCAGTCATTTGGCCCCAATATGCAGAGCATCTTAATGCTCCAGGAACATCTCAGCTCTGCCATTGGGGCAATAATGAAGGAGATAACCAGCCAAGCAGGAAACTTTTAGTCTAAGCGAAGGGCCAACCTGGATATGAAACTTTAGGGGACTCACCTTTTGCTTCCTTTTGTCTTTGGATTCTTGGCAAACAAGGAAGAATCAAGGGCTTCCAAGGATTTGCCTTTTGTGCTGAACAGCCTCTGAGCACGCTCTTCCAGAGTGCTGGGGGAAACAGGGAAGAAGGTGAATCTAGGGGATAGGGTGATTTCTTAAGTAGATTGGTTTGTGCTCACATAATTATGTTTTTAATTATATTATAAATTAAATCATTCAGAGGTCCTGAGATTATAAGACTAAGCATCACGTTGAGGAACATGGCTTAGGCACTGCTTTTGCATCAGGCTCTTGAGGTCCTACTATTCCGCATTATGTATTAGTCCATTATGAACCTCAGACTTCAGAGCAAAGTATGTGATAAGAATTCCTTGCGATACTTTCAGCGTTGTCTTGTAGAAGAATTATTACACAGATCTTTGGAAAACAAACCGATGTCCAATGCAGAAATGTGAGACAAACAGCTCAATAACTGAAACAAATCTAGAAAAAAGCCACAGCTTCTTACCCGCCGCATTTCAGACCCAAAGCCAGTAAAGCAGATTTTAATCTGTCCAGTCCCAGGGAAGCCAATTCCTGTACAAGTAAAATAAACCAATGTACATGAGCATTGCTTTCAGGTGTTAACAATATGATCCAAGTGTGTCCATTTTAATTCATTAAAAAAATCCAACATTACTCATGAAAGCACTAAGATGGCTCTCTTCTACCCAGATCAATGGCCTCTATGGCAGGAGCTTGCCCACAGCTACGATGGAGAAAAATGCTTCCAGGTTACTGGTATCTCCAGCGACAGAAAGCAGTGAACTTGCCATTTACAGTGGTTGTGGCCTGAGTCTCTCATTCCCACAAAGACAATTTTGAAAAAGAACAAGGTGGACGGATTCCACCAAGATTTTCGGTATAAAGTGCTTAACACACAGAGAACATACCTCCCAAGAGGAAAAGGCTGAGAGATCCAGATGGGCTCCGGCATGGGTAAGTGCACTGCTGGTCTCTTTCTGCCAAGAAAAGCCACATAAGTTGCTAGATAGATCTTCAGGACATTACATAACATCTGAGCAACAATACCAAAATATCCTCCCTGCTTCAAGAACAATGATCTTGTTAATAATGCGGAGATCTCCGCACTAAACTGAATAAATCAAATACATGGGAAACCTCCAGATAACTGGAAAGACAGACAGAAAACACACTAGCAGTAAGCTGTGTCTACTGTTTTGGGACACAACCAAGCTACACTACACTGTGAGACTGTTAACCTTGATGACCATTTTACACACCACGACATTGTACCCAATCCGTGAGAAACAGATCAGCATTTCACATGTGCATAATGATTGCTTACCGGCCAACCAGGGAACGTTCCATTGTCCCACTTCTTCTCAAACTCATTCTGAATCTTCCCAAAAAGTTCATTCTGATCCAGCAGTGGCTTCACCCGATCTGTGTAATCTTGCAGGTACTCAAGAAGCATTTCAAGATACCTGGCAGAGGAAAAGCCAGCTCAGGTAATTTGGTATCAGAGTTTGCGCAAGATGAACACAGACATTTTTGCATCATACATACTGAACCGCATCATGGTGACACCCCTTGCCCCACAATTATACAGGGAATATTCCCACTATTTCCTTCCTTCCCAACAAATCTCTCTTCTACTGCACAAGCTCCTGACTGTTAAGATCACCCTCTGGGTAACAGATTATTTCACCAGAAGCTTCAATCCAAATAAAACGTCATCATCTGTTTGACTTTTTAGATTACAGGCATGATTCACAGTTGACAAACACAGCACATACAACCTGACAGTCTCACAAACACACATGTAGGTGTAATTTAATTCCGCATCATCTGTTAGTCTTGTAAACAGCACTTCAGTAAGAGATGATTTGTCTGAAATTGAAAAGGCTCAACATTTACACAGAGAAGCTTGCCTGCAAAGTGTATGGACTCAAAGAAAAAAGAAAAAATAAATAGCATGAAATAGATGGGGGAAACAACCAGAGAGAACAACATTAGCTGGATGTTTACACTAAAATAATTAGCAATGAGTGTGGATTGTTGATACTTGGCCTTCTCTACCCTACAAACATCACCATATTTCAGCATACTTGTGGCCCAAACTGTTTTATTCCTGCCTTGGCAGATCCCCCCGGTACAGTCATTCCAGAGAGCCACAGATATCTACCAAGGTTAAACCATGGTTCTCTAACATGGATTATTCCAGACACACAAGCCACAGTGCACTACATTCTATCACGGTCTGGGTCCCAGCCATGGTTCTGTCCATAAGTAGAGAATTTTAGCAAAGTGTTTCCAATAGTGCTACCACCACTTTAATGGCATCAGCAGGAGCCCTAATGTGGGACAAGATTTTGGTGGCTTCTAATATTTTTACCACCATGTCAGTGAACCCTAGTTACACAGCCACATTTAACCAAGGATTCTTTGAGCATGGATAAAACATTATATATTCATCATTGACTTGACAAATAGATGGAACAGCTCACACCTCTCAGAGGTGTTGTTTCACACTCGGTTGCAAACCCTGCATTAGTTATGTTCGGACAGTTCTCTTCACAACCATAAAAGCTAAAAGACATAGGATGCGACTTTCAAAAGTGCTCAGCATTGGCCTAAATCCTCTTCAGTTGAAGTCAATGATAAAACTCCCTTTGACTTCAAAGGAGCAGCGAGGCCAAAACTTAAAGCATTTTTGAAAATTCCAAAACACTGACAGCTTAGATCCTGCTGCACATTTCTGAGAGGGTGTGGACTCTGCAGAAAGTCCTTACTTTATGAAACATTAGAACTACATCTAAGGAGTACCCAGTAACATTCCCCTCAGTGAATTTTCATCCTGAATGTGAATGAATGTTTTTCACAAGGCAATCACTCTGTATCTGACCTCTCGGTTCTCCTCCTCAAAGGAAACCTGCATAACGCCTTCAAAAGATAAGCCTGGGAGCTTAAATTCATAACTTTGCTAGACACTAAAAATCATTGACTGAATAGACACACTGGATTTATGGCTTATAGATTGTTGTAATAACCCACTAACCCTCTCTAGCTTTCCATCTCCCTCACCAAACAACTGGAGAGGTATTAACAGGCCACTTCACTGTGAGTGATCCTTGAAATTTGTTAACTACTTATGCAAAACAATCTGTTCCATCTTGTATTTAGCTGTGATGCTAGAGTACCTTTCCCAGGCCTGAAGAAGAGCTCCGTGTGGTTCAAAAGCTTGTCTCTCACCAACAGAAGTCGGTCCAATAGAAGATATTACCTCACACACACTGTCTCTCTAATATTTGGGACCAACATGGCTACAATAACACTGAATACAACAATGGAAAATATTGAATTGAACATGAAGAAAAAGGAAGCAAAACTTAACAGCAACATCTACTCCCTGAGCAAATGCAAGGAACCTCATCATCCCCAGAGGTCTCACCATCACTTACAACTCCATATCTGCTGAATAACTCTGCAGAAGGACTTTGGAAAAAAATCAGGAACCATTTACTGCACCTCAGATACTCCAGAAGGGACCCCCTCAAACAAGAATTAATCCCATGCTCCCACATACTGGAAGGGGGGGGAAAAAAAAAGGGAAAAAAAACCACACAGGAAACTTACTTGAAAATCATGCAAGATACTACCAAAAACACCTGGTGGCAGCCATCCACCACAAAAACAAAAAGTGGAACCAACTACAACTCCACCAGAGAAGCAGATCACATTATGGAACTAAGCACCCAAATACCCAAAGAGAACCCGCTTCAATACAAACATAAACCCCCCTCCAACTGCACACCCCTAGGTGTCTCCAATCACCCCACACTGGAACCCATACGGTGTATCATCAGTTATTACCCATACTCAATGGGGGCCACATCCTGAAAGAAATATTTCCTAAACCTCCTATTTTGGTCTTCAAACAACCCCCCAACCTCATCATCAGAAGCAATATCACCACAGACCAGGACACACCGACTCAAAGTGGCACCAGACTCTGCCAGAATAATAGATGCAAAACGTGTCGACATATCTCCACTGCTGCAATGAGCAACACCCCCCACAACACAACTTTCAAGATCCATGGCTTCTACACGTGCCTATCACATGTGGTGTACCTTGTCCAGTGCACTAAATGCCCCAACAACAATTATGTGGGTGAAACCAGACACAGACACAGAAAAATGATAAAAGACAAAAAAACACCATGTCATCTGTGGGTGAACACTTTCACAAAGAGATCACTCGTAATCTGACCTCGCCGGATAGGTCCACACAGGGATAAAAGTCGCTGGCCCCAGCCAGCTGACCCAGGCCAGCCACTGGTTTTCTATACCCCTGCAGACATACCCCCAGTCCTCTCCTCAAAAGAAATCTGCACAACACCTTCAAAAGACAAGCCTAGGCATTTAAATTCATAAAACTTCGCTAGACACTAAAAATCATGGACTGAATAGACACACTGGATTTATGGTTTATAACAAAAAGCCTATAATCCACTAAACTCCCCTTCACCCCAGGACTGGAGAGGCATTAACGGGCCACTTCACCTCAACTGGTCCCTTGAAATATATGTTAACTACTTATGCTAAACAACCTGTTCCACCTTGAACTCAAAGTGTAACAGCTAAATACATTTCCTAGACCTGAAGTCGAGCTCTGTTTATCTCAAAAGCTTGTTTCTCACCAACAGAAGTTGGTCCAATAAAAGATATTACCTCTGCCACCTTGTGTCTCAACGAGCAAACATTTGGGAGGCCGTTGTTTTAGAGTTACAGCAGTGAGATCCTGGTATAAAGACACTCAGCGTACAGACCCTCAGAACAAGAGGTAGCAAGAGACAACAAGCTCCATGCTGATATGTTACCATATTTAAATATTCTGGATAGACACAGATTATCTATACTCAGCATTTAACATTGCTTCATACGCTTCATCATGCCAAATTAAAGTACCTTGGTACCCCTCCACTGAAGCATCATCATGTAACTTCTTACAGCAATGACTTAGTTAGTAACAAGAAATACTCCTACACTTTCTCCTGCAACACCAGGGGAACTATATTCCTAAGCTGCTGCAATATCACAGACACAAAGCCCTGAAACCCAGGGTTGCTTCTTCTACAGAGATGAATGAATCCTGCACTTACAGCACAGAATTGGTAATTTGTTTAAAAAAATATAAAATCACAAATTTGCATAAGCTTTGCTTGAAAAGCCACAAATCAGAACTGGTTCCAGGCCTTGAATGCACATCACGGAATTTAATTCCTCCTGGACAGCCTGTCATGGATGAAGGGCCCACCTTTTATATTCAGCATTTTTTCTCTCTTTGGGAATATCGAAGAGTTGGTCAAACGTGGATAAGTATGTGATGTAATCCAGTTTCTGAAAATAAAGAGGCTGGGAGTCAGATTTTACACACAAAACAACCTGATTAACAATATATCTCCAGTCACCTACTGGACCACCAGAAATGGTGTCTTTCCATACCTCCATTCTGGGTTGCAGCATGCCATTTTTTCTCTCTCATGCCACCTTAGGGACCCTGGGCTATTTGGTAACAGAGGGGAAAAAAGGGCACAGCCTCTTTCAAGACCACATCAGTGGAGAGGCCTGTGAGAGCAGCTGTAGATACACCTGCACGAATGGGAGAGCCCAGAAAAGGGTCACTTAGAATTTAAAAATCCTTAACCTGCAGCCTCCAAAAAATTGGCACCCGTGTAACATGTAGGTGGAAATGAACTATTTAAAATTACCTCAGAAATGCTCGGCTCTGACCACTCAATAATAGATATTTGAGTATATCTCCTAAGCAATTATAGCCTCTTACCTCTGATGATTTTAAGTTAATGTACTTGAGGTAACAATCATGAAGATCCAAGTACCGGCCATAACCTTCTTCATCTGTGAACTCCACTAGATCTACAGAAGACACATTATGCAAAGAGCTTTATTAGAAATACTGAAGATCGGAATTACTGCAGAATGTTCTCATTTCAAGTATCCCTCTTGTGTTAGAACCATCTCACGTACGCATAGCTTGTAACTGCAGCTGAATACAAGCTATGCTTACATGAGATGTTTCTTAATGTTTCTGCAGGTTCTAAACATAATCAACTAACTGCTCCTTTACAGAAATACACTAGATCCACCCTTAAGCGAGAGGCGCTTTTACTGCAGAACATTCCAGAGTGGATAAAATACACATATAGGCATCTGATCTGAGAGTAACTTTCAGAGGGTTATTAAGGAGAGAGATTCAGAGACATGCAAAGCCAACCAGACAACTCACTAACTAAAAACAAGCAAGCATGGTGTTTTTGCTAGATCTAAGTTTAAATATGAAACCACGGACTCACTTTGTGCCTCTTCACTGGGGTTCTCTCTGGCTTTCAACAGTTCCTCAAATTCCACTGACATCGGCACACAGATCTTCGGGAAAGATCAGACGTTATAGCAAAAATACACACTCACTGCTGTGATCAAGTCCAGACCAATTAACGTGAAGTCTCATTGACAAATCTGCACTTTCCATAATGAACCTATTGTAGAAGTATTCCCACTGCCAAATCAAAGATCATCTTGTTCCAAACTTTTTGTTTCTGCCATTACATACAACACAAACCGTATTGAGATATTACTGTGTGCATTGTTCAGTTCCTGTTCGACTGCATTTAATCAGTACATATACAAAGTGCACTATATGGAGAACAGTAGATTCCCTAGCCACAGAGTGTGAAAAAGCCAAGGTGCTAGGATCTTTGTAGTTCAATGCAGAGGCTGCAGGGACAGAAATGCAGTCAACTATCAAGCAATTGCCTTGAAATTCCCCTGCATCAACTGGCACTCTGCTGTCTTTGAATTCCAGGGGGTTCTCTCACCCATGACTATCCTCTCATTGATGCAGGAACAAATTATGTAGACAACTCCTAAAAATGCCTTCTTCACAGAGGGGAGGAGGACCCTCCACCCCCAAAAAAACCACTCTGGCCAGCACATGGAAGGCAATGCTGAATGCCTCCCCAGCAGCAGAGGAGAACACAGCTGCTAAACTGAAAGCACAACATTCATGGGACATGATTAGTGTTTTGCACATTTTCTCATTTTTGGGCTGCTCTCTCTCTTTCATGGAACGCCTCTTCTATCACAGGAACTTGGACACGGCCCCTGTTTTAAAACCACCTCTTTCCACTCACTACATTTTAATATTTTGGAATTTATTGTAAATGAAATCAGTTGAGAAGAACCAAACTGATAATGCAAAGCATCCAAGAGCACTCAATACTGTATAGATATACTCCTTGTCACTGTCCTGTGGGTCCACATACCATCTCTCCCATGGTGTTCAGGGGCACTTACCTCATTTGGGTGCTTCCGGTGAAATTCCTTGATCTGTTTTAGTCTATTATAGAATTCTGCAAACTCATTTGGCCCTGAAATGGCGCTGAGCTCCTCCTTCCGTAACCTGAGGGTCCAGGAGAAACAATTAAAGTCAGATTTTGAGGGTAACAGAGGGCAGGATTAGAATTGTTTATTGCAATTTGTAATATTGTAATTTGAGAGTTTCATTAATGATTCTAGTTCTGATTACACAAGGGTTCCCTAAACTATGGAAAAATCGTTACCCACCCACCAATCTCTCAACCAAAATTACATAGAGATCTCAAACTCAGATAGGTTTAGGATTTTGGGGCTCTGCTCTCCTTCCTACATTCAGGTGCATAGTCCCCAATTACTGCCCTTCAAGCCTCTCAAGTGAGGGACCCAAGCCAAAAGAGACAACCACCCCTCCACCCCCGTTACAATCTACACAGGATTAAATTCAATAGCGAATCTGGGGAGTTGCTTTGACAGTATCAAGCACTGAAATATGATTCCACTGATACATTTGCTACCATCACCACACACACTCCTTTGCAACTGTTACACGGGCTATATTTACACTACAGACCTTACAGTGGCCCAGTTGCAATGTCTCCCGTGTAGCTGCTCTATGCCAACGGGAGAGAGCTCTCCCGTCAACATAATTAAACCACCCCCAACGACACCAGCGCTTTCGTCCCTAAAACTTATGTTGGTCAGGGTGTGGTTTTTTCACACCCCAACCGACAAAAATTTTACCAACAAAAGTGCTAGTGTAGCCATAGCCATGAAGAAATTTACTGCTGAAGTGTACTGAACCAATAACACCCTTTCTTGTCCCTTATTCTACAGAAGAAGCAACACATAGCAAGTTAAATGTGATTTGCAGGAATCTTTAACCATGTACAGGTCTTGGTATGAACTAGGAGTGAAACTCTGCGATCAGTATATTCAGTAATTTTTGTTGATCCCCCCTCTGAAAGTTCATTAAACCGACAAATGGGAGTGCAGATAACTCAGCCCTAACTGCTTCTTATTTAATGGAACATTTTAGTGGCAATTTCTTCTCTAACATGATGCTTTGGAAAGCCTACATTTATGGCACAATTATTCTTTCCCTCCCCTTCCCACCCCCACACACTTTGGATTAAATGGTATTTTGCAGCCAAATCTTAAGCCAGCAATAGCTTTATAATGGCCTGCTGCTCTATGGTACTGGTAAGGTTATGTCAGGACACTCATCAGAAATGTGTCATCAATGGTTTATTTCCAGCACTAGATTTTTCCTCACAAGTTAAAATCTGGCAAGTGCAATAAAACTCCTGGAAGAAATAAATGCTTCACTCTCTTTATACATGGCCTTAAGAAGTGCCATCAAGTCCCTTCTGTGGCTTTGTAAAGCACTACAGGTAAGTCTATGCTGTAATTAAAAACCTGTGACTGGCCTGTGCCAGTTGACTCGGGTTTGCAGGGCTTGGGCTAAGGGGCTGTTTAATTGCTGTGTAGACATACTCTATGTGAAGGCATTTAGCTAGCAGACCTTTCAGTTTATAAAAAGGCCAGATCAAGTCTTTTTGCAGACACTTACCCATCCTTATCATCATACAAGTCTCTCAGATTTCCACTCACTTCCATATACCTCTAAAAAACAAAAACATGTTACTGTTATGCACGTACCTTTGCTGCAATACAGCACAACATGCAGAAAAGTTAGGAAAAACAAACTGCTTTCTTGGAAGCTTGACAAAGCTTGCTTATGTTTGAAAGGATAATCTCACAAACTTGAGCCAAACAGACCAAGGAATGAAAGACTGCTCACTGAAGAGTAATGAAACATTATAGAGAAATTAAGCAGCTGCAAGTGTTTTCAGGGAAATGCAATAACATGCTACCTAAGTCATTTCATGCTCTTCTGTGAAGTTTTGATGTTCAATAAATTAGCTAAAATGAAAATAATTAATACTGGGATTTAAAATATACTTAAAGGCTTTTAATGCTAAAACTGATACGTAAATCCATCCAACTCATGCTCCATGTGCCCAAGTTCTGGTAAAAGGTAATGCACATGCATCAAGCATGGTGGAGAACAGACCCTATAAGTTCAATGCCAGGTATCTCTGCAGAGTAAATACAGGCACTAGTAGGAATACACTTTTTAAATTTGCAGACATAGGCAAACTCAGCCGATGAGTTTAACTATAAGCAATACTCCAGTAAATACTGTTATCAGCTTGCACATGTCTATCGGCTATTGCAGTGCACAAAAGCCATTTTCCTTTGACCTTGTACCCTACAATCTTAATGTGCTAAACTCATCCAGAAATATAGTTTGTGATGTATTGCTTAAGTAATCCACAACACCCCACCATCCTGTGCTCCAGCCCACAAACTTTATGGTACACAGCTGTAAGGTAAAGCGGAGGGGTGATACTCACGTCCTGCATGGCTCGGGTGCGGTGATCAGAGTTAATCTGGTCACGTAACTACAAAACACAGCAGAAAAGAGATTAGCCAGAGTTATTGTCTGAAGTTCAGTTGAGTGGCTGGCTCATTACAGAAGCAGCTTTTCCTCTCCTGGAATTGACACCTCCTCATCTATTATTAGGAGTGGACTACATCCACCCTGATTGAATTGGCCCTGTCAACACTGGTTCTCCACTTGCGAAGTAACTCCCTTCTCTCCATGTGTCAGTATCTAATGCCTGCATCTGTAACTTTCACTCTATGCATCCGAAGAAGTGAGGTTTTTACTCACGAAAGCTTATGACCAAATAAATCTGTTAGTCTTTAAGGTGCCACCAGACTCCTTGTTGTTTTTGTAGATACAGACTAACACGGCTACCCCCTGATAGTTGAGAACAGTCTCTGCTCCGCACAACTGGGGGTCGGGACCCCTCAGGGGGTTGCGAGGTTATTACATGGCGGGGGGGGGGGGGGTCACAAGCTGTCACCCTCCACCCAAACCCCGCTTTGCCTCCAGCATTTATAACGGTGTTAAATATATTAAAAGGTGTGTTTAATTTATTGGGGGGTGGGACTCAGGGACTTGCTGTGTGAAAGGGGTCGCCGGGGAGACTCGGTCCGTGGGACAAACGCCGCTGTTGGGACATCACAACAGGGCTTATTCGGGCAGCTTCACCCCGCCCCGCGCTGGGACGGGAAGCTGCTTTCCAGGGACTGGGGCCCACGATCCCGGAAGCCGCGCGGGGGGGGGGGGGTGACCGGGGCGTCCCGTCGCTCCAGGTTCGCCCCCAGGCTAGTCACTGCCCCCCCCCGGGCGCGCTGGGGGTCCCGCCCCGCCCAGTCCCGGCCCGCACCGTACCGTGGATTTTTTAATCAGCATCTCCTTGGCCATCACGTCCATGAGCCGCTCCCGCTCCTCATGGTAGCGCCGCTGCTGCTCCAGGATCGTCTCCATCTTCCCCGCGCGCCCGCCAGCCGGAACCCTCCCCCCGGTGCTCGGCCCGACCGGAAACCCTCCCTCCCAGTGCGCCCCCTTCACCGGCCCGACCGGAAACCCTCCCTCCCAGTGATCGGCCCGACCGGAAACCCTCCCTCCCAGTGCTCCCCCTCACCGGCCCGACCGGAAACCCTCCCTCCCAGTGCTCTCCCTCACCGGCCCGACCGGAAATCTCCGCTGGCACCATGGTTCCTCCGTGAAACGGGTTGCTGGAGCCCCAGGAGAAGTGGTGCAGATGCTCCGGCCCAGCCCCGCTGCCGGCTCCTTGGAGCGGGTCAGCCGGGATCACCCTGACATTCAGGCAGCGCCTGGGGATCCGTAGTGACCCCCCCCCCCCGCTCTGCCGTTCCGGTCCCAGAGATCAGAGCGGGGCGTGCCTGTGCCCTTGGGTGTGTGAACCCTGTGCACTGTGTGTGTGCCAGGCGTGACCCGTGTGTGCACCCTGTGCAGTGTGTGTGTGCCAGGCGTGCCCGGTGCGTGAACCCTGTGTGTGCCAGGCGTGCCCCATGTGTGAACCCTGTGCACTGTGTGTGTGTGCCAGGCGTGCCCCGTGTGTGAACCCTGTGCACTCTGTCGGTGCCAGGCGTGCCCCGTGTGTGAACCCTGTGCACTCTGTGTGTGTGCCAGGCGTGCCCCGTGCGTGAACCCTGTGCACTCTGTGTGTGTGTTAGGCGTGCCCCATGTGTGAACCCTGTGCACTCTGTGTGTGTGCCAGGTGTGCCCCGTGCGTGAACCCTGTGCACTCTGTCGGTGCCAGGCGTGCCCCGTGTGTGAACTCTGGGTGCCAGGCATGCCCTGTGTGTAAACCCTGTGCACTCTGTGTGTGCCAGGCGTGCCCCGTGTGTGAACCCTGTGTGTGTGCCAGGCGTGCCTCATGTGTGAACCCTGTGCACTCTGTGTGTGCCAGGCATGCCCTGTGTGTGAACCCTGTGCACTCTGTGTGTGCCAGGCGTGCCCCGTGTACCCCGTATGCCCGGTGTCTGTGCACCCCCAGTGGGTGTGTGTCTGTGCCCTTGTGCACTCTGTGTGCGCAGCATACAGCCGTCAGCAGTAGCCCATCCCATCGCTGCAGGCCGGAGTCCCCTCTCGCAGTTTAATGAGTGTGGTGATAGTTCCAGGGTCACTAAAGCTTTGTGCACGTGACCATCTCGACTTTCATTACAAACAAATAAGCTTCTAGCCCTCCAGACCGTGGAGAAAACATGGCCTGAGCCTGGCCTGAAGGCTCAGAAGCCAAATAAATATGTCCCACGCTCACACACACAAAGAGTTTGCTTTAAATCTCATGATGTTTCAGCCCATCTCAATTGCATGATTATTTGGCCCTGACTCATGACTTTTGAACACTTGGAGTTGGCAGTGCTGTAGAAGGGAAAGCCCAGGGGCCTCTGGCATAGCATCTGTCATATGGGCCCCACACTCCGGGCTCTATCCTTCCTTTCGTCTCCAGGTCCAATGTGTGCAGAACAGCACAAAGGAAGCCTTTCGCAATGCACAACAATGAATTCTGGTGGATGACAAAACCCATGACCTGCGGTACGTATGACTGAGCACCATCTGCTGGCACTGTGTCTGTTCACTAAGTGCCTGGACACATAAAAGTCAAGAGCTTTCTCGTAATGTGAGATAGCCCAGATTTGTTGATTGTGGGCGCACTGCAAAGCCCTCTGCCTGAGCAAGAACTGATGGAAAGCCCAGGGTGCTGTTTTTATCTGGTGGATAGTGCAAAGGAGGTACTCCTGGGGGAATTCTGTGCCAAAAAAATTAAAATTCTGCTACAAAAATTCTGTGCATTATGTTTTAAAATTCTGCATATTTTATTTGTCAAAATAACACAATATAATCACACCAGTTTCAGTTATTTTTGGTCATTTATTTCAAAATACCTGTCAGCAAGTATGTCTGTAACAATACAGATAACAAAAGATTCAGAAAATGTTTTTTGACAAATAGATTTCTTACTAGGCATATTAATATAGAACTCTGGGTAATACTTTATTTAAACTACAATACAAAACCATATTTCCCACATACCCCAGAAGCAGTGCAAAGGCTGGGGGGAGGGAAATAATTGCTGGGAAGGAGCCTGGTGTGGAGGGTTGTTGGGTATGGGTGGGAACAGTATGGAACAGGTCTTTTTTGCGGGGCTGGAGAGGGACTGTTAGGGAGCTTCCTCCATGCAAACCCTGGCTGACCCCTAGCCTCTCCCATTCAGTCAGGCACACGTTCTCCACCCGCACTCAGACACACACTCTCCCTATCCCCCTGTGCCCCTGAACCCCCTATCCCCCCACTCAGCCACCTCCTGTCCCTATGTGGCCCTGCACCCCCTCCCCCATCACCATGTGACCTTGTGCCGCCACTCCTGTTCAGCCCCTGCCCCAGTCTGTCCTCCCCCACTAGCCCTTATGAGTAGGGTGACCCAACAGCAAATGTGAAAAATGAGGACGGGGGTGGGGGGGTAATAGGAGCCTATATAAAAAAAAGACCCCAAAATCGGGACTGTTCCTATAAAATCGGGACATCTGTTTACCCTACTTCTGAGCCCCTGTCTGACCCCCCAGGACCCCACGCCTCTGTCTCCCCATAGCCCCTGTCTCCGACCTGGCTGGGAGCAGCTGCTGTTTTCTGTCGCCACCGTGCTCTCTGGTGGGCAAAAAGCGGAACTGCAGCAACTTTTCAGCAGAAGCTTTTTTCTGCATAAAAATTTTTAAAAATGTGTGGCTAATTAATTATGCATGTGCAGAATTCCCCAGGAGTAAGGGGAGGGATAAAGATGTATTGATCACATGACTGGTGATGGATGACATCTAGGAGGAAAGAGAAGTGCTGGTGCTTTGGTAGGTTTCAGTTTTGCGTCTCCTACAGTCTTGTGTTTGTAAAGGTGTCAGGGACCCCCAGAGCTTTGGACAGGCACCCTTGGTGTGAGGGTTCTTACAGACCAGTGTGTAACTTAATGACTCCGTTAATATTGTATTATTTATTAATTTGTAGGGCCCCATTGGAGTGGAGAGGGTTACAGACACAGAGTCCTTGCCAGGAACAGCTTACAATCTAAGTATGAGAGACAAGGGATGGATACAACGCAGGGGGGAGGGGAGAAGACTCAATGAATTGGTACCGGTCAGCATGAAAAGCGGCAGTCACAGTGCACCAGCTGCCTAGCCGCTGTTGTTTTTTCGTAGGCATTATAGCACAGAGCAGTTTTAAGGAAGGATTTGAAGGTGCACACTGAGTCAATGTTTCAGATGCTTTCGAAGCTCCTCCTATGCACGGGGGTGTGTGGAATGTCATAAAAAGCAAACGAGCCTGTTTGAAGTAACAAATGGGCCATGAAGTCTGCATCATTGGCAAAGCATTGTCAGGTATCACCATTTCACTAGCATATAAGACATGACAGTTCAGGCAAGGGATAGACCAGATAGGGCCTTACAAATAAAGACAGGTAGTTTGCATTTAATGCAGTGAAAAAAGGCAAGTCAGGGGAGGCTGAATATTGGTGCAAGACAGTCAAAACAACGAGCCAGGAAAATAATCTTTGCAGCAGCATTTTGAATGGAAACTTGAAGTTGACTAATGTCACTGTGAAATGGGTGAGAAATATTCCAGTTATAATCCACAATACTAAGCATTGCTTTCCTGACCGCAGAAGCAGGAAGCTGCCTGTTTACCTTGGAGACGTAGCTAGCAGGGCACATGCTCAGGTCTCCCAGACCATTCACTGGCAGGGAAGGTTGTAGGCTCTTCAGCTGGTGGAACACTGGGCGGGGGACAAAGCAAGGTCTGGTTTGCCTCCGGCAGATGGCAGGCGTAAGCCTTTCTGGAGAACAGCTTGTGCACGGTCTCTGTCCCCTAAAGGTGGAACTAGCTGCTGCTCTCATCAGATAAGTCAGTGGTTCTCAAACTTTTCTTTTCACGGACCACTTGAAAATTGCTGAGGGTCTCGGCGGACCACTTAATGATCTTTCCAAATGTTATTTGTACCGTTAGGTAACTATTGTAAAGTGTTTTGGATAAAAGTGCTATATAAAAAACACTTAATAATTAATTTCTTTGTTCTACAAATAAAAGCACACAACTCATATTTTAATATCAGTAGTCTTACCTTTCTAATGCGATGGATGTGCCCTCTCTCCCCCCGCTGCGGCAGCCCCCAAGCTGTGGCTGGGAAGGAGGGGGTCTCTCCCTCTCTCCCCCACCGTGACAGCCCCCAAGCTGGGGCTGCAAAGCGGGGGGGTCTCTCCCCTGCCACAGCAGCCACAGAGCTGAGGCTGGGGAGGAGGGCCGTCTCCCTGGAAGCTGCAGCCCTGGAGCTGGGGAAAGTCGCCTCTTTCTCTGGCCGCCGCAGTCCTGCACATCCCAAATTCCCACTGCCCCCTCCTACCTATCCCTTATTCCCCCCAAGGCCACCACCTCACCTTACATGTGCATCTTCTCCAGGGTCCAGCCACCTAATTAGTGGAGCCTCGCCTGTGTGGCTCCACTAATTAGGTGGGTGGCCCTTCATTCTCTCGTGTGTGGCCACCCAGGTGCACACCTTCGAGGGAACTATCCGCGGACCCCCTGAATGGAGCTCACAGACCACTGGGGGGTCCATGGACCACAGATTGAGAACCTCTGAGATAAGTTTTGATTCTCTTAGTGTGAGGGCAGCGTTGGCTCCGCTGTCTGATTTAGACCTAGTGCCTGAACAAACCAGGACTGGATTTAGTCTCCCCCCCGTCTCCTGTGAGGGAGCATGGGATCATTATCCACCTTACACAGCTGGGGAAGCAAAGGCCTGAGCGGGGCAGTGACTTTCCCGAGGGTCACACAGGGAGTTGAGCCCATGTCCCAGGCCAGTGCCTTATTCACAACACTAGGCCCTGCCTCACAGAGGTCCCAGGTTTGATTCTTTTCCATAGCAGTGACCACTGGATGGGCCGTTCTGGGGCCCCAGACCATGGAAGGGGGGGAATGGGGAGCCCAGATCTGCCAATTGTCCCATTGGATAGAAAACTGTGAATTTCTGCCAGGAAAAGCCCTGAGTCCCAGAGCAAACCTCTCTTTGCTTTGGCTGCTCAGAGCAGCTGCCCTCAAACCCTCAATTTGTTGTTCCCCTTCATGGCCAGGCTTTCCCCTTTAACCATTTCCCATGGTGCAGTGGGGAACTAATCAGTGACTAATCTGCTGTGCCCCGAGTTACTGGGCCCCCAGGGTACCCCACAGCGGGAGGGCCTTGGCCTGGGTCCTGAGCAGGCAGGTGTGTGTCAGAGCTGGCCTGGCGCTCGGTGCAGGGCCTTCTGCTGCTGGCTCATACATGGAACAGTGTTACCTGGTGACAAACATTTCAAAATACATGTTAGTGCCTCCTAAAGTGCAGGGAGGGGGAGCCCCGTATCAATTTTATGGGGCCATTTGCCTGGGCGCCTTACCTTCAATTGTGCTCAAATCTTTGCAGTCACCTGGAAGCTCTATTTAAGGAGAAATAGGCAGGCTCAGTTTGATACATGCCCTTGGATGGGGGAGGGAGAGGGGGTGGGGACAGCTCTGCATGCCTGGGTTTGCCAGGGCCTCTATGCTGGGGGAGGAGGGTGCTGAAGGACACGGAGGTTTGTGGTTTTTCAGCGTTATATTTGTATGGGGCCCTGGCATGTCTCTTGGGCCCCATCCTTCTCCCCAGGCACAGGGGTGCTTGCTTCCTCTCTTGCGCTTTGGGCAGTTCAGTACCAAGGCTGCTGAGCTCCAGCGTGTGGCACTCCCACTTGCAGCAGCACGGAGGGGTTTCAGCAATGCAGTGGAGTCAAAGCCCTCCGGATGGCTGCCGTCCAAGCCACCTCCAGCCCTGTTCTACTGGTTCTCTCCCCACGATTGACCATATATGGTGGCGTAGGCTGCAGGGAGATGCTGCCAGCTGGATTTAGGATCAGGGCTGACCCCAGCGTTGGAGGCACAATGACCTTTCTCAAGAAACAAAGGCGAAGAGGAAAAGGGCAAAGTTAAGGGAAGAGAGACTCATCAAATCCTGCACGTGCCTGAGCGAGAGCGCGGCCTCAGGAGATCCAGTGAGCTGGAGGGGGCGGGGGGTTGGGGTTGGGGAGGAAGGAAGGTGTGGGGGGAAGAGAATGGAGGAGGGGAAAACAAAAAAAAATCCTATTCCTAACCCAGACAAATCAGCTAGACTGCTGTCTCTGCTAGTAGAATGTGCCTGGCCCATGAATGCATACAAGCGACGTGCGGTCTGAAAGAACCCTGGGATCTCACAGACAAAGTTGCCCCTACTCCCTGCTCCCCACACACGTACCCCAGTTCTCCTCTCACATGCACAGTTCTGCCAGCACTCCTCCCCACACCCTCCAACCCAAACACCCCCCTGTCTGCAGCGTGGAACTGCAGAGCGCTAGCCGTAAGATGAGGGAACACATGGAAATACACCAGGGTTTTTAAATACTCAAATCAATTTTATCCTAAACTAATTGGAAGTAAAGTAAACGTCCTGAGTGCTTCAGGGCCCGTTGGGAAAGCAGGGGTTGTGCACCCAGCGTCCGTGCCGGGCCGGCACAGCTTTACCTCCTGGTGGTGTGCAGCATTCCTTGAGGCTTTGCCTGGGGCTGGGTTGGCACCGTGAGCCCCTGGCCCATGGATCAGCAGCAGCGGATGCAGGCAGCCAGGGCAGGATCACGTAGCAGTTAGGGATTAGCAGTAACAGGCTGCTCTTCTCGTATGTTGCTTGTAAGAATTCTGGGCAGTAGAGAGCAGAGCTAACAGACATGCCCCAGGCACCATAGCTCAGGGAGCAGGCCAGGCTCAGGGTCCAGCTGCAGATGGTATCTATGACAGTCCAGGGTGCAATCCAGACCAGTGAGGGGCTGTGTCAGCACCTGCCCTGCACCCTGGCTTGCCTCACAATGCTTTGCTGCTGTGCTCCCAACCTGGGCTGCTCAGACAGCAGGCAGGGCCCACCCTGGTCAAGCACCTCTGATCCCAGCAGCCTGTCAGCAACCAGCCACACTCTGGCTTCTTTCAGAGTAACAGCCGTGTTAGTCTGTATCCGCAAAAAGAAGAACAGGAGTACTTGTGGCACCTTAGAGACTAACAAATTTATTAGAGCATAAGCTTTCGTGGACTACAGCTATATGCATCCGAAGAAGTGGTCTGTAGTCCACGAAAGCTTATGCTCTAATAAATTTGTTAGTCTCTAAGGTGCCACAAGTACTCCTGTTCTTCTTTTTACTCTGGCTTCTAGCAGCCTTGGAGGCCAAGCCCACCACACTCCCTATCCTGGATTTTTCTCCCAAAAGGTGTGTTCTGCACCATCCAGCCAGGTCAGTTGACCCTCTAAGGGGGTCAAGATACAACAATGTGCCACATTAAATGGAGTTACCCACACAGTTCACAACACTGGATTAGTTCTGATTAAAGAATAAAACACGTTTATTGAACTACAAAGAGAGATTTTCAGTGAGCACAAGTAGTAAGGAATTAAAGTCAGCAATGATTACAAGAAAAATAATGATACAACACTTCCTAACTTACCTTCAACTTGGGTCAAGGTAAAATTCTTACCACAGGTTTTCATTGTTGACCAAGTTTCAGGTCAGGTTCTGTTCCCAAGGTTCAACAAATGTTCTCTTTTGTCCTCTTAGGTGAAAGACAGAGATGGACAAGGAGAGAGAACTTGGGGTGGTTTTGACCCTTGATTTTATAGTTCAGTCACCCTTTGAAAAGCATTTTCCTGAGCATGACCCCTAGTTAAAGTTCTTGCCAGCGGAGAGTAAGGGGGAATGGAGTGTGGCGGAGGAAGGGGGCTTCATGTTTCTTTTCACCTGTGTATGTAGAAATGCAGATTTTCTTTGTTGTCTTTCTTCCCCCTCTTGCTGTCCAAGGACTCTGTATACAGCTGATATGCAAATAGAGGTGAACACATCCCATTGTTTAAGACAGGCCTGCTTGACCAGTTCTACCTAATTGGGGCTATGTGAGTTTGAACACATGCCTTTAACATCATAGGGGGTGTGTGTGGATTTCATAACTTTACACATAATGTTGCTACATACAGGTCACCATATTACTGACCAGTGAGTTATTAGTTTCCAAATATACTGCACAAGGCAGATTTTGTACAAAGATGATTACAACCGTGGGTAGGGTGTGAATATAGGGCTGCATTCAGTCACAGGAGCACTGCTGTGTAGCTTTTAAAATCAGCTCCTGCTCTTGGATGTACTTGAAAGGCAAGTGCTGGGGCCAGAGAGGGGATGAAATGTCCAGGCCTTGCACTTTGTGTTGTCATTTACAACTGTGTTGCGAGATTACAATGCAGGGTCAGGTATGTCCCTTCCAGGGCAAATCTACAAATCCATGGACTGTGTGCACCGCGAAGACTCTGTTACATGTATTTATATAAATGTATCATATGACATTGCAACCATACTGTTCTTTTAAAGTCAAGCACTCAGACTTCCAGAAATGCTAGCATTAAGATTGGCTGTATACTTAATTTGGCCTCCTTGTGCATATGCACCATGATCTAGACTAACTATGGAATCATACGCACTTTTTCCACAGGACCTGCTTCATTCAGTGAACGGGTGGTTATTCAATATTTCTTTCCTCATTCAGGTTTTGGTCCCCCACAGTATTTAATGCACACATCCAAGCCCTGTGCTGAATACAAAATGATTTATTTCTTCCTGGCCATTGCTGACTGCTTCATAAACTTTAACAAATGTATCTTTACCGCACCCTATGAGCGGCTGACGGTATGTTAATATCGCCATTTTACAGCTCAGGAACTGAGACAGTCAGAGATTTGCAACCAAATTCTCAGAAGCCGTCACTACTTTTGGGTGCCTAACGTGACACCACCAGGGCCTGACTTTTCCGAGTACTGGGCGTTATCTAGCGCGTTATAAAGTCAATGCACCGCGGCTCCCATGGACTTCGGTTGCAGCTGAGTGCTCAGCACTTCTGCAAATCTGGCCCCACGTGTCTTGCACTGGGCGCCCAGAAAATGGGGAACGCACAATTAGTGACCATCTGTGAAAAATGTGATTGCAGAGATGTGGGGCAAGGGATACCTGAGGCCCTTGCAGTGGGGTAGAACCTCCCCCTCCGGCACACCATGGGATTGTCACCTCCCAATTGCTGTAGCAAAGACCAACACAAATGCTCAGTATTTGGCACCCAGGCCAACCCCAGGGCCACTGTTGCCTCTGGCAGGGCAGGAGTGAGGCCCGGGGAGGCAGGACCTTCGCTCTCTGTACAGTGTGGGAACCCTGGGAGTCCCAGAGATCCCTCCCGGCTCATCACTGAGCTCAGACTCTCGCCGTCAGCAAGCAAGAGCTCTGCCCAGGAGCAGGGTGCAGGGAGACCATGGGCTGCTGGTCTGTGCCGACGTTCCGGTGTTGTGCTGGCCCCAGGGACGGCTGTGCCCCGCTATGCAGTAAGACGCAGGAGAGCTTGGCTGTGTTTCTGCCCTTTGAATGGTGCCAGACTCTCCCTTGGCACTGGGAGCACGGGGCTAGGGGAAGAGCTTTAGCCAGGGACTGTTTAAAATGCCGCTGGGTGCAGGTACCGTGGCCCTCCCGGGTTTCAGCGAACCCAGCGCAGGGGGCCTGAGGTGCATGATGCTCTTTCCCTCCGAGCACAGGTGGCTGCTGCACTCCCTGAGCACAAAGGGACGTCTACACGGGGATAGAAACGGGGGTCTGGGCCGGTTGGCTCTGGCTTGTGGGGCTCAGGAGCGGGGGCTGGTTCACTGCTGTGCAGAGGTTCGGGCTCAGCCCGGGCTCTAGGAGCCTGCAAGGTAGGAGTGTCCCCGAACTTGGGCTGCAACTTGAGCCTCGACAGCTACACTGCAGTGAAACAGCCCCTGCTCAAGTCAGCTAGCACAGGCCAGCCCTGGGGTTCTAATTGCAGTGTAGACACACCCGGAGTGATTGGGGTGACAGCTCTGACCTCCGGTCACGGCTGTAGCTTTTGATCCCTGGGGAGTTGCAGTTCTTTGATTAACTAATGACTGTTAAATACAAAAAAATGGAAAATCAACCCAGCAACCCCACCCCAACAACTACCCCACCAGTTGACAAAGGCTGACTGTGCTTTGGCCCCGTAACTTCTTCTGGAGGTCCTTTCCCTAGGTGCTGCAGCTGGCATGTTCCACTTTCACTTAGGTTTTAATTAGCTTCCTCCAATCCAGCACTACTGCTTTGCCCAAAAGCCAAGCAGGGAGCAGGCCAGGACTTCCCTCAGAGAAAGCAAAGCCATAATTAAACTTTAACTTGTTAATAAATGATTCATTTGTGCTACCATGTATATTACATGACTGAGCTAAATGAAAGTTTATAAAAGCAACAACCACCAAAAATCAAGGATAATTACAGCAATCAAAATGTGCTCCTGCCTTGAGACTAGCCAATTCAGTTGGGAGGGAATGATATGGAAAGGAAGAAGATTGTCCAATTACCCTCCAAGCTCGTACACCCTCTGAGTACGGCAGTTCTTCCACGCAAGCGCCTACCTAAAAATAAACACTGAGATAAGATCCTGCACTTACTGTTCCTCAACTTCCCTCCAGCGTGACGCTGCACCCCAGGAAAGGGGAAGCGCTGGAATTCAGGGACCTCCCACCCACCTGTTTGCCCCTTTTATTTCAGGCTTTTGGCATTAGAGGGGGCTCAGTTTCAGCATCGAACACGATGGAACGTGTCAATAGACCATAACCAAGCCCCTGCTTGTCGCCCTGACCCATAAGGTGGGAGTGAATCTCACTCACCGGCAGGAGCATGGAAACAGGCATTGGGCCAGTACATGAGCAGCTTGTGGAATTCCCTGCACGCAGAGATCACTCCGATACAGCAGCTGGGCTTTCACAAGGACTGACTTTTATGGCCAACAACATTTGTGGCTATGCATTACAATAAGAGCAAATCAGTCTCGGGTGTCAAAGCCCAGGCCTGCACACGTGTCCAAGGGAATCGAGCTCGAGGGGGTGCTTGTCCCCTGAAATGCCCCAGAACAGCACTGCCCCACATCCCCACAAACCCTGGCCAGAAACAGCCGGAGAGTCCCCGCGAGCTGGGCTGTCTGGACAGCGACTAACTGGCCTCGTGGCCCTGGCTGCTGTGCTGTGAGGGTAGCGGATCAGTTCCTTCCTGACAGAGCCACAAAGGTAGCTGCAAGCTGGTGTGATCGCTGCTTGTCAGCACATTGAGGAAACGGGCTTGGGCATACGATGATGTGGCCTATCAGCCCCTCTCTCAAGTGCCAACTTGTGCTCCAGAATCTCAGCTTGCCGTAAGAAATTCTGAGACAACCTGAGAAACATGAACTAAGAGTGAGCGATGCCTGCCTGAGTCTGCACCGAGCCTGAAACAAGCACTCTGCAGTGTGAACTGCCCAATTCATCTCAGGCAGAAGTTAATCAGCTCTGGGCACCTGAGTTGTTTCACTGTCCTCATTAACAGCGATTGAACTGCTTGTGTAAGAAGGGCACAAGAGGTCACAGAGCTGCACAGGTCACTGAGCGGCGCGGCACATTTTGGTGCCACAAGTCACTGACATAAGGCAGCTTCAGACCAATGTGAAACTCCTCCCAGCACTAGGTCCCTGGTGCTGCACAGGGCCAGCTGTGGGCTGCAGTCCTAGCATCAGAGGGGCCTTCCGGGGGCACGTGCCCTGCTCCAGAGAGTCACCCCCAGCAGCTTTGACTGTCTCCGGTGCCGAAGGGCTTGTCTGGTCGTGTCTAATTTGGAAGGAGAGTTCACAAGTCCAACAATGAATCATTTCAGACTCTGTTCTCCTCTCTCATCCCTGGCAGAGAGTGCTGGGGAGTGGATGGAGCAGGCAGCGGGTCAGTCTGACCACTCTGCCCCCGGACAATGTGCAGAGCCTGGGCTATGCTGGGTGGGGAATGGAACTGAGCATCTGGCCAGGGGTTCACTCGGACTTCAATGCCACAGCTGGGAATTGGGGTCCTGCTTCTCTGGGGGGGTTCCTCCTCCCCCTTCTCTCTCCTACAAACAGTTCCACAATCAGCACCAGATCCTGAACAATGGCCGTTTGACAGCTTTCAATGTATTAAACACCAAGGTCCCTCCAGTCAGCGAGAGGCAAAACCCCAAGCCACCCACCCAGGCCCCACATGGCCAAAGTGACCTGCCAGGGACCTGCAGCAGGGCAGTGTGGCACAGCAGGGCACCCCCCCAGAGGAATGGCTACAGGGCACAGCAGCAAAGGTGGCAGCACGACCCACGGACCATTTGGGTCATTGGCCTAATGAGCCAGACAGACTAGGCCCAGCCCTCTGACCCAGCTCCTGGCCGCGCCTCCCCAGAGAACCCAGCGTTTTTGACACAGGCCAGCAGAGGAAGCCAGTTCTGAAGTGTGGCCTCTTGCCTCTGTTTTATCCCTGGGGAGCATCTCGCGACCTGGCTGGGCGCTGAGCACCCACAGCTCCCATGTCGGCTGGAACTCCCGCCAGCACACCTTGGCGAGACGCGAACACGCAGCTCAAACCAATCCATGTGGCATCAGGGACAGGGGAGGTGTGAGCAGTGTTTGCCCAGCCCCGAGGAGGCTGCAGGGTCATCGACTGAGTAACCCGCGGCAAAGCCAGCAGCCCCTCTGCTGCCCCAGGAGCTGGCGATCAGTCAGGGGCTGTGGCCGGAAGGGGCCCAGTCTAACCCCTGTATAGCGCAGGCCTCCAGCGCCACCAGCCCCCGCGCACTGAACCAGCCCCCGCGACGGCACCATCGGGCCACAGGCAGGAGAGGGGGAACCAGGCAAGGGCAGGGGCCTGATGAAGTGAGCTATGCCCAGCTGAGCTGCAAGGGACCCACAGCCCATGCTGCAGAGAGCACTTTGCCGTGAAGGCCTCTTGCTGCATGTGCCCTCCACACACGGTAGTTACCCAGCGGCTGCCAAGCCCCCGGCGAGGTGAAGCACCGTGGTAGTGGTAGCAAGGTTTCTGCAGGCCCCCCCTTGAACTTCCCACCCCCAGCCCCGACGTGAGTGAGCCCCGTGGACGCTGCTTGTGCTCCAACAGGGAGCGTCTGTCCACCCAGCGCGAGCTGCCTCAGACTGGCCCTCACCGCTGGGCTGTGCGCTGGGGTGTGGGGGGGTCTCGCAGTCTGGGTGCAGAGAACCTATAACTGCTGCCGGGTCTCGGTGCTTCACAGATACAGGGCTGCTGCCCCGCGGGGCTGAGCATTCGGCTCCCCTGCTCCTCTCCGGCGCAGACGGCTGTCTCAGGCCCTGTCCTGGAGTCATTCACAGGGGGTCCCTGCTCCACACCAGCACTGCACACAAAGCCCTTTGTCTCTGCACACGGCCTCTCCGCAGGAACGCTCCTGCCCGCCAGCCCCAGCGTTGGGGCTTTTCCAGCTCCTTTATTTCTCCTTCATGGCAGACGCGCGCTTTGGGCTGAACCCGATGCAGGCCCCAGGTCAGCATCTCTCCGCTGCCCTGACAGGGCCTGGGGCTAGTTTCCCCAGAGAACGGCTGCAGAGAAGGGGCATGTGAAGTGCTGGGGCTTCCCTGGGCCACTTTTTCACCCCAGACTGTGAGACTCTTTCAGGCTCCTGCAGGATCAATGTTACTGGATCTGCCCCCCTGCCCTGTGGCCTCAGAGCCCAGCCTGCCCTGCTCCCCCCACTCCCCTGACTCCGCAGCTCGGCTCTTCAGCCAGTGAATGTTTCATCTCCTCACCCAGCCCCCTGCCCACTAGGGAGCTCCAGGCTCTGCCCCCTTCCCTCCCCCAGCTGTGCCCCCCATTGTTAGCCTGCACTTTAATGATATTTTCATGACTGTTTTAGACCCTCTCTGGGAGTCGTGGGGGACGAACGTGCATTACATCATCCCCCTTCCCTCCCAGTAAATCAGGCACTGGGCTGTGTGTATCCATGACCCATTCATGACAGGGATAAAATCCAGATGTTCCAGCCCTACGTGCAGCTGGGTCATTTCCTTTTTTGGCTAAGAACGGGAGGCTCTTAAACTCGACTGAAAGAGGAGCCTGGGGGCCCGTTTGTAAAGAAATCTTTTGCGGTTAATCCCTGGAAACGGCTCTTCAGAAAACATGGGCTTGCAGAGCTCCTGCCAGAGGACAGGCTCCCTCAGGAAACCTCTGCAGCCAGAGGTGTCTGCTCATAGTTTGAGGCCTAGCAGCAAAACCAGAGCTCAGGTCCCAGCACAACGGCAGCAACAGAATGAGAATGGAAAGAAGAGTTTTGCCGCCCGCCAGAGCGAACGTTTGTAGGAGCCTCTGAGCGAGGCAGGCCTGCGAGTGCGCAGAGCCAGCACTGAGGTCACAGAGAGACTCGCAGGCTGCGTCTTTCATCCCTGGCTTCCCCTCGCACAGCAATCTGGAGAGCTGGTAGCGCAGCTCCGGGGGAAGTGGAGGGGGAATGCTGGGGAGGCCGGGGGCCAGGCGAAGGCCCAGAGGAAGTCACGATGGCTGTTAGTAAATGTAAAGGAATCTGTGGAAAAGAGTTTCAGATGTTAGGGGAATAAATGATTCCACAGCAGATAAAAGTGAGTAATGAGCGTACAAGGCGGACGGGAAGGAGACCAAAGTTACCCCAGCTGTGGACTGCGGCAACATCCCCACAGAGGCTCTTTCCAAGAGACCTCAAGAGCTGGAGCTGAGGTCAAATGCAGCAAACGCAGGGAAGCACCAGGGGCTTTTCTGTAATGTGGAAACACTTAATTCGGTGTCATGAGAGTCCCATGCCAGTGACTAAAATGCCAGTTCCTGACAGCCCAGGATCCACTGCACTGCCGGGTCCAGAGGAGCTGAACCGGTCCAGGACCTACTGAAGTCATCGGCCCACATAAGACTTTCCTGGGGTCAGAGTGGTGACCACTTAACTCTGACCACTTAACTCCCGTCCCCAGGCTTGAAGCCTTCACTTTGCCCCATGTCCCCAGAAGCCCAGGAAGGGCCCAAGCGCTGTGTCTGGGTAGCTGAAGAACGTGCAAAGCCTGAAGTCACAGATGACGGATCTAAGGAGAGGGTCTCCACTGCATCCCTGAAAAGCCGGGAGTGGGGGGAAATTGGAACTGGTGTAAGGGGGGACTGTGGTATCATCCTAGAGTTAAAGGCTTGGCAGGTCACTGGGGGAGGGGGAACCATGGGGAGTGCAGGGAGCTGCCCCCAGTTCAGGGCTTTGGGAGCAACCCTAGGGAGAGTAAAGAGCTATTTTACCTTTTGAAGACAGCCTGACCCACAGCGATGATGTTAATTCAATCCCACCCTACTCCCACCCCTACTCGGAGAAAATACAGCCAGAGAGAGGTGTCATTATAATGGTTTATTATATAAAGCCTTACAGAAACATACGAGAGACCGGAGGGTAGGACACTTACATAGGAAGCTTCCTTTCTAAAAACCGTTCCAAGCTCTTCAGAATAGCACACACCCAAACTCTGACTTACCCGCATCAAAGCTTTCAAACGAGGGTTTCAGTAAGGATTTGAATACACAGCTAATACGCTTCAACATGCATAACATTCTGTTGGTAAATGAACCCTGCTTGGGGATGGGGCTAGCCGTTCCTCCAGCGGGTTTGGTTACTGAGTAACAGATAAAGTACAAAAAAGGAAAACACAAGGAAGGCATATTCAGAAAAGCATCCCGTTACCTGGGGGAGGGGGGGCAGGGCAGAGCTGGTGTGAGCATCCCAAGTGAGACAGGGCTCTAGGGGAACTCGAGGCAGCTCAGCAGTTTTGCATAGCAGGGTCTTGGAGAAGCAAAGTTCCACCAGCTGGGACACCAGCCTCCCTCCGGGGAGCTAAGGTCACACTCATTTTCAGTTCCTATCTGTAGGGCCCTACCAAATTAATGGCTGTGAAAAATGTGTCATGGACCATGAAATCTGGTCTTTTGTGTGCTTTTACCCTATACTATACAGGTTTCACGGGGGAGACCAGCGTTTCGCAAACTGGGCATCCTGACCCAAAAGGGAGTTGCAGAGAGGTCGCAAGGTTATTTTATGGGGGTCGCGATATTGTCCCCCTTATTTCTGCGCTGCCTTCAGAGCTGGGCAAGCGGAGAGTGGTGGCTGTTGGCCAGGTGCCCAGCTCTGAAGGCAGCGCCTCGCCAGCAGCAACACAGAAATAAAGGTGGGAATACCGCAACCCCTACTACAGTAACCTTGAGACCCCCCCCCCCAACTTCTTTTTGGGTCAAGACCTCTACAATTACACCACCATGAAATTTCAGATGTAAATAGCTGAAATCATGAAATTTACAATTTTTAAACTCCTATGACCATGAAATTGACCGAAATGAACTGTGAATTTGGTCGGGCCCTGCCTCCCAGGAATGAGAAGCCCAGAGTGGGGGTGAAGGTCAGAGGCTGAGCCAGGCCCCAACGAGCACCTGACCTGCCAGGTGCTGAGCAACCCCGGCTCCCCCTGCAGCCAATGAACATGAAGAGAGCTCAGCACCTGGCGGGAGGGGGCACAGGAGAGGCAGAGCCTTTGGCTGCTGTCTTGGGGGCTGGTTCAATTTATCTGCAGCCTTGCTTCTTGTTAATACAAACACAGCCCCCGTCGCCCCCCCGCCCACCCAGCTCCCCTGCAGCACCCAGGGCTGAATTCCGACAGAGCCTGCAGCCGAGCACAACTGTGCACAAACAACCATATTTGGGGTCAAAATATACAGCGTGTGGCCGAGCTCAGCAAGAGACAACCGGCGGCCCTGTGTCTGCAGCACCCGGTAAGGGGGAAAGAGCAGACGACCCCGCCAGGTCTGATGGCTCTAGCTGCCTCTGAAATGCCCTTGTCAGCTGCTCTGCTCAGCGGCTCTCAGGCAGACGGAAGAGTTTTCGGCTGCCAGCCGGGCAGCACGAGACTCGCTCCGAAAGCGCCTGAGCCACTTCGCAGCGCTCTTGGAGTCGGTGTTCAATAAACTCCTTTGCGCAGCTCTTGGAAGCTGATGGGGACCCTTCTGCTAGGGGGCAGAGCAGGGGGTGGGGGCACCAGAGCCCTCAGCACCAGCTGGTGATTCAGGTTCCCCTGCCATATTAGCGACACCATCTCCCTGAAGATGTGAGGAACGAGGGGGGAGAGAGACATCAGAAAAAGCCATTCCCCAATGTGGGCCATGTGCTCACTCCAGCATGCTCTGCTCACAGCCAGCCAGGTCCCCGGCCACCCAGAAACACCCAAGGCTGCCATGAGCGGCACAGACAGCGTTGCAAACTTGCCCAGCGAGACGCCACGTTACCCTCACGTTAGGGGAACAGGCTGTGCTGCAAACCCAGGCTGGGGAGGCAGGAGCCTCAGGAGAGCCCGGCTCACAGGACAGGAGCTGCTGCCCATCACTCAGAGCAGAGGGATCGCGCGGGGGAAGGGAAGAAAACCAGTAACAAGTAGGAGGGACAAAGCTGTGCGGTCAGCACATGGAGCCTAAGGCCCACTGCCCAGCCCCTTTGCTCAGACAGGGGCTCCCGGCTCAGCCAGCGCCCAAGCGCATAGGAAGCAAAGGAAAGAGCAAATAATGAGGGACTTGGAAGCTCCTTTTGTTTGGCGTTTATTTAGCTTCACTCTGCAGAAAGCCTAGGATGGCTTATTCTAGCCTTCAGGGGAAGGGCACAGGCACCCCGAGCACACACTGTGGGGAGGGGATCAGCCCTCTCCGGGGCAACAAAAGGCACATCTCCCACCTGCCCAGGGTGTCTGGCACGAAGCCCCTGAAGAGCAGATAAAGCCCCTGACCCATGTCCTCTTGCCAGGCTTATAGGTTGCTGCTGCAGTCACGGCAGAGGATCTCGTCGTGGTGCGGGATGAAGCCTTTCCCCACCAGCGAGCTGGTGCAGCGGGCACAGTTGAAGCAGTTGTGGTGCCAGTGACGATCCTCAAAGGAGATGTATTTACCCCCTCCGAAGCCTAGAGAATGGGGACAGAGCGTAGGGTTACCCGGAGCACTCAAGGCAGATTCCTGAAGGGCCTAGGGTCGGCCCTCCAGGTGGGGATGAGCCTGGGGCTATTTCCATCTAGCTAAGGTGCGTCTATGCCCCTCCCCGCCATAGCGTCTAAACCCCTCACAATCTTATACGCAGGAAGAACCAGCCCTAGCTTAGAGCTGGGGAGCTGAGGCCCAGGGGGGCCCAGAGATTTGCCCCATGTCACGCAGGGAGCCAGAGGCAGAGCAGGTCTCCCAAGCCCCAGGCCAGAGCCCCCTTACCAGCCAGCCTATGCAGTTGGCAGCACTGGCCGTGAGCAGCCAGTCAGGGGTCTGTGCACGACATCGAGTAACTAAACCTCTTTGGGAAGGCCCGAGTGGAGCCAGCCGGCCGAGGGAAGCCACGCTCTGCCCCTTGTCCAGAAGGCAGGAGGACGGGCAGGTTTCCTAGGCGCTATTGCAGAGACAGCAACAAAGAAACACTGGTGACCTGGGGCGGGGCAGCAAACCGGCATCGTCTCCAACCTTGGAACCAGGGTTCTGACTCACCAAGTGACTCAGCGGCTGCATCGGCTTTTCCCGGAGCAGTAAACCCAAGCCACAGAGGGAGGGTCAGTGAGGGAGACCAGGCAGCCTCCTGGTGCAGGTGTGTGAAGGGAGAGACTCACTCCCCTCACTGTGAAAGGTCCAGTTTCTGGAGCCTCCCAGCCCATTCCTGGGCTGCAAAACCTTCCCACTTTACAGTGGGTGGAGAACCCCAACTGAGGGACCAGCAGCTCCCAAAAGAGAGACCAGTCAGAGCCCCATGGAGCATGTCCTGGGAGTTCTGGTGAGTTCTGCAGGAAGGTTGCAGGGTACCAAAACACAGCCAGTCCTCCCCGGGTGTGCACAGTACGTTCCCTGCTCTGACAGGGGCAGGACTCACCCAATACTTGAGCTTTGCAAGAACGAAGTGAGAGCAAGAAAACGAGCTACACAAACACCTCATTGCAATTTAACTCCTTCCCATCGCATGGCCTCTCTACGAGCAGCTGAAAGAGGCTGCTGGGGAACAAGTCCAAGAGCAGCCTGGCACATGCCCCAGGCACTCTTGGCAATAACATTCTCCCATCCTGGGAGGCCGGAAGTTCTGACCAGCCCATCAATGAGCCTTGGAGGGCTGCATAGGCCTTAGGCTGGCCTGCTGCAGAGAGGAATTCCCCACCATGAAGAGATTCCCCAGCAAGCGACTGGGAGTAAGAAGGCAGAAGAAGGTTTGCGTTCTGCTCACAGGCAGAGACACGGTGCCGCTCGCGAGGGACCATGTGCTGCGCGCCAGTCTCCGTGGTTACCTGTGATGGGCTTGGCGCAGGCACTGCACTTCTTGGCATAGAGGTTCCCAAAGCACTTCACACAGTAGGGGTTGTCCTCCTGGGAGGTGAACTGCTGGCCTGCCAGGGGGACCTTGCAACCAGTGCAGACAAAGCACTCCTTGTGCCAGGGCTCGTCACGGTAAGTCACTCCTCCCTTGGTCAGCGACTGGGGAAGGGAGAGCACCAGTTACACCCGTGTGTCCCTGAAGAGCTGCTCCAGGCAGCCCCGGGAGTACGGAGCGCCTGGCGGCTATTAAGATCTCAGCCTCCAGAGCGGAGACGGGCAGGGGCTGGCCGCAAGGCTAGCACACGTTCCACGAGCGCATTGCAGATAACATGAGACCCCTTCCCAAGCCAGCCAAGGGAACTCAACTGGACCCTCAGCAACCACGGAGCCGCATGGTGGGCCTGGCGCTAAGGGGAGCAGGCAGCAGCCGGTCTCGAGACCAGGCACACGGACATGCCTCAGCT